>NC_089282.1:3783303-4100511 GCF_963678975.1 Dysidea avara
GCATGGTATTGAGCTATTCAATAAAAGGGTGGTTGTTTATATTTACACTAACCGTCTGTTGCAGGCATGGAGTGAAATACATTTGAAAGTCAAGTACAAAGGTTAAGTACTTAAATGCAATGCAAGTACTTTTGAGTACAAGCACACATCAAAAAGCAATCATAACTAAATGCCTATGGTGTACATGATTGTTTTATGTGTACCTAATAAAGATCACCTATACGCAAATCTGGTGATGATAAGTGAGCCATTCGAACTTTTTCTACTAAATTTCTGGTTGGTTGTCTTTGAAGTCCAAATATACAAAATGTCACATCCATCATATAAGTAGTCAAATTGGAATTGAATGCTATGGATTTCTGATCATTGGCTATTTTCATCAAGTGATGTTTATGGATTTTGATTTTCTTGGTCAACCAATTGCAACTTGAAATCATCTGTTGAGATAATCTGAGTATGTCTCAGGCGACCATATTACTTTGAATATTTAATTCCAATATCAGCAACAGCTATAATTTCACATGCATGCTCTGTGCACATTTTCATTTTGCTTGTGCATACTTTAAGGTACTTCAAATACACTGCTTAGAACTTAAGTACAAATACAACGTTCGAAGAGTATAAGCAAGAGTTCATAATACTCTCTCTTTATATTATGAACTCTTGGTATAAGTATAAAGGTATTCAAAAAGGTGTACTTAAGTGTACTTATAAGTTCACCCCAAGCCTGCAACCATTATACATGTTGATATTCTATATTTACAGGTACTTGTAACCAAACTTGCTCTATGCTTACGGTACATAACTCAACCATTATCACCAATTCAACAATTACGTTCACTTTGCGTATAACAGTCAACACATCACCTGATGATCATGGCACTATCGCATTGTATAAAGATGGATCACCACTGATGAGATCAAATGTCAGCCACACTTCACTCAGTCTTTCTCCAGTCACTTACTACATTCACAATGCACAACCAATGGATAGTGGTATATATTATGCTGAGTATTTTGGCACACATGCTTCACTCCTCAGTAACTATATTTCTATTGAAGTCATAAGACCCAATGATCCAACAAGCTCTAGTACTGATGGTAAGTGATTATATGGTTACAGTATACTAGCAATCATTAGTATTAGAATCCATAGGAAATTATTGATTATCTAAAAATGATATCAAGTTGTGTCCGTGTATACAATATTTATCATCTGCATGGTGCTGTATATGTATAAATTCTTATTGCATCCACAGCATGATTATTATGTAGGATTGTTATATTTTGACTTGTCTCCCGTATATATAGTGTGTAATGTCTACCACAGACATTACCAAAGACATGGTATCCATTAAACAGCATGCAGTCATATAAGATTCTTTGAGACACATGCCATGGACACTGTATTAGCCTTATAGTATGTGTATTTGTAGGCAGAAATCATTTCAGATTCTGACTAAAATTATTCTCCTTAAACTTAATGTAGATGCACTTAAACGTAGTGGTTTAAATATAGTATATAGAGCTGTGTAAACTTTGGAGATGTTTTGGATTTTGTGCTTGAAAGTAATCTAAAAGACGAACAATGAACATGATAATTATATGGTGTTCTTTTAATCACACAAAACTACTGAGACTATACAAAATAGTTTGTTTCTAAAGTGTGGAGATCCTCATGTACAAACTCAATTCATTATTTATCAGCAGTAAAGTAAAATTGAGATAACAAAAGACTAAATATGGAAATTTATAGCCTATGAAAACAGGAAATTCTTTGAAAAACCTCAAAGATTATATAGCATCAGAATCTACTTAATTAGTTTATGTCAAACACAGAACATTACTCATTGAAGACTTAGTACAATGTCATGGCCACATCTGTTGTACTTCTCCAGATTGTTTTTATTCTCATTCATAACTCTTGTATCATCATGTGGCATAATCTTGAGAATCTTAATACCTAGCACTATCTCAGTTGCAACTCAAAAAAGACAGTGAATCAAAAGTAATGGATAACACACTGTTTACATGTTTGCAGTTGAGTACTAATTGTAGATAGTGTAATATTTGTATACAGCATTTTTACATATGAAACTTTCTTTGCAGCACTGCCGCCAACTTCTATGATTCTACCAACACCAACAGGTTTGTGCCATAATACAGACTATCTAGTGTTGGTTTAAATGTCAAACCTTAAAGAAACTAGACAAGCTGATAGTAAGGATACTAATGTTGGTATAATCGTGGGACCCATTGTGGGAGCTCTGGTGTTGATTGCAGTTCTAGTATTTGTATTAATAATTGTAGGTATGTTGTGAGAATTAAGCTACAGATATTATGAATATTATACTTATTACTGCATACGCACATAGTTTCCATATAAACAAGTGTGTAATGAAATTACTACATAACAGGGACCATTATAATAAAACAAGGAAGATTATTACCTGACGTGTCAATTTCAGGAAAGACAATTTAAAGCATTATCTTACTTGTGCTTTATAAAGCTTGGCCATGATGATATAGCATTCAGCTTTGCTCTGTGCTATATTAGCGTATGCCTTGTGCTTTATTTTCCGTACAGCACTAGTGTTAGTGACAACCCTTTATGTGTGTAACTGCATGTAAACTGGTGATTTCTCTCGTTTAAACACTTTTCAGGGTTGTAATAATCCAATAATCCATACTTCTAAATAATTAATGCTTCTTCTGGTAGTTAACATTTTTACAATATTTCAGTATTGGTAAAATTCTACATTATAGTGTTTAAAGGAATAATTATAAGCAAAAACAGTTGAATTACAAATAAAATTTGGCTTTTGATCTTGTCCCCCTTTCTGCAGTAAATGAAAAAGACAAGTAAAGAAGCTCCAAAGCTGGCTACAGGCCTGCTTTGGAGTATACAAATACAAAAAGAAGTGATATCTTAACCAAAACAGCCAAACTATAAAGAAGAATGTGCCCCCCCCCAAAAAGCCTAGGCGAAAAAATATGAGAAATCCAAGGTGGTGGCCAAGAAATGGTAGTTGTGATGGTAGGTCAATGGCAAGAATTTTAACAATGAAGTCAATTCAGGTGAATTTGGTGTCAAATCCTTGGAGGAGGCAACACAATTCACCTGAATTGTCGTTATTAAAATTTTTACCATTAAGCTATCATCACAATCATTTCTTGGCCATCACCTTGGATTTCACATCTTTCTCATCCTGGATTTTTGGGCTGTACCCTATTTCTAAGCTTGGCTGCGATGATAAACTTTTAAAAATAACTGCATGTATACAGTATGTATCATACAGTACGATAGTGCTGTATAGTAGGGACCACAAAGGAGTGGGCATGGCCCATAAAAACATCACCCAAAAAACAGCCTTACTTTTCCCTGACGATGATGAAGCAGTATTGGTTAGGTAAAACTAAACCCAAACAAGCCTTCAGATCAACCCGAAACGCTTTCAACAAGTTGCTATGAAATTTTTCTAAAAAGATTATTAAACAGTATTTTCTACTGACTGACTGAGTAACTGACTGATGCCCTCAGACAAGCGTAACCTGATAACATCTTAGGCTATGGGCTTGATTTTTTCACTGTTCGATGTTGCTTCAGCTGGACATATGCCTTTTGGCATACCGTGGTGCATACAATGTATTCTTCATGGACTTACCAGTGTTACCATTCATCTTTGCTTACAGCGAAAAGTGTTGATTTGGCGGTAGCACATGATGGCTTTCCTTCATAATGGAAATTGTCTGTGTTTTTCATATAGTGGCTACTTTGATTGCAGAGGTGCTTTTCAAACAGTTCGTAATGCTGTGTAACGGGTTGAACATAGCTGACAACGAAACGTAATGGATACTTCACTTTTCAGACAATAATTGATAGCTGGGATGCGTGGCACCATTTCTTTCTTTTGATGCCGTATGCGTGGGTTCACCAGTCATAATAATTCAAACAAGTACACAAAAAAATTGGAATTTTCAACTAGAATAGGGACCCTAACACATCGATAAACAGTACTGAAACAAGCTGGAGTGGTGCACAATATTAAATCACAGTAAAACAATAAGAAGTAATTATGCAAGATACCATAATGGAAATGCACAGTAGGGATATAACACTTCTTATTGTTTTACTGTGATTTAATATCATACACTACTCCAGCTTGTTTCAGTACTGTTTATCGATGTGTTATGGTCCCCACTTTAGTTGAAAATTCCATTTTTTTTGTGTACTTGTATATAATGTAAAGTATAATATAAACACTGTATCCACTAGCTTGTATCTTCAGTTTTCAATATGCTACTGCTAATCATTTGGTATCCTGGACTAGACCTTACTTAATGAAATGCATAGATAAAGGTAGTCATGCTGCAGTTGTAGACCACGTGTATATCATGTTGTTTTAGTATGTAGAAGAAAGACAAGGAGGCCTGTGCAATGCAATGATGAAGATGTTCCCACAGCTGATGCTAGCGCTGTTGATCAGAATGAAGCACCCAGGTATTAATTAACATTAGACTTTATGCTTATGTAAAATAATCATGTAGGAAACACTAAATTATTATTATTTTTAAAATGAAGTAGGGTTCCAGTGATAAAAATAGTGAAATAAGATATACGAATGATGGTAGCTATCCGCTACAGCATACTATGTTGGAAAATCTATTTAATGCCAAAGTATAGGGATTTTCCCACAAAGCTATATGTTGTAGCTACCATCGTTTGTATGGTCTTGCTTCACTACTTTTATCACTGGAACCCTATACTTCATTAATAATTTTTATTGCACTAGTTTGTTAATTTTTTTGTTAGCAATGCTATGATATACACATGTGTGGGACGTGTGTGATAGATTGTGGGACATGGTTGCTGTGAATCGTTCTATGACAAACTGTCAATTGCAGCTAGATCATTAAGGGAGTGCTATAGTCATCCTCTGATTGTTAATGGCATTTTATATAGTGTTCTCTGACCACTTAAAGATGGGGTTGAGTCATATGATCATTATTATAAGTGCAGCTACAGGTATCTACTCTCTCTTACAGTAACTTAAGTGCTTTAAATAGTTTTGTTGCATCTAAATAATTTCTTCTAAGGAAAATGTCATTATAGAAATTAATGACTTGGTATGGTTTCCTTGCATGAAGAAGAAGACAACTATGTAATTGAAGATAAAGGAAAGGAAAAGGATAGAAGACAGATGCTTGTCGGAACCACAATGCCACACATGAGTTTGTTATTGTGATGTGAAATTGTGAGCCAGATTTTTGTGATTTAAAAAAAAAAAATTGATATTCACACTTCCGTATGTGTTTTCTAGTTTTTAATGCTAGATTTGATGTACCACATGGGTGATTCTTATATTTATAGGGTGGTTTTTAATGGCAGTATTTTGGCTGGCACTGTTCGTTGTAAGAACTATACTACCGTACTGTTTTGATTCCAAATTTAAATGTTAGCACAGAAAACGTATAGCTAATTGATATAATATTCATATTAGCAAACACTCTGTTTCCTAATTTTGTAATGAAATTAGCAATTCAAATTATCAATTTATAAGTTTCTTGTGAGTATTTTTGTCTAATTCTATATATAAACTCTGGCCTAATATTTTCTAACACTTGTTACAATTAATGTATAGTGTATGTATGATTAATTAAGTTAAGCTGAAGCTTGGGAATGAGGATGGGTGCATTAAGTGGAAAGCTGAATCAATTAATCACATAGTAGACTAGTATACCCTGTTTCTAATGTCACATAAATCATACTTGCTACAGTGTAGTTAGCAGTGCAGTAATTATTTTGGCACAATTTTATAGTATGTGTATCAGTCATTATGCTGGCATTTTGAACATTCCACATAGCTTTCAAACTATTGCTATTAACTGCAAGCACCATTTTTGGTAGCACATAACACATTCCAATGTGTCATAGTCAAAGAGTGTGACCAAAGTCCTTTGTAGTATTGTTTCAATGTTCTTTATAATAATCGAGGTATATACAAAGAGCAGTCATAAATTCTAATATAACAGTCACACAATAAGACTGCTCTAATAAAGCACTCACATAGAATGATTAAAGTGAAGGATGCCATAAAACATGGTATCAAGACATACGGTAGCGTATTGTGTGGGTAAAGAAGCTGGCATACCACATCATGAGTATATTGACAGGAAGAAAGAAAATGCAATTTTCACACATTTGTAGCTCTGTGCTGCCTTTATGAAACAAGACGATTTTTGCTGTACACATGCCTGCCAACATCAGTACTCCACATACGAAAGTTCAGCAAAACCGCTTCAAGCATTCCCGAAATATGAGACTCCAAAATTTGGCTTAGTTTATTTTTTTTTTAAATTCTTATTTTTCTTCTTTTAGCACACTTACAAAAGCTGCTGTAAAATGCATGCGAACATGATATCCAATTATCTTGAAATTTGGCACACAATTGGACAGTATAAAGGCATATTTTGATACCTGGAATACGATTAACAGTCAATGAGTTATTAGCGATTATTCACAAAAAAATAACACCAATAATTATGTTGATACAGCTAAAGGCATGGGACACAGTAAAATTAATGATTAGAAAATCAGTTTATAGATGAATTAATCATCTTAGAAAGGCCCTTAAATGGTTTAGAACCACAGTGTTGTAACATGAAATCCAACTCCATGTAGCAAGTGTGAGATCACAATACTCTAATAGAGCAGTCATCCTGGTAAAGCAGTCAGCTAAGAAGTAAATTAAATGTTCAACTATGTCTTGTAGAGAATTTTAACTCTGTTATACGCCACCTTGTTTAACTGCAAAAAAGTCACCCTGTAGAGGGTTTAGCTACAATCCAGCCATCATGTAGAGAGTAGTACAGTATTTACCTTTGGAGAGTTCAGCTAAAAACAAGCCATCCTGTAAAGACTTCAGCTAGAAATAGAAACTTATTACCCTGTAGAGAGATCAGCTGAAACAAGCCACCCTGTAGAGAGTTCAAGTACATTTCAAGTTACCCTGTAGAGGGTTCAGCTATCATCCTGTAGACAGTTCATCTTGAAACAAGTCACCCTGAGAAGAGTTTCAGCTAGAAGCAAGTCATTCTGTAGAGACTTCAACTTGAAACAAATTACCCTGTCACCCTGTAGAGAGATCACCTAGAAACAAGTCACACTGGAGAAAATCAGCTAGAAATCATCCTGTGGAGAGATCGGTTAAAGACAAAATCTCCCTGTAGAGAGATCAGGTAGAAACAAATCACCCAGTAGAGAGATCAGCTATATAGACACAAGTCATCTTGTAGAGAAATCAGCTAGAAACAGTTCACACTGCACAGAGATCAGCTAGAACAAGTCATCCTATAATGAGCTCAGCTACATTTTTAAGTCACCCTGTAGAAAGTTCAGCAAGAAATAAGTCACCCTGTGGAGAGTTTACCTACATCCTGTAGAGGGATCACCTAGAAACAAGTCACACTACAGAAAATCAGCTAGAAGTCACCAAATCAGTTAGAAACAAAATCTCTCTGTAGAGAGATCAGGTAGAAACAAATCACTCAGTAGAGAGATCAGCTATTACATTGCAGAGAGATCAGCTATAAAGTGCTCAACTACATTTCAAGTCACCCTGTAGAGAGATCAGTGAGAAACAAGTCATCCTGTAGAGAGGTCAGCTAGAATCAAATCACCCTGTAGAGAGACAAATCACCCTGCAGAAAGATCAGCTAGAAAGTAGTCACCTCAACTACATTTCAAGTCACCCCAACTATATTTCAAGTCACCCTGTAGAGCTAGAAATAAGGTACTCTGGTAATTTCATACCTAAAGCCAACCTATGGCCAGCTTTGGGTATGAGGCAACATAAATTCACCTGAATTGTTATTGTTATTAAAGTTTTTACCATTAACCTAACATCACAGTCGTTTCTTAGCCACCATCTTTGATTTCATATCTTTTTTCACCATTACCTTTTAATGGTCGCACCCTTTTTTACAGCTTGGCTGTTTATTTGATTAGATTTACTTACCCTAGAGCTTATCCATCCAATAGTTTCCCAAAGTAATGTCTTGAAGATATTTGCATGACTGTACAATTCTTTGATGTTGTACACTTGTGCATGGGCTTTGTGGAAATGTAACGTGGTGGTCGTAGGGTAAAAGTACCAGCTAACATTATACAGGACTAGCTGTACAGAGGAGCCTTGGTTATTCAAACCCAATGTATTTTGGGCTGTCATAAAGGCATATGGATAAGTGGATAACTGAAGCTTGTACAATAATTATACAGAGCACTGTTGAGCCTAAACGCACTATACAGTAGACCTTCAGTTATAGAACCTTCGTTTATCCGTACCCTCAAAATTGCAAATGACTGTTCTATTAGAGTATTTTGAGTATAAGTGTATGTTAGAGTATTTATACAGTGGTATGGGCTTCAGGTATCTGAACAATTAACACTTGACATTGCTTGGGAACATTGGGGTTCGAATAACCAAGGGTTACTGTACTGTATCAGTAATAATTCAGTTTCCTTACAGTGTACTGTTACCTTTTCAAAGATAATTAATATAACATCTTTATAAGCCGCAGGCAGGTGAACGTCCTGCAGACCTTCAACTGCAAAGCCTTAATAAAGTAATAATTAGAGTAATAATTGTGAAAGTCTGTAATCTTCTGTGCTGATTACTGAGTTCTGGTGTTATGTTTACGGTAGCCAGCTGTCTTGGGGATTGTGGATAATGAATTGCTGGCACCTGTGTTTTAATTGTATTGTAAGGTGTAAACACCAACAGTGTTGGGCAAGTTACTTTGTAAAAGTAACTAGTTACATATTACATATTACTTGCAACTGAACTATTTAGTTACAGTTACATATTACCATATAATAAAGTAGCTATAATAATATTATATTATTTTGTCTCCACAGCCTTAAGCTGTCACGTGTGAAACTACCACTTTATCAGGTGACATGATTGCATTGTTGGACAATGTGCAAATCTTGGTTGCAAGTAAGAAGCTGGTGAATAAGCTTCATTCAGTAGGCTTCGTTACTTCATTGTGGCTAGGTGTTACTCAGAGGATAACTAACGAGATTAGTAACTTCATTACTTGTAGTAATAATATTACGTAATATTAGACTAGTTACAGTAACTACATTACTTAGGTAACGCGTTACATTAGTAAGTAAAGTAACTTGAGTTATATTACTCGTTTTTATAGCGTATTTTGTTATATTACTTAGTTACCACAAAAGTAATAATATTACGTAACGTGTTACTTATGTAACGTGTTACTCCCAACACTGAACACCAAATGTGCAATGCTGACAATCAAAATAAACCCAGTGTCAGCATAATTAGTATGTTTATGTGAGCAGACATGACTAAAACATTGAATGGACTGGGAAACGGACTCATAAACAGACTAAGCTTAAAATGGACTAAGCCTAAAATGTAGATTTACCAGTATAGCTCATAGCATAGCATCCCAAAACAGTACTACTCACAACAAAGGTCTTACAACACCTTTGTAGCTCCGTGATCCTTCATCCGATTGGAACCAGTTTTGCTGCAGAGGTTCCCGCCAGGTAGGCCACCCCACATATTAAATGTGAAGGAAATCACTCAAGCCGTTTCCGAGATACGAGCAGCCAAAGTTTCGGTTTTTTTTCTTCGTTCTTTTCTTCTTCGTCTTTTCGCACACTTGCAGAAATTGCTATAAAACGCAAACGCGTACTCCGATCGCCTTGAAATTTGGCACACATAACAGGAGTCCCACGGCAAATCCTAGTATCAAATTTGGTGCAAATCCGATGAACGGTTAAGGAGTTATGACTAATTATTCGCGTAAAACATGATCGATTTATTGTCACGCCTACAGGGTAAATCGCTTCATGGAATGAGCTGAAAATCGGTTTGTGGATAGAGCAACTATTGTAGGAGTGACTTGTGGTGGTTTGAAAGCAATCGAAATAAAGATCACGGAGATATGACACGAAACCGAAGGTGTGTAACAATTGCGCGATCGAGATTCGTGAATAAAAATACCAATAATTTGCACGTCTACCAAACAAACCACTTAGAGCAGTGAGCTGAAAATCGGTATGTAGCTGGAATAATCATCAGAGAAAGTCCTTGCAGTAGTACAGAAGAATCGGATTACAAACCACTGAGTTATGATTCGAAAGCCAACTCCGTGTAGCAAATGCGAGATCGAGATACTCTAATAGAACAGTCACTCTAATAGAGCAAGTTATTCTGTAGGGAGTTCAGCTGCAAACAGTTACTCTTATAGACAGTTAGGCTAGAAGCAAGTCACCCTGTGGAGAGTTAAGCTACAAATATCACTGTAGAGATTCAGAACATTACAAGTCACACTGAAGAGAGTTCAGCTATAAACAAGTCATGCACCCTGTAGAAAGTTCAGCTACAATTAAGTCACTCTCTAGAGAATTCAGCTACACACAAGTTCTACGAACAAAACACTTTGTAGAGAGTTCAGCTACAAACAAATCAACCTGCAGAGCGATCAGCAACAAACAAATCAACCTGCAGAGCGATCAGCAACAAACAAATCAACTTGTAGAGAGATCAGCTAGAAACAAATCAACCTGCAGAGAGATCAGCTACAAACAAATCAACTTGTAGAGAGATCAGTTACACACAATCAACCTGTAGAGAGATATACATAAGCTAGAAACAAATCACCCTGTAGAGAGTTTAGCTACAAAAAATCACCCTGTAGAGACATCAGCTAGAAACTAGACACAATGTAAGGAGTTCAGCTACAAGCAAATCACCCTGTAGAGAGTTCAGCTAAAACAAATCAACCTGCAGAGATCAGCTACAAACAAATCACCTTGTAGGGAGTTCAGTTACAAACAAATTACCCTGTAGAGAGATCAGCTACAAACAATCAACCTGCAGAGAGATCAGCTACACACAAATCAACTTGTAGAGAGATCAGCTACAAACAAATCAACTTGTAGAGAGATCAGCTAGAAACTACACACAATGTAAGGAGTTCAGCTACAAACAAATCAATCTGTAGAGTGATTAGCTAGAAACAAATCACCCTGTAGAGAGTTCAGTTACAAACAAATCACCCTGTAGAGAGATCAGCTACAAACAAATCATCTACTGCAGAGAGATCAGCTACAAACAAATCACCATGTAGAGAGTTCAGCTACAAAAAATCACCCTGTAGAGAGATCAGCTAGAAACTAGACACAATGTTCAGCTACAAGCAAATCAACCTGCAGGGAGATCAGCTAGAAGGATCACCTTGTAGAGAGTTCAGATATGAACAAATCACCTTGCAGATAGTTCAGCTACAAACAAGTAACTCTGTAGAGAGATCAGACAGAAACAAATCACCCTGTGGAGTGTTCAACTACAAACAGATAACCCTGCAGAGAGTTCAGCTAGAAAAATAAGTCACTCTGTAGAGAGAATTCTGTAGAGAGTTCATCTGCAAGCAAATCACCCTGTAGAGACTTCAGCTACATTTCAAGTCACCCAGTAGAGAGATCAGCTGCAAACAAATTATTTATAGAGAACAGCCAAGCTGTAAAAAGAGTGCGGCCCTCAAAAAGGCTATGGTGAAAAAAGATGTGAAAACCAAGTGGCACCAAATTCACCTGAATTGTCGTTATTAAAATTTTTACCATTAACCTACCATCACAGCCATTTCTTGGCCGCCACCTTGGATTTCACATCTTTTTTCACCATAGCCTTTTTGAGGGCCGCACTCTTTTTTACAGCTTGGATGTTTTGGATTAGATTATAATTAACATAGTGCAAATGTATTGTTGTAGTCAGCCTTACCAACTATGTAGTGTTACCAATTACAAGTCTGCCCATCTTCTCCCTTCACGTGTTACACTAAGAACCAGTGAACTAATTGCAGCAATTAACCTGAACACAAATCTATTAGTAACAGCATTTTCAGCAAGTCTTGAAGCTTGTATCTTGGTTTGTTTACAGCACTGTACACTTACTCCACGGAGAATGCACTTTCAATTCAGTACAAAAAATACAGTTCAGTAGCTGTTTTAAGCAAAGTGCTTAATATTGGCTTATGCAAGCTTCGAGACTTACTGTCACTACAGCGTCTGATATTGTTTTAGAGTAGGTAACTGTGATAAAATAGATGTTGGGATTCCAGTCCATTAGCAAGTCCATTTTCCTGCATTTTAGTCTTGTCCTTATGTGAACTGATTATGAAGCCATATGCATCAAAGTGTCTACAGTCTTTTTACTTGGATATAAGCCAATTATATCACAGCAGTCATAGAATATCTCAGTTTATTAACACTTGTCCTCAGCTTCCCTCGGACCATGTCAATAATCTGTGATATAACTAAAGCTTATTAAGCTTTCACTTAATTATAACCGACCAACTGTGCTTTATAAAACTTCAACTTTCATCAAGTACAGTTGATGGGTTAGAAAGTACAGCTTCCACCTTACTGTATTTTATGGAAAATAAAGTATCCTTTTCTTTGGCTGATGTCACTTATGCAAAGTCCTTTTGTATACATTAAAACCCATGGTCTTAATATTATTTTTGCCTTCTTATTAAATTGTAATTGTATGTACACATGATTTTTTAAAAGTAAATTGTTATTGTACTTGTGTTATTTTTGTGATTGTAGCATTATAAGAGTTTTCCAAAGATGAAGATTCAGGATAGGAAGCATAATAAGAGAATATTTAACACAACAAATCATATTCGTTTGTATTGCAATATCATATGCATTTCAGCATCATCTTGTGTGTGTGTGTGTGTGTGTGTGTGTGTGTGTTTGTGTTAAGTTCAAACAGATGACTGTTTAATTAGAGTGTACTAGTAGCAGCATTTTCTGCATTAATGTTAGGGCACTCAATTTCATCATGCCGGGAAATCAAATATGGCCATGTTTATGGCTTTGTTTTGAGTTATTGTACTGCCAGAACAGTTGTACTACGGTGCATCCATTGGATGGATTATTGGACTGGACTGTACTGCCAGAACAATGATTTGATAAATTTTGGTTTCACATGCTGGAAATACGTACCATGATCTGCTGCAAAATCAATTAGAACATGCGGTTTTATAATTGCAAGGGTAATTTAATAATTTAGACAAAGACTTAGGCTTAACTGTCAAAAGAATTAGAACAATACAGCCTCTATTATCATTCATACTGTTAAGTGCTTTAGTAAAGCATAGTAGAGATTATATGCATACATATAATATCCTTTAAGAGAATCTACTTTTAACAAAAGGAGAGGTTTCATCCTGTTACATGGAAATTGTAACTGTCAAGTCTAGCTACGTACCTAGTTGTATAACACTCCCAAACTGTAAATTTTACCATTTATACACTCAGAATGCAACCAAACTCTTTAACATAAAACAATAATTATGGTGTTGGTGTAGCTTTTCTTCTTTTTCAGTAATAAACAACTGACTTTGATTTTACTATATGTTGACAGCAAAGTCTTTAACATTAATATTAATTAATGAAAGGAGTTTAATGGAACCTTTAGGACCTGTCACTGTATATGGCCATTTTGTATTAGTAAATGAAAGTTATTGTCAGCATCACAAGTGTGCACATAGAAATAATTCTGTTGGGTCATATAATAATTGTCTGTTGCAAATAGTGAACTATTACACTGTTAAAACAGTTGGTTGCATATCACACCAAACTGCAGATGATATGCTTCCTCACACCGAGCATTCCATTTGTTGTGTGCATTACTGACCATTCTACCCATAGTACGTAATGCACACTGTATTCCCGGTATGATCTACATCCATAATGCATTATTATAACCATTCTAGCCATTGTATGTAATGCAGACTGTTTTTTTGGTATGATTAACATCCATTTACAATTACAAATACATATTTCAAAATATTGCTAATTATATTTATTGTTCTAGGTTTCGACACTGCATATCTGAACATCTGAAGATGAATGACATCCATGGAAACTGCATACGGCTATCACTATCTTCTATTTCTGCAGTTGTTTCTACGGCATTATGGTATGCATTGTGAACAGATGAAGCCAAGAAACAATGTACTTACCATGCATGGTTGAAATCTTTCAGAAGCAATGTATAGCTAATTCTGTCAATTATTATAGATTATGAATTTTAATGTAAGAATTGTACGGTATAATACCTGCTGTTATTGAATCAGTTGTGTCTTAATAGCATAAGACTGGTCTTATACATTTACAAATCGGTGTTCTGGGAAGAAAAAATGATTGATAAATCATAGCATTCCATAATCTTACCATGTTTGGTGGTCTGGCCATCCCGACTATATAGCAGTATTTCAATCCATGTCACTAGAACTAATTGCTGTTTGCTAGAAAGGATATGATATGTGACATGATAACACCTTTGTATTGTCCGTACCTGGTGTCACTTCAGACCTGTCACTTCTGTCAACACTTTTCTGTCAGCATACCTATATAAAAACTAAAAGCCACTGCAAGTAACACAGTTACCAACCTGCTATCAGTGCTAGTATGTAAACCCCGGCCGCCGGAACTGAGAGAATGGCAGTTAATTGAACCGGCCCCCTGAGCCGCAGGCACAGGAGCCTGCGGAGCGCCTTCGTACAGTTCATGGTCGACTGCAGTATGTAGCCGCCTGCTAAAAAGTTTAGTCAAGCAAGAAATTATCATCAGTATAATGAAACAAACCGAATAGTCTGGTATGGTTCAACCCAGTTGCGGCAGCTCAGTCCAACACCGGCCTACACCATGCACCACCAGCTCCGACAACTTTAAGTACAGCCCTACTCAACAACCTCCGTTTGTGAATATTCGACTCAACGTCGTATGTCCAAACGGTTGCTAACAAATTGCAGCTGTCGATAGCATCCTCACGTGAGTGTTATAGGGATGGTGACAATTAAATGGAACACGGGATGGAACATCGAATCATGTGAGTACAGCAAGGTTAGTTGTGATTCCAAGTATGTGAAATCTTATCTACTGTACGATTCCTTGTCAATGTAGAGTCACTTCACCATCACTTGAGGCGCCTACGCAAAAATACACTGAGTCGGCTAGCTACCTGAGCTACCACTAACCAGACAATCACTCGCTGCCAAGTTTGTGGCCGACTACCGCTACTATGCTGCTTTTATTCCAGATAGATATACAGTACTCATGTTGAAAGTTTGCAGCATCAGATTGAGGTCACTCTGCAATTGGTAGTCACTTCCACACTGCCAGTTGATGATGGGTGATGCACTTTCAACTGGAGTAATGAACTGTGATCATCAATATTTTTCCTTCTTGATCACCATTTTATGTAGAGGTTTCAGAAGAATCTGGAAACACATATTTACAGAAAGCCATTACATTTAAACTCACGTCCGTCAATAGCCATGATGTTTTACAGAACTTAGGTCACTATGGATGTATAAAACATGGGGTGCTCTATTAGCATCTCGAAAACCACCACTGCAAATTGGCCACTGAACAAATATGTCTTTAAACACTATAACATACCCATAATATTATTGTCTGAGGAGTATTGTAGCTTAATTCGGGCTGGTGGGACGAAATTCACGTTTGACCGAAATCTTTTTGGTGACTAAAGCATACTTAGTCACTGACTTTTCTCAAAATATAGTGCTGGATAATCTTTGTTTATATGTTTATATATAATACTGACAAGCATCTATCAAGAGTTCATAATATTATGAACTCTTGCTTCCATCCTTCACTGTTTCTTTACACAGTCTCCAAAGTCAAGTTACAAAAATTCATACGTCCAGAAGTCTGAATCACATCTATTATTTTCACATGACTTCCAATGTTTCTTATAGATTGTCAGGGCTATTACATATGACATAAGGTTAGACATAATGGTGTCCTGTGATAATACATGTTTACGGATTCTTCTGAAACCTTTATGGATTAAAGTGAAAAACTAGTGAATTATCCTAATTGTAAGGTCCAAGGTTGTGTGTTTCTGCAACACCAAGCCAGCAACAAAACAGTTTCATATACAGCCAAGCCAACCCACGTTTTGTAGTGACAGTACAGGGTCAGGGCCCGGAGATTTTGAGTGGTCAGGGGGTCATGAACACTTTTATTGATCTGATGTGATATTTCATGTGTGAAGCATGTATATGTGTGATTGAATTCATCGCTTTTACATTACATTTTGTCACTTTTGCACAAGAATTCATCATAATTGCATCGTCTGCAGTAAACTAGCCGCTTATCACAAGGTGGATCATTTTACCATAGAGAATACCACTTGAGACACTAGATACCAAAGGCCTTCAAGTTAATTAGTTTGTTGGCGAGTGACCACACCCATCACCAATGGTTAAGCAAAAATTGCAAAGCTGTTAAAGAAGCTGTAAGAAGAATTAAAGAGTTGTTTACAACAATTGTGCTTTAACAAGATTGTCAAGCACTTGCTATAATCTTGTTTTCGTGTTTACTGCAGCTGCCAATCTTGTTAAGGATGATAAAATCAATAGCAAAAGAGAATTCTGCAAAAGTGACAAACTCTATTGCAAATGGGACAAAATCAATTGTAAAAACCTGTAAATTCAATGTCACGTCCTCCAGTAGATTGTATTATTCATGATACAATAAATTGTGAAAGTTTAGTTATTTGAGATTTGGCAGAAATTTGCTTTACTGACCAAACTAAGATAAGGCCACTTCAACTAAATCTTTTGTTTCTCGGGCCCGACCGACCCTATATTTTTCAGCATAAAATAATTATGTTAATCACATGATCACCTTGCAAAGAGTGATAACGCCACGAAAGAGTTGCAAATTTATCTTTAAGCCCTTAAAAAGTAAGTAACACTAAATACCTCAACATATAGCTGCCTACTCACAAGTGATACAGCAACCGTAATGTAGCTTAGCCACCACTTGACTCGCAATATCACTCTTCAGCTAGCAAAATAGCATTTTACCGACCTTTATTACAAAGATTTAGTTGAAGTGGCCTAATGGTACTACTTATAGCTGGATCCCAACCTGGCTTACTCGCTACCACGTGGTTCCAAACCCACTCTCTCCATTTTGAGATACCTTTTACTAGAACAAATCACTAATAAATTCAGCTACTACCCCAGATCTACCTGTGATTGGAATAACCTACTCATTGACACTATAGAATCTCAATCTCTGGAAACATTTTTAGGTAACTATAATATAATTCTTATTTTGTGATTTGTAACCTCCCCAAATATATCAGTTATAACTGTACTCTTCAGTATTCATAATCATAAGTGGCTACAGCTATGGCCCTACTTTTTTCATAGAAACACTTTTAATTCAATTAAGAAGAAACCTTTTGCATATTAATAACCATATAATATGTGCACTGTTCTATTACTTTTATACTAAGTGGCTTTTACTTTTATACTACATACCATAATATTCCTTTGCCAGCACTTTTGAGAGCTCTGTGTGGGGAAATCAAGTATTCCCATGGCATTTTCAAACTTTGTACAAACAGACTGTTAACTATATAGTTTGTTGCATTTAGAATGTGAAGAATATTTGTCATCATATAGTGCATAGTGGGTCTGCCAACATTTGCATGGGCAGTGGTCACAGAATGTACAACAATGACCAGATGGTTTATTACCACACAAACTGTATGGGATGCAAGACTACATTTGGCTATAGGCCAACATTACCTTTTATCTGTCACTGTGCAATGAAACCATTGGACAGTATACATCAAAAATTGTTCTCAACGTGTTTTAGTCAACTAACGTAATCCCATGTTACATACAAATATCCTGTAGTGATTCACATAGAATGAAATGACCAACATTAATTATTCTTGGTCCAGGAATATAGCTATAGTACTCTAACACAACAGAATTACTCTCCTTGCACTTGCTTGTGCATATCCAGCAAATTCGCAGCAATGAATATATACTACTCTGGTGAACGATCAACTTATTACCAAACATGGGAGGAATTATGTATAGTGCAGATTTTATTTGTGTTTCGTCTTCCAGTTGTATTGGTAGGAAATAACATGCACGTTAGAGGTTTTGCAGGGAATGTTCACATAATATGTGCGCAGGCATTGTGGGTGAATGTACATACCAAAACCCACAATACATTACAAAATTCATAGCTACATGTCAACCCTCAATATTATACATATTTGCTACTAGAGATAGCCACTTGTTACAATGGCTTTTTAGCATATCCCAGTAAAACTTCTCGCTTTGTGCTTTTAAAAATCAATGTAGAATCCTCAATCCACTAGTCAGTGCATACATGGCTAAGGAATGTGTACTGCAAAACCTCTATGTATATACACTGCAATACATTTATTTCATTTTCACAATTTTAACATAATATATAGTTAACTTTCGTGGACAATGTATTTGTATTTGTGTGGTTATCTGCACAGTATGTGTACACAACCAAAAAGTTCATGAGTACTACACACAACACAGCACATTGATAAATGACTGAACACCTTGAGAAAACAGTTTTTAGTTTTGTATGGTTGATGAAAGGGATTCAGAGAATATCCCTCACTTAGACCTGTGTACAGAGTTGCTGTATGTTGAGTACACATTAGTTGGGCCAGTTGCCAGCATCATACATAAAGCCCGTATTGTCCAAGTACATCCATAAAAACACTGACCACAGGTCGGGGAAACTTTGCCTCAACAAGATACCAAAACTGAAAGCTACGTATTCTATTGTTATCTCCATACTGAAATAATATTGCAAACAGTACAGTTCATACAAAGTTATACAAGAACAAGATACATCTTTTGTATCACTGTTTCAACTGGTTGACGATGATCCAGTGTCAGCTCCTATCAAATGAGATAGCTTTCACTCTGCATGCACAACACCACATAATACACACAAAAAATGTTTAATGAGTGTTTCCACAGTTTCTAAAAATAATTTTACCGTCAAAATATCCAAATAGCTACTCTAATAGAGCAGTCATACTTTTCAACAAAACATTTGTCATGCTACGTAAGTGCTAGTATGGGTGTTCACACACAACACACAACACACACACATAACACACAACACACACACAACAGACACAACACACACACAACACACACACACCTACATGTGTGGTGCGTGCGTGCATGACACACTGCCACAAAAACAAACAGACATTAAAAAAGTCCAGGTAAACTGGTCTAGCCAGACTAAATTAACTGGTTGAGCTCAAAAGAATGCACGTGAGAGTGTAAGATACATCCTAGGTGGAGTGTGCATAGGGATGAACACGTGGATCTTTAATTATTGCCCACTCATGGTTATCCCCCCCACCTTGAGTCATTTCCTAGATGAAGGCCTGTATTAAAGACAAGGCTTAGAATCTTTGTTTATGTATAGGTTATTAATCCCACTTGTGACCCTCGGTTTTACCATAGACTTTCTCTACGCGGATATCGAATACTAAAAACTCACCCTGTTACTATACCAGTCCGCGCACAATTTAGTCAACTCGTTTCTTCATGATCCTTCAGTCTCTAAGCCTTACTCCTTCGAGTATTTCTCCCCCAGACCCTGATGCTGACGCTCTTGCAAGTGCCTATTCCGGCATAAATGTTCCAGATAAGAGGCGCTTATTCCTGTGGGTATGACGTCAGCACAGCAGTTATATTACTATAGGAAAAGTATAACATGTCATGAGGTAAGAAATAACTTTATTTGTACCCACTCCAACATTTGCATACAGCTCCATGCAATCTGTTCTTATTTTCCACCCTAAGAACGTTGTCACCTGATGAAGCAATAGAAGCAGAAATGCATTGTGACTGCTATAAAGTTCTTAGTTACCTGACTATTGACAATATCATTGTCAGTGTCTACAGGCATTCTAACTGTCTTTACAGATCTAGAGTTCCTCTTTTGTCTTCAATTTACTCTCTGTACCAATATAATATAATATAAACAAGTTTATTTGCATATAAACTAACTTTTGATAGTTTATTTCCATAAGTAGAAACTACGAGGACTTGTAAGCCTCCAGTCTCCTGGATGAGTTCACCGATGTGATCACAGAGACACCATCTAAACTGAAATCTCGACAGTCATTCTCCAAGGATACTGAATATACCTTGGGTCTGTAACCATTTAATCAGGTAGAGTCGATGCCGCTGAACCATATTATTCAGATAAAATCAACATATGCATAGCTACTCTAAAATAACAATCATACATTTCAACAGAGCAGTCGTCATGCATACGTGTGTCAAACAGTAGCTAACCATACATGAAAATATACACCTAAATAAGCAAAGCAACTACTCCCTGTATTTCAGAACTTGAAACCAGGTGAGCAACATTTCCAGAACTAACCCTGGACACACACAAAAGCAAACAAAAAGCAAAGCCTTCAGCTGTCATGCTAGCATGGTCATGCCTACCCAGTGAACAAGCACAGGAGTCAGTGCAGGCAAATCCTAGGACTAGTAACCCCGCAGGAGGCTGTACCATATCCCACAAGTGAAGGTGTAGGCACCCGAAGTCTCACCTACACACACACACACACACACACACACACACACACACACACACACACACACACACACACACACACACACACACACACACACACACACACACACACACACACACACACACACACACACACACACACACACACACACACACACACACACACACTGTACAATATTATCTAGCATATTCCGATTTAATATCATTTAAAATGGTTACCCATATCACTGTGTGAACAGTCTCCTCCACCTGATACTACCGTGCACCCATACCCTAGTCACAGCTATCATTGAAACCTATATTAATGTAGTAAAGGTAGGCCATTGACAAAGTTTATCAGTGAGTTATATCATTAGGTGACAGTACAACCATGCACTTGCTTAGTTGTGAGAACGTTAATTGAGCATGTACAGTGTATCTTAGGATTAATCTAAAATTTCAATACCACTATATATGAACCCATAAACAATAACTATATCTGTATACATCTGCTGACTTGCTTTTGAGGTTACTGGTCCATAGTTCTATTACATGAAAAACAATCTGGTTAATCAAGTGTTTTGAATGTAGGTAATTAGCTGGACCAAATTTGGATATCAAACTGGTCTAGCCGGACTGATTTTGTTTGACTAAATGGCTGGACCATTATTAGCATCTAAATAGGTCTACCTATAGGCATATGTAAATAATTATTATAGCCAACTCCAGCTAGCTCCTGTTTGTATAATGAAAGCCGTAGAGCAGAATAGCAAGTTATATTAATGTAGCAAATAGCCAACATGCAGTTTTAAAAGATTGCATACAGTTACCCTCTACTGTAACTAGACAGAAACCGGTGTATCATTAACACTCACCTGCAGTACTTCAGTGGCTACCAAGGGCTGAATGGCTAGTTACACCATTGCTAAGATGTACTTATATTACAAAAGTGCATGACTGCTCCAAACACAAGGCCACTCTAAATAAAGACTCTGTTTCCCGTCCTCCACTGGGCATACATTTATGCAAGCGAGCAGTCCATTTCCATTATATAAAATTGGTAGCTTTTCCTGAACATAGCCAGCATAAAATTAAGTTGCAGGTAGAACAAAATGTTAATTTGTAGAGACTCAATGCACACGACACATTATAAAATTGAAACTGTTCAGTATGCAAGAAAAAACGGAAGAATTATAATATTATTAGTGACACGGATGCAGGCAGTGGACTGGAACAGAGAATTATTTGGAGCGACCAAAGCAATGCAGTTTCATTGTAGAGGCATGCATGAAGTTAGTCAACACGGATCAAATTTAAATTCGATTGACTAAGATTCAGCCAAACTTTCATTGGATGCATAGGCGACCCTGTTAAAAAATCTTGGGGAAAAGTTGCTGTATAGATTGGCATTGTTATTTTTAGCATTTTTCATGTTTTTAGAACAAATTTTAGGCTGTTTTCAAGCCTGTAAATTGCAAAATCCTGCAGCTTCTGGGGGTTGCACCCCCAGACCCCCCTGAAAATTCTACTTTATACTATAGCCAAACAACAATAGTTATGCTGTTCCCTACTTGGCCCCCCCTGTAGGTCAGGTCTAGAATCGCCACTGATTGGAATGCCAAAGCTGGTTGACTGAAAATGGCCCAGCTGGGTCTGGGTATGAGACAGATGGTATTCATTATCAACTCTAACAGTTACACAACATATAAAGGAGCTTGGAACAAGGCTTAGAACCGAACCAGAGTTTATTTAACCCACACTTGTCACGGGAGTTATAATTGTAATCTATGGTTTCCTGAAACCGTTGCTTATCAAATACTAAGAACTCACTCTGTGCTTCAGTTTACTCGACTCGTCATGATCCTTCAACCTCTTTCCCTCAAGAGTTTCTAACAAGCTCCCAAACCCATCTCGCATCCAATGCTTTTGTATGCGCCTATTCATAAACGCTCCATATAAGAGGCGCTTATCTTCCCATATAAGAGGCGCATATCTCTGAGCTATGGCGTCATGGTATGCTCACAGGGTATGATATTTCATACCAATATGTTAGTGTGATATGCTAACATTTTTAGTATGCAATGCATGCAGATCTGTTTCATACCTTCTAGTGTAGCAACTCAGTATGCAATGCATACAATTTTGGTATGAAATGCACTCAGGCTTTTTAACAGTGTATTCCTACATGCCAAAGGACTATTAATGAAGACATGTGCAACAACTGTTTTACATTGGATGTAATCAGCATTGTGCAGTGCTGCCTTTCATAATCAAATGCTAAGAAAGAATTGTGTATAGCAGCATAAGTGCATGTTAAAAACTACGGTAGTTAGAATATTATCATTGTTATCACAACTAACATCATGCAAACTTTTAAAAGATTTTTTATGATGACTGTCAGCAAATATTTTGTGGCCTATTTTGTTTTTGTATGTATATAGCATTGTGCACTTCCCAACACACAAAGGTAATAAAGTTCTTTGTTGTGAGATCCATTGCTCTAAGAGTATTCCCACTACCTACACCTAATTATGCATTATGTGCAGTGATCTGTGATCAAATGTCTTTTGTGAATACTGCACTTCTTTGAGAAGCATGTAAACATACCGCTGTATATTAATAGTATATATATGTATATATATATATATATTATATAGTTATACAACGAGTGTACGTTGTATGACTGTTATGTACCACCGGCTCACAGGAGAGTTGCACAAGACAGCTGCAACTCTTATAAAGGTAGTTCAACACAACACTGTAATAACTACTCGTACATACACCTGTAAGCATGATCTGCATGTCAAACAAACCTACATATATCTAAAATTGCTGTGTACATATGTATGCATGCCCACATAAGTATATTTGTATATGGTCTTTCCTTCCAAAAAGTGCTCATTCAATGAAATACCAAAAAAAAAATAAGCAGTGGGTGTAGCAATTAACCCTTTATTCAGTTTATTCCAAGAAGCCTACTAATCAGAACTATATTAATGCATTCATAGAACACCACAAAATAAACTATTAATCTGTTAGGTAATTCCCCTACTGTGGTAGGGTGTAAGGGTGTTATGCATCATTATACTATAACAATGTGTTTTGTGTATAATGTAATGGAGTTGTAAGAAGAAGGATCAATGTTAGCTTACATCACCTATATGTGTGTATTGCTGTACAATAATCAAAATAGTGCATAGCTAAATAGTTTATGTGACATCTTGTCAAGAAAGACACTGACTCAATAAGTCACTTTTAGTTATTATAGTGTTAATACCACAGCCTGAATATGCATGTGTCTGCACACCATGCCGGACAGTTGCTGGAGTTCTATCTAATACAAAGTATTGAGAAAGTCCAACTTGTATATGCTATACAAATAAGATACTGTACCATGTACATGATGTTAGTGTCTCTGAATTCCTTAGAATCCAGTCATATGGCTATGCTCAAAAGTTCTACAAACTGATCACTTCTATATTATATATGAGCTCATCCATAATCTTTGATGCAACAGCACAAGAAGATCTACAGCCACGGTATAGCTAGCTATAAGTTTAGCTAGCAGCTACAATTTCGAAACTGATGGCTGGTGTGTAGCTACGTATTTGAAATCGCTAGCTATCCTACTAGGGATCCTCCACCGGGGCGGTGAGGAACGTAGCTAGCTACCGGAGTATGATAAATAGACCCATGCAGTGGTGGCTTGTTCCTCAGTGATATGCAATAATACATAATACAGTACATAAACGGGGGAAAACTTATTCTAGTTAGCTAGTCTGCATATGATCTAGCTATCAGGCCGCGCCATCGTGAATGTTGACGTCTCGACGATAAGCAGGTGAAAAAACGAAGTAGCTAATAGCGCTAGCGCGGTAGTTAATTTATAAGCGCCTACACAAATCTAATTTAGCGTGTACGGTTTTACTCGTAACCATCGTCTTGTTGTATGTACCTATGTTTGAAAACTGCTGATGAGATGAAATTAAGTAGAGGTGATTTAGTTTTAATGAAATATATACTGCTTGGAATCGGTGAGCCACTCCTTCGACTTTGTATGGTTTCACGAATTGTCTCCAATAGTTTCGTTCACCATCACTGTTAATGGATGTCAGGTAGAGCGTAAAGCAATAGATGAAGACAGAACACTAACCTGCAGTGATTCACCATCCACTACTAATTACACGTGGCTATTTGATAATAGAACACAGGTTGATTCGAGTGTTTTGGTTTCTGAAGGAGGACAGGCTGTAGTGATTCCATCTGGTAGCAACACTGTGTATGGAGATTACAGCTGCTATGAAAGTGACTCACTTGTGAATTGTTTCAGTGTATATATTCGAGGTTAGTTGTCAAGCTATAATATCACTGTGAAACTTTTATTCATACTAGCTATATAGTTATAAGCTAAGCTGCAACTGATAGCTAGCTAGCCAGTGACTTTACTTCACGAGGTATATAGATAGTTACAATTTAATTACCTAATGTTAATTAGCCTTAAGCAATTAGCAAGACTAATACTGAAGCATACTTCACAGCAACCCACAGTAACTATTCTAAGAGCAGCTAAAGTTTTACTACAGTATGCTTCTGAGTAGCTTTACTGTGCTATATAGTTTCTAGTGACAGCTACAGATACCTGCTGGTCCAAATGGAAACCTATGAACATCATAAAACTTGTAAACGTCAATGCCTTAGGCTGGTTTTGCAGAGACAGTGGCATATTTCACTACTAACCTTGAGTAATTTTATTTACTACTCAAATATACTATTGCATGCACATACAATTGGTGATGAACAAGGCATTGTAATACTGATTGGAATATTATAAATATGTGATAAACAACTGCTATTTTACATCCATAATACATTTAGTGCTCACAAACAACATATTTATAGCATTATATATACTTCCAGGTATCTGCAATCAAACTTGTTCAAGGCTCACAGTTGATAATACAACATTCATTGCCAATTCAAATATTGCATTTTACTTGACTGTGATAGTCAATACATCACCTGATGATCACGGTACTATGATATTACGTAAGGATGGACTATCAGTGAGTGGATCAAATGTCAATCATACTTCACTCAACCTTCTTCAAGTCACTTACTACATTTTCAATGTACAACCTAAGGATAGTGGAGTATATGATGCTGAGTACAATGGGATGCATGCTACATTGTTCACTAACAAGATGTCTATTAAAGTCATTGAGATCAATTACACTAGCTCTAGTTCTCAATGTAAGTATTGACACTAAGGACATGTGGTACAGCTGAAAACGGCTTTTCTTATATAAATTGTATTTTGAACCTTTAAATTAAATCAATCTTTATGTATATATTTTTTGAAATTTCACAGTGCCATCTTCAACTTTTGTGACTCCACAAGGAACACCAACAGGTAGCTATGTGTTACAAAGTCATTTTAAATGTTTATTTGTGTAATCAATGTAAGGAAACAACAGAACAGATAGCTCACAGAGTAGTGATAATGTTGGAGCTATAGTTGGATCTATAGTGGGTGTGCTAGTATTGATTGTTATCGTTGTTGTTGTAGGTTAGTGCACTATCTAGCAATGCTTGCATAATTTATTACAATTGCTTATGCAGCTCTAGTCATATGCTATTGCCGAACACGAAACAGAGACCGATTGACAGAAGCTAAACAAGAATCTCATAGTCAGCTACCTGAGCAGGAAACTAACAATGAATTTTACCAAGATGGTTTGAGAGAAGACATTTCACAAGGTACCATATTACCTTGAATAAGTAACCCAGTATTTTTTCTAATTATGGCCAGTCCTTAATTTACCTTTAACAAGTATAGGTAATGATTTTGAGACACACATCCCCACAAGTAAGTTCCTCGCCAATGATAGGAGTCCATAATATCTTGACAGCCATATATATAACTGCTTAACAATGCTTCCATCTCCTCTTTCAATGCGTTTCTACTAATTGAAATAATAAAATCAGCGGATTTCATTTTTGCGGATAGCTACATTCGTGGAAATTTGTGTCATGCTTTTAAGATTCGTGATAAATATAGGCACAGTAAAAACCCGCTATATGGTAACTTCTTTCCTTGTAGTAATAAAATTATTAATATTACTTAACTCGTTACATAAGTAACGCATTACCCCCAACACTGCGGTTGGTATGGTAGATCAATTATTAAAGGGTAAATAAATAATTACTGTAAAACAATTGTAATTCGAAAAAATCACACACATGATATGTACAGTATATAGTTGAATGTCGACTGTGTCTCTTGATTATGAGTTTCAATTCTTTTCTTCGACTTTCTTTGCAGTTGCGCACATTTGCGCACCTTTATCGTTAATTGCTTTGACAGTAACTGTCCTTGTCACTTCCTGTACAATATAAGCTACAAGCATGGTTGAGAGTTAATGCTTTGGTTTAAATGCAAAGTATAAATTAAAAGAAGCTGCTATTGTTGTTGTGTTTGTGTGGTACATGGTTAATAATAATGTGGTAATTCAGAGAATCATGAGATTGTTTATGTAAGGGATGTCAGTGGTTTGTAATGTTTACCATATATTAACATCTAAAACCAATAATTTTAATCCTCCCACCACAGATTAAGCACCACCCTATTACATTTTTAATTTTACTAACTATGCTGTAGTGTTTAAAATTCTGTCTGTTATACTCCTACTTGTGCTTAAAATTTATGCCTCAGTGAGATTTTGGCCTGCAAGCAACTATTTAAAAGTAAAAGGGTAATGCTACGGAATAAAATTTAATCAATTTGTGAAACATATGCTTAACATACTCTGACAAAATAATCATGTCAAAGGCTACCTGCTCCTCAATTAGAGGTACTACTGTATTAGAGTAACTAAATCTTTTACTATGAGATGCATTTTTACTGCCTGTTATATATGCTAGAATCATGTTTGATGTTCGAAAATTATTCCAGCGTAATAGGCTGGTGCCTACCACAGATTTTATGTGTTGGTTAATGACCTAGCATGAGATTCTTTGTGGATCATGAAGATCCGAGGGCATGGTTTTTAACCGACTTAGAAAATGGGGATGTTTTATATGGGCATATATAGGTAGGATTGGATTATAAAATCATCAGGTGATCTTGAGATGAGTGCGAAAGGTTGAACATGTGTTCATTGAAGAGCTAAAGAAATCAAAGTTAGAACTTTATTCCTGAAGTTGGACACTAGTGAAGATGATCGTGTTGACCAGTTGCTGCCATTGTATGTGCCATGGTGTCACAGCAGTGTGAAGAACAGGTATACATTAATAAAACAGTTTGAAGACATGGCTTGGTGGTGATGAGCTGTTACAAGTTGTTGGTTTATTAGGTACTTATGCAGTATAAAGACAAGGTACACTTTTTACATATAGACACACCCACATTACTTGTCCCCTGGGAAATATAGTTGTGACTCTCTGCATGTGGTTACCATTGCAACTCAAACTGGGATAATGGCACAATAATCATGTGACTGAATTTGGGAAAACTGTCGACCTATGTACAATAGTAATAGTGCGCCACGATATTATATATAGAAAATTCTATATCATATATCACCAGGGTTTATATCATGATATGAACATATATCACAATAAAGAACTAACTGTAACATTTGCAAGACAAAAATAATACATAATTGTCATTGTAAGGTGGATGTATATATACCACAAGTAAAAGCTACCGTATAGCCTAAATATTTCGAGGGGCAAATATTTTGAGGTTGAGCAATGTTGCTAGCAATAAAATTTTCACGGATTTGCAAACACTCCCAAAATGTGTTAGACTATATGGAGGTCTAAATATTTCAAGGCTAAAATTTTCACTGATAACCCCCAAAACCACGAAATCAGCGAAAATTTCCCCCTTGAAATATTTAGGCTATACAGTACTCATATTTGCCAGGTTTTAAATGCATTTTACTACTGCTATACAGTTGAAATAAGTGGCTGGCACTTCAAACAAACCTTAAAACCTCACAGTTTACTTTGGGGTTAGCATGTGTCCACCACTAAACCATCAACACATAACTTAATTAAATGCCAAATACCCTGGCCTCCCCCACTTCATTGTACTATAATATGTGACCCAGTCTGGGAAAACCGGTCTTATCACCCATGTCAGCAGATTCGATTTTTGCACCCAGGACACAAAGCTACATGAATTAACCATCTAATTCCACAATCAAAATCAACTAGAATTGAGTGGTCTGGTTTTGCTGGCTGCTTTTCCCAAGCCCAGTGGCGATCCGTATGTGTGGTGTGGGGCCTTAATGGAGTTCTGGTCAGCCTGGAGATGAGTGTAAGTGACTGTACAGCTCTGTGGTGTTGAATAAGTACCTCTGCTGTGGATTTCCTTTTATTTTAACCAATTTTGAGACCTGAATGGTCCAAAACTTGGCCTAATTCATCCCTACGCCTTCCTTTTCAATTTTTGAACACCATCTTGCCCGCCTTCCAGTCCCTCCACCTCCCACCCCTTTTGCAAAACCATGCCTCGGGTTACAGCATGGTGACTTATATGGTGATGATTTTATGACTTGGTATGACGACTGACAGGTGGTGGGAACTGTTTGTGAAGGTGCTCCATTGTTTTGTAATTCTATTCCAAATCGATTTCAGGTTTTGTGTTGGCTGTTATGTTGGTCTCTGGCTGTCTGTTATATTTTAGTCAACCATAATCCACTACCCCACTGCACTCTTCGAGGGTGCCTGTGGTATGATGAAAAAGTAGAATATGTGTATTTGCAAATGGTGTATATAGATAGCAAATATATGTATAACTTTGTTTATGGCGGTATAATTATTTCATGTACATATATATATATATATATATACAGTACTGCTCAAATGTAACATTGCACTCGCTCACACTGCTCGATAGTGAGTGATTAAAATACTCACTAATTAAAGGGAATGGCACCCGTTCCTTCACAAGTATTCTTCCCATACAAAATGGGATGAATACTTGTGAAGGAAACGGGTGTCACACCCTTTAATTAGTAAGTGTTTTAATCACTCACAATCGAGTGGTGCGAGTGAGTGTGACATTACATTTGAGCGGTATCGTATACTGTGAACAGTACAAGCCACTAGTGAGTTTTGTCTATACTCTAAAACGCCTAACTTCTATTTCTGCAAAATTTTGCTCAGTGGGTTACCCAATTGATTAATTTGCAATAAATACAGCTATTAATGTGCAGGAGAAAGGCACAACGCGAGCATCACAATAATACTCTAAACTAATTAATAATCTAAGCAACATGCAGTTACAAGCATAAACTTTTAAAGTTGTGAATCATGTAAATAATTGGATACAAATGCGTCATGACTTTTGTGTGTAAGTTAAATTATTTAAGTTGTGTTTATTTCCAGACCGTTTTGATGGTGAGCCTGTGTGAAAGCCATGGTACAGCATATAAATGATAAGTAGTCATGTACAGTTTTATAAAACAGTAGAAAATAACTGTGTACGTATATATGCATGGCAAGTTGTACATTGAATGTTCAATAAATTAATTGATGGTACATGTGCAGGTATACACGTCTTGTACTGATACAGCTAATAGATGTGTGTATACTGCAGTTAATTTTATTTGCTAAACTGTAGTAGAATAGTACGCAGCTGGTTTATCCCCAGCAGAAAACTGCATACTAGTCCTTTGATTCTTTATCATGTTCAGTTCAAGACTTTCCTTTGCAGTTTGTCTTTTAAGCTTCCGCCACATCACACCCCTGTGTACAATAAATACATACTAACTATTTGGATTGTTGCATATACTTACAGTGTCCCTACTAATCCTCCTATCACAAGGCATAATACAATTGTTATGGAGATAAATGTGCCCCCATGTATGTTCTTGTCGTCATTACTCAGTGATACAATTGTAGTTGTATTTTCATGTCTACATGAAGGATGTAGCCTAAATTGTATGCCACTTTCTGTAGTGAAATATTCCATATTGTTTATGCTGTGATTAAGTGCTGCAGCTGCTGCAAATGCTTCCGGTCCAATTAAAAGAAGTGTGTAACTAGCATATGAACTGTTTATACATTGCAAAGAAATCCTTGTCATAGAAAAACTTGTGCATTCACATAGAGTTGTGATGCTATTTTGCAACTCGTTGTCAAGTCTGGTTGACTATTAATAATAGTACAAATGATATTAATAGCATACAAATGCACAACGTACATTAGTGTTAAGACACTCCGTTCCATTAGGGAATGCTAAAATAATGGTAATTACTGATGTGTTCTGTGGCTGAATACTGGGAGAATTATTGATAGGTGAATCAGTATGGTCTGTTACTACATAAGATATATTAATAGAGAAAGAGAGAGAAGTACTTACTTCTGTTTGGATTAGTTCCCACTGACATCGGCAAAACTGAGTAAAAATTTCACAAGGGTTATGACATCAATGTGAGAGATACTTACCTATTAGGGAGATCAATCCCACAGTTTTAGGAACATTTAGATTGCTATCAGCTTTACAATAATAGTCTCCTTGATCATCATTTGTCAGGTTATGGATTACTAGTGTGTAGGAGGAGTTCTGTTGGATTGTGATGTATGAGTATTTTTCTCCGGTGAACAGCAAAGTATTATTCCGGTACCATTGAACTCTGATTGGAATTGTAGCAGGAGCTACAAAGGTGCATGTAAGCTGAGCAAAGTTTCCCTGAGTAGCAGTTACCACTGGATTACTAATGGTCAGTTCCGGAGGAGCTGTATGTGTACAGTAGTTGAGAATAATTAACCACAATGTGTGCTTAGCATAACTTTTAAATAAAAAAAAGCTGACCATACAGTTACTGCTCTTTTACATACCTGTAACAATAAGTTGTGTAGTTGAGTCTTCTGTGCAACTTCCTGCATCCCCTACTACACAGCAATATTTACCAGAGTTCTGTAATTTAACATCTGTTCCACTAAGGATGAAGCCATTAGACCATATGTTACTCTGTGTGTTGCTGGTGGGTAGTGGTATACTGGTTGTTGTGTTGATCCAGTACCATGCCGTAGTTCCCCTAAGATGAGAGATAGATTCTTTCCCTGTAGTTCTATCAGTGGTAGATTGATAACATGCTGCTATAGTGCCACGAGCACCCTGTTCCATGTATTTCATAGGTGGTCTTGAAACTACTACCGAAACTGGCTTTACAATACCTATAAGGGGTAGTATAGTGTATGCTATGTACATATTTAGTTGTAGGGAATTATGATCTTATCTCTTCCATATATGGATACTGTGTTGTCACTGTGTGCAAGCTAGCTGTATATATTTATACACCATGTTTATCACCTTCCAGTGATAGAATACATAGCTATTATATATGTGCTATACCTCAATTTGTGCTCTGTAACTATCTTTAACTAGGTTATAGCTTCAATATAATGCTTTGTTTGCTATGCATAACTGTGGCCAAGAGCTTACCATTAGGGTATATACATCTACTAACTACCTGTATATATTTCCTAAGTTGAACTGCTATTGGGTAATTATTTAATTCAACTTACCAATAACACCCATGAGGAAGATAAACTCTCTCAAAACCTTAATTTTTCTTCCTATATATAGCATCTTGATCTGACTATCACTACATAGTGAGAAATAAACTCTATCTATAGGTTTATGTATAAACAAAGTGGTAATGTGTGGTTTCGTGAAAACCACATACAGTAGATCCAACAACAAAGCAACTCATATAGAACTGTCTTTAGTGTTATTGTGGTCAACCACACATTAAACTCAATTACCATATGTACATAATTGTGATCACTTGAAGTGCTTACACTTGCAGTCATTACAAATAATTTTATCAATTTTGTTATATTTGAATAGAGAACCTCCAACATGCACATAGTATTTAGATGCATGTAACACATACCAAATAATTATGCTATAAATATCAACAACTGCATGAGATCAGGCCTGTGAGCATGTATATGTAGGCATGACATGCACCCCATTATATGCAGTTAAACTAGTGTCCATTTGGTTCTACTTGGGGTACTTTGAGATAATGAGTTACTCTCTAGAATTCCTATGGATATAGTTACATGAAAATAACAAGGAGAAAACATCCTGACCACCTGGTAGACTCCTGTAAGTGTTCGAGCGTAAATCGGATGGCTGCAGGTTCGAGGCTACCTAGGTCCAGTCATGGAGTTTTTCTCTTTTCTCCAACTTTTCAAACACACCTTAAGTAGCTAAAGTCTGAGCAGGCTGTAGGACCAGGTGTCCTACAGACCTTCAGCACTTGTGCTGTAAAGCATTAATAAATAAACTAGTGTCCATTTGGTTCTACTTGGGGTACTTTGAGATAATGAGTTACTCTCTAGAATTCCTATGGATATAGTTACATGAAAATAACAAGGAGAAAACATCCTGACCACCTGGTAGACTCCTGTAAGTGTTTGAGCGTAAATCAGATGGTTGCAGGTTCGAGGCTACCTAGGTCCAGTCATGGATTTTTTCTCCTTTCTCCAACTTTTCAAACACACCTTAAGTAGCTAAAGTCTTTGAGCAGGCTGTAGGACCAGGTGTCCTACAGACCTTCAGCACTTGTGCTGTAAAGCATTAATAAATTATTTCAGTACAACAGGATGGAATATCTGCATCTGTATATCTTGCAATACAAAGTCAATTAGACATTTAATATTTGGAGCATGCCATTATAAATGTTAGAAATTAAAGTTATATATAGTATAGGCAATTATAATGATTAGAGCTGGCCGGTATAAAATCGATATGAAGGTATTTTATTTGTACCGGTATCGATATCGAACAAATATTTTTATACTGGCAAACTGTAAAATGCCGGTATACATATCGGCACATTTACACTAAATCACCATTCTGCTTTCACAATATGTAGAGCAATCATTGTGCAGAGCATTTATATAGGGTATTGTGAGAGTGAGACACTCCCTCTCTTTTCTTATAGTATGAACTTATATCTGATTCTTGGAATCTTGGTACTGTTTGTATACACTTGTCACTTAAGACAAATTACTACTATACTTAACTGGATGTGTGAAGGTGTTCATTTGTGTTAACCAAATACCGTGATAGTTAGTTGTACTGTGATATTTTATAAAAAACCGTACCGTCTTTATAATATGTGTGCTGCCCAGCTCTAATAATTATGTGTTCTGGTTATCACGAGCCTGGTCACATGTATGCATTAATAATCCAATCTAGCTTCACATACTTGTAGCATATTTTGTGCTGATGATGCAGGATATTAAATTTTTAAAATAAATAAATAAATAAGTTCGGTTTAATTTAATTCCAGCATTTTCACAAGCTTCTATCCCACTGAAGCCCTACATCAAAGTAAGAGGCTGGGAGTATATGGTTATGGTAGTTAAACCCCAGGAATGATACCCGGTGCATATATGGAAGACAACACATTCAGTTGAAAGAAGTGCAATCAAAGCAAATCGAAGCCTTACACATTATAAAACTACAAGTTCAGCAAAAATTGAAGCCATACACAACTGGCATGCTTATCTATCCTTATTAACATGTTGTTTGCAAACTTGACTGCTTCAAAATGTGGGATAGAAGCCAATTAGCTAACTCCCACCTGCACTTGTAGGATATTTAGTTATCATCACCTCGGTCTCTGGTTGCTAACTACAATATCCTACTCATGGCGGGGTTTAACTATAACATATGTGACCCAGTCTGGGAAAACTGGGCTTATCGCCTATTTAAAAGTATTGAGAAATGCCAGTTTTAAGTATTTAGTGTGTTGTGGCTTGCCAATGGTTGAAGCTATGTGTACCAACTTTTCACACGTTTTGCACCAATTCCTTACCTTCCACAGCATCCACTGTGCAAAGGAAGGCGTAGGGATGACCCAGGCCAAGTTTTGGGCCATTGAGATCTCAAAATTGGCTAAAATGAAAGGAAATTCACAGCAGAGGTACTTATTCAACAACACAGAGCTGTGCAGCCACATACAGTCATCCCCAGGCTGACCAGAGCTCCATTAAGGCCCCACACCGCATGCACAGATTGCCACTGGGCTTGGAAAAAGTAGCCAGCAAAACCAGACCACTCAAGTCTAGCTGATTTTGGTTGTGGAATAGTTTATTCATGTAGCCTTGTGTCCTGGGTGAAAAATTGAATCTGCTGACATGGGCAATAAGACCGGTTTTCACATATTATATGAGAGTACTTCTTTAGCTAGCTACCCTCTTCCGCCTACCTAAAAGTGTACCATAAAAAATGTTGACGCTATACTGCACAGGGTTGATATTTTGGTTTTACATCAGTACCTGCTTCATCCTCTGATTTGTATATAGGTACTGCCAAAATGTTGATTATTTTGAGCCTAGCTTACACTGCTTGGCAATGTAACAAGTTCCTGAAGCAGTCATTCAGACTCTAGCTGCAACTCGTGGAACTTCTATGTATAACCTTTATTCTAAACAAACACTATAGTGCTAATATAAATTATTATATGGTGCATGTATTTTTAAAAGTGTATACAGGTGAATTTACCCCATCCCTCCTAGTGTACTCTCTGTACTCTTGCAAAAATGCTGAAAATAATGAATGAACAATCCCTATAATAAATGATGCAATTTTAATTTCTGGATGCATGCATATAGCTAACTAAATTAACTTTTTGAATGGATGAATTGTTTGAATGAAAACCATTGTTTCACAAAGCCAGCTAATTTAAAGAAAAAAGCTACAAGTTTTCTTTTTCATCCATGGTTCAACAATACAGCATAATCATCTAATTTTAGACTAACAAACTATTATGCGTGGAACGAAAAATGATCAATTTGCATTGATTAGAATTTTTGACGGTGAAAAACCCCACACAAAACTGAGTACCAGTAGGAAATGTGGCTCGAGATATAACTCACCAGCCACTATCACTATGGACTCGGCTCTTCTTTTCAGCTACTATTCTATACAGGTAGAGGAATCTATCAATCCAGAATAAGTTTCTGAGATTCGCACTTTTCTATAGCTATACACAACTGAATTTTCTCCATCATGCAATTTACAAGATATTTTTCGATACTCTAAAGATGTGACTGGTCATGTTGGCCGTAATGCCAATCATCTCTTTATTCCAAGGGTGTATACCAATTTTGGGAAAAGGTCCTGGGTGTGTTAAATTCTGTGGAACAATCTACAATCAACTGTTGTGGAGGCTAACTTAATACTCTTTCATCTTTCAAAATATTTTATTAGCATTAGCTAAGTATTATTTCTTTGCATTGGCTTTGTGTGTGTGCATGTTTATTTTTTGGTGTTGTATCTTTAGTTGTATTTGTGTTTTGTAATGTTCTTCTTTTGCTCACAAGGCTCCACTGAAAATCAGTAGCTATTTGGTTACTGAGTGGACCCCCTGTTTAAAATTACAATTCAGTCACATTTTTAAACGTACATTTATCGCAGTCCAGCGTTCACTGTCATGACATATTACAGGTTTTTGCAATTGAATTCGTCCCATTTGCAATTGAATTCGTCGGTTTTGCAATAGAATTCGTCGCGTTTGCATTACAATTCGTCATAAACAAAACGGCTCCAAGTTCATTAAGAGATGAATTATTTACGCTATGGAGAGTTACACTTGAGACACTAGAAAGTAATTGGAGCTGGTAGTACACGAAGTTGATAGCTGTCTGACAAGTTAATTAACTTGCTCGCGAGTGACCACACCCATCGCGAATGGCGTAGTAGAGTTTGGAATGTTGCTGGATAGGCTGTAGAAGAAGAATTATTGCCTTATAAAGAGTTGTTTACTACTGTTGTACTTGAACAAGTTCTTATAGCAGCTGCTACATCATGTTTTCGTGTTTGCTCCAGCTGCCATTCTTGTTGCGGATGAATTTAACTGCAAAACGGACGAATTCAATTGCAAAACCGACGAATCTGTGAATTTGCGCAGTTTATAAATTTCGCAGGTGTCGCGCTGCCATATAGGGGTATAGGTATTATATATATAATATGTCCCACGTGACTAGGGATAACGGCGACGGACGAAAACCTTTGAATGGAAAGGAAATTAGGTAGCTGCTATTCCCACAAGTCTTATTATCTTTATGAAGGAAGGTATGGCCTGTTGCAGATTTTACAGCTGGTTTATTATGCTTTTGTTAGAAAGAGATCATGGCGACCTATGGATCCTTTACATGGAAAGCCACAAGCATCGAAGTTTTGCATGTAGTCTAGAATCCGGTTTCAATGCAGTACAAGATGAAAGGCAAAGTGTTGTTAAGGGTTTACTAGTTAAAATGGGTGTTAGTTGACTGCAGTTGCATGCCACTAACAGGGCCGCCCAGAGAAATTAGAGGGCCCATGGAAAAGAGTTAAAGAGGGGCCCAGGGGAAAGGAAGGGTCTAGATCCTGACTGCTCTATTAGAGTATATCGATCTTTCTTTAAACAGGTATTCAAGTGGCCCCTTTCGGGCTGTGGCAGGGGGCAAAATACCCCAGTTACCCCCAATGTGGGCGGCCCTGGCTACTAAAATTACAGTTATATTTTAATATTCTGTCACTGTAATCTGGGGTTTCTGTCAAAACCATGGAAACTCACCTACTGTTATCAACAGTGCATTGCTTATTCTAACAAAAGTATTGAAATCCCATCCAAAAACAGCTTATAGCTGTAAAAAAAGTGCGCGTCCAAGTAAAGCAGAGTTAACTGCGACAAAAAGTAATGATATCATAATGCGGCCATGTGCGAGGTGTGCAAGTTGTAAAATTAATATTAGCTAATCAGATAATACAATGTTATTGTTAAAGTGTTAATGAGAACTATGTGATGCTGCTAGTTTTTAAGTGTGAGCATCTTCATAAATGCCACATAAATTTAGTTCTCAATAAAGCAATGTGTATAGATTCTCTGATAGTAATAAATAGTTTGAGTTTGGCCACCTTTCCTTTGTTCGTAGCATTGCTGTATACAGGAAAGGTGGCCAAACTCAAACTATTTATTACTATCAGAGAATCTATACACATTGCTTTATTGAGAATTAAATTTATGTGGCATTTATGAAGATGCTCACACACTTAAAAACTAGCAGCATCACATAGTTCTCATTAACACTTTAACAATAACATTGTATTATCTGATTAGCTAATATTAATTTTACAACTTGCACACCTCGCACATGGCCGCATTATGATATCATTACTTTTTGTCGCAGTTAACTCTGCTTTACTTGGACGCGTACTTTTTTTACAGCTATAAGCTGTTTTTGGATGGGATACTAATTACACGTGGCTATTTGATAACAGAACACAGGTTGATTCGAGTGTTTTGGTTTCTGAATGAGGACAGGCTGTAGTGATTCCTCGGTGATTCCATCTGGTAGCAACACTGTGTATGGGGATTACAGCTGCTATGAAAGTGACTCACTTCAGTATATATTCGAGGTTAGTTGTCAAGGTTGTCACTGTGAAACTTTTATTCATACTAACTAGTATGCACCGGCCCAGCTAGCTATTATTGCTGTGCTGCAGCTAATAGTTAGCAGTGACTTCATTTCATGAGGTGTATAGATAGTTACAAACTAATTACCTAACCTTAAGCATTTAGCAAGGCTAATACTGAAGCATAATTAGCAGCAACCCACAGGAACTATTCTAAGAGCAGAATTTTACTACAAAGTCAATGCCAGTAGCTTTATTGTGCTATGTATATAGTGACAGCTTCACTGAGGCACCTGCTGGCCTAAAGAACATCTGTAATTGTAAGTGTTAATGCCTTGAGCTGGTTGGTTTTGTGGAGGCGGTGGCATGTTTTACTTGCATTCACACTGTTCACAGATTACTTAATTCAGTACACAAATGGCTGCATGCATAATGCAATATAATTATTGGTGATTAACAAGGCATCATGCTGTATAGAATTTGCAATAAACTAGCCACTCTTTCACATCCACAACGCTATCCATACATTTTTTAGTAAGGTAAACTGGGGCAATTTCATAGATTATCATACAGTACTATGATAATCTATGAAATTGCCCCAGTTTACCTTACTAAAAAATTGTACTGTATAGTAGGGACCACAAAGGAGTAGGCGTGGTCCATGAAATAACATCACCCAAAAACCATCCTCAATTTTCCCTGACGATGATGAGGCAGTATTGGTTAGGTAAAACTAAGCCCAAACAAGCTTTCAGATCGACCCAAAACGCTTTCAACAAGTTGATACGGTATTTGAAAATTAATTTATTTAATAGATTTTCTACTGACACTGCCTGACTGATTCCTTCAGACAAACGTAACTCAATAATGGCTAAGCCTACGGGCTTGATTTTTTCACTGTTCGACGTCACTTCAGCCTGAGAGGTGCCTTCTGGCATACCGCAGTATGTACAATGCATTCTTCATGAGCTTACCAGCATCCTCCTTTGTGTCCCATTTATCTTTGCTGACAACGCAAAGTGTCAATTTGGCGATAGCACGTGATGGCTTCCCTTTGTAATAGAAATCATCCGTATTATTCATAGTAGCTGTTTTGATTGCAGAGGTGCTTTGTGAACAGTTCTTGATTCCTACTGCTGTGTAACAGGTTGAACACAGCCAATAACAAAGTGTAATGGATACTTCACTTTTCAGGCGATAATTAAGGCCACTCCAAATAAATTCTCTGCTTCCCGTCCACCGCCCGCATCTAGTTACTGCCAGCTCTAAATATTCCATTATTCCGTATTATTCCGTTATTTTCCGGTTATTCTTGCATACTGATAGGCTCAGTAAAAGCCATCTTGAAACAGTGTCAGCTCACGTGTCAACAGTGCTGTCAAGTCAGCACAAACTTCACGTTTGTGTTGTTTTTGCAACTTACAAAGAAGGAACAAGCTTAAGCATGCTTTTATGCAGCCTTTTTGGCTGTGCCAGGCAAATAATGGCTTGAAAAGCTAGCCAATCTTATAATGAAATAATGGAAATGGACCGCCCGCCCGCATGCAAATATGGCCTAGTCCAGGACGGGAAACAGAGAATTTATTTGGAGTGGCCTAATATAACTGGGGTGCGTGGCACCATTTCTTTTGGTATGCATGGATTGCAGAGGTGCTTTTCGAACAGTTTTAGATCCGAAATGCTGTGTAATGGGTTGAGCATAGCTGACAACGAAGCGTAATGGATACTTCACTTTTCAGACGATAATTGATATAGCTGGGGTACACGGTACCATTTCAAATGTGGTATGCATGGGGTTCACCGGTCATAATAATGAATAATATTTACAAACAAGTAGCTACACAGAAAATTTGGAATTTTCAACTAGAGTATAGGGACCATAGCGCATCGATAAAAAGTACTGAAAGAGCACAGTAGAGATATACGTAACACTTCTTATGGTTTTACTCAAATTTACTGTGATTTAATATTGTGCACTATTCCAGCTTGTTTCAGTACTTTTTATCGATGTGCTATGGTCCCTACACTCTAGTTGAAAATTCTGTGTACTCATTTGCTTTCACATTCATAACTTGTAATCAAAACAATCACTATGCATACCAAATTGCAAGCGATTTGGCAAAGCTGTTAGGGAGGTATGACACAAAACATTTGGAGACATCAAAACTTGAAACATGTGTGGGGTAATTTCATAGATTTCTGCTGCAAGCTACAAAGATCACCAATCCCAAGAAAACTATCTTACTTTGGTATGAAGCATATTACAGAGTAAGGTTAGACCTTAAAACAGCCACAGAAACTCTGCAGCGTTGCATTTCTTGCTCAGTTGATTTCAATGCGCAATCACTCAGTTGCCTTGGTTGGTTGAGCCACAATTGGTTTTGGAAATTAGTAGCCATTAATTATTATAACTAAACAGGTAGAAGTATTACAATGACACTAATGATTAAAAGAAACTGAGTTTTGTTACAAAATAAACTTTTTGCAGCAAAATTGCACTACACTGCTTCAATCAAACTGTGTTTTCGAAAAAAAAACCCAGCAGAGCCAGAACCTACCATTTTAGTGCAAATTAATCCCCATAGCCTAACATATCTTCACCATAAATGTTGAGTGATTTGATAAAACCGTTGAAAAGATATAGCCCAGCAAAGTTAAATTATGAAATTGCCCACACAGGAAATCAGGTATCTGTTGGTGTACAGGTATCTGTTGGTGTACAGGTATCTGTTGTGTTCAAGACTCACAGTTGATAATACAACAGTCCTCGTCAGTTCAACTATTGCATTTTACTTGACTTGGATAGTCAGCACATCACCTGATGATCATGATACTGTGATATTATGTAATGATGGATTACCAGTGAGTGGATCAAACGTCAACCATACCTCACTCAACCTTCTTCAAATCACTTACTACATTCACAATGTACAACCTAAGGATAGTGGAGCATTATAATGCTGAGTACATTGGGATGCATGCTACATTGTTCACTAACAAGGTGTCTATTAGAGTCATTGAGATCAATTACACTAGCTCTAGTTCTCAATGTAAGTATTGACACTAAGGACATGCACAGCTGAAAACAACATTTAGCTAATAATTATTGCCAAACTATGACTACAAAATAGTATTATTTATACTCTGTATTGTGAACCTTTGTAATTAAATCAATCCTATATATAATTTTCAGTGCCATCTTCAACTTTTGTGACTCCACAAGGAACACCAGTGGTAGCTACGTGTGTCATGTACATGTGAAGTGATGTTAAATGTTTATCTGTACAATCAGTATAAGGAAACAACAGAACAGATAGCTCACAGAGTAGTGATAATGTTGGAGATCTATAGTGGGTGTGCTAGTATTGATTGTTACCATTGTTGTTGTAGGCTAGTGCACTACCCAGCAATATTTACATAATTTATTACTGTTGCTTATGCAGCTCTAGTAACCGTTATGTTACAGTCTCCTTAATTCCTTTACATTTCCCTAGCTGAAAGATGTGCTTCATGCTGCTATAATCCCTAGTTTGCAGGCAGATTTTGGCAGATTAATATCAACCACTTTTGTCATACCCATTTTGTTTTTTAAAACCAATTGTTACATGCTAGTCAATTGGTATCGTAGATAGAGTAGGCTGTAAAGCAATTGTAATTTGAAAAAATCACATACGTGATATAGCATCTGAAATGGTGCCGTGCGCCCCAGCTATATCAATTATTGTCTGAAAAGTGTAGTATCTATTACGCTTCATTGTCAGCTATGTTCATCCCGTTACACAGCATTTCAGGTCAAGCACCATTCAAAAAGCACCTCTGCAATCCTTGCATACTGAAAGAAAGAAATGGTGCTGCACATCCCAGTTATATCAATTATCATCTGAAAAGTGAAGTATATCCATTACGTTTTGTTGTTGGCTATGTTCAACCCGATACACAGCAGTACGAATCAAGAACTGTTCAAATATCACCTCTGCAATCAAAATAGCTACTATGAAAAATACAGAGGATTTCTGTTATGAAGGGAAGCCATCACATGCTACCACCTAATCAACTTTTTTAAAGATGAATGGGACACAAAGAGGACACTGGTAAGTCCAAGAAGAATGTGTTGTACATACTGCGGTATGCCAAAAGGCTCCTCTTGGGCTGAAGCGACGTCAAGCAGTGAAAAAATCACACCCGTATATAAAGCATTAGCTGTTTTCAATTTACGCTTGCCTGAAGGCATCAGTCAGCTACTTACTCAGTCATTTACTCAGTCAGTAGAAAATTCTGTTAGATAATTTAAAAAAAAAATTTCGTAGCAACTTTTTGAAGACGCTTCAGCTCGATCTGAAAGCTTCTTTGGGCTTAGTTTGACCTAACCAATAGTGCTTCATCATCATCTGGGAAAATTGAGGCTGGTTTTTTGGGTGATGTTATTTCATGGGTCACGCCTACTCCTTTGTGGTCCCTACTATACAGTACCGTCGTACTGTATGATTAATTAAAGTGTATGCATTTATTTCCAGACCATTTTGATGATGAGCCTGTGTGAAAGCCATGGTGCAGCATATAAATAATAGCTAGTCATGTACAGTTTTATAAAGCAGTAGAAAAGGACAGTGTATACATATATAATGTGCATGGTATGTTGTTTGTATGTATGTATATGTATGTGCATATTTATGTACATTGTTCAATAAAATAATTGATGGTATACATGTGCAGGTATACAGGTCTTGCACTGATTCAGCTAATATATATATATATATATATATATTATATAGATGTGTATATACTGCAGTTTATTTTATTTGCTAAACTGTAGTAGAGTAGTATGCAGCTGTTTTCTCCCCAGCAGAAGATTGCATACTTGTCCTTTGATTTGTTATCATGTTCAGATTTTCCTTTGAATTATAATCAGTTTGATATTTATGTCTCCACCACATTATAATAACCCTGTATAAAACATGTGCATTATAACTACTTAAATGAGTTGAAATAATGGATATATATATACTTACAGTGCCACTAACAATACTCCAATCACAAGACATAATATAGTTGTTATGGAGATAAATATGCCTATACGTATGTTGCTATCATCATTACTCATTGATGTAATTAATATATTTGTATCATTATGTCCACATGAAGGGTGCAGTCTAAATTGTATGCCACTTTCTGTTGTCAAATATTCCACATTGTTAATACTGTGATTAAGTGCTGCAGCTGCTGCAAATACTTCCGGTCCAATTAAAAGAAGTGTGTAACTTGCTTGTGAACTGTTTACGCATTGCAAAGAAATCCTTGTCACAGAAAAAATTTTGCATTCACATATACTCATGATGGTTGTTTGAAACTCATTATCAAGGCCAGTTGACTATTAAATAATATCACAAAAGATATTATAGTGCATATATGGCACACTACTTACATCAGTGTTAAGACACTCCGCTCCATTAGGGAAGGCTAAAATAATGGTGATTATTGACTTGTTCTGTGGCTGAATACTGGAAGAATTATTGATAGGTGAATCAGTGTGGTCTGTTGCTACATAAGATAATATTAATAGAGAAAGAGAGAGAAGTACTTACTTCTGTTTGAATTAGTTCCCACTGACATTGGCAAAACTGCGTAAAATTTCAAAAGGGTTATGACATCAATGCGAGATATACCTACCTATTAGGGAAATCAATCCCACAGTTTTTGGAATGTTTAGATTGCTATCAGCTTTACAATAATAGTCTCCTTGATCATCATTTGTGAGGTTCTGGATTACTAGCGTGTAGGAGTGGTTCTGTTGGATTGTGATGTATGAGTATTTTTCTCTGGTGAACAGCAAAGTGCTATTCTGGTACCACTGAACTCTGATTGGAATTGTAACAGGAGCTACAAAGTTGCATGTAAGCTGAGCAAAGTTTCCCTGAGTAGCAGTTACCACTGGATCACTAATGGTTAATTTGGGAGGAGCTGCATGTGCAAATAAATAAATCGGTGAAAAGCAATATTGTTGTATGTAAGAATACATACTACTGTAACAGTTGCTAGTTCGATTGTATTGCAATCCATCATATGAAAAAGCAGAAACACAACTACACCATTATTGCTTACCTGTAACAATAAGCTGTGTAGTTGAGTCTTCTGTGCAACTTCCTGCATGCCCTACTACACAGCAATATTTTCCAGAGTTCTGTAATTTAACATCCGTTCCACTAAGGATGAACCCATTGGACCATATGTTACTCTGTGTGTTGCTGGTGGGTAGTAGTATACTGGTTGTCGTGTTGACCCAGTACCATGTTATATTTCCTATTATAAGAGAGATTGATTCTTTCCCTGTAGTTGTATCAGTGGTAGACTGATAACATGCTGCTATAGTGCCACGAGCACCCTCCTCCATATATTTCATAGGTGGTCTTGAGACTACTACTGAAACTGACGTTGATTTTGCTATCCCTATATGTATATTGTAAAATATGATTTCCCTCTGTATACTAATCTACAACTAAGTGTGTATGGACATTATCTATTAGCCATTTGAAATGATTGGATTAATGCAACTTACCAATAACAACCATGAGGGAAACAAACTTTCTCAGAAATTTATTTTTTCTATATAACATCTTTGATCTGGCAATTCACATTGTAATCATGTATTATGAGAAATGAATCACACCTATAATCTTTATAAGTTTTCATGAAAAACCACATAGGTCCACATTGTAATTTGTAGAAATCCCTCATTTCTATATTAGTGCAATTGTCATCAACCACATCTGTATTCCAGGAAATCTTACCACAATTGTAAAAACAATGAGTGCTTACACATGCACTGATATAAACAAAGGTAATTTGTGTAATCCTTGAATAAGAGGACCTCCACCTGCAATGCACATAGCAGATATATAGTTAAAATTAAAATCCCATCAAGGCAACAACTGTACCCATGCTTGCGCAAGATCTAGCAACACCCCATTACAAAACCAGTTATATCTCAGTTATCAATACCAAAATGGAATTATCTACATTGGCTTTACATTACAAATTTGTGGACCATACCATGTTATAACATAAAAATATAACTAGTTAAAGTTTGAAAGGTATAGGTATGTTGTTTAATATGACCCATAATCAGTGTATAAGTGTATCAGCGCTGCTGACCTGGTTGACTTACAGAACCGAATCTTGATTTGACCCGAACGTTGGTCAACAGGTAGCTACAGCAGCAGCCCACAATTCCCATAAGTGAGCTTGCTTGATACCATGCGGACTAGCCATACCCACAAGCAGTAACAAAGAGTAGCTAGCATGCAATCCCGACAAAGTGGGCGTGGCTCAGCATAGTCCTATAATTATACAGCGCATACCTGAATGGTGGGCATGACTCCACGTAAGATTCTTGAGAATTTTCAACTGCATTTCCATCAAAACAATGTTGTTGAGCTTGTTAATTTATGATATCAGGATATCAGTCAGATGATCTTTTAAATTTATCCTCACAGTAGCCATTATTGTTTCCTGCTGGAGCACACATAACCAAATGTGCGACAAAATATACAATGCAAAAATTAATAATTATGCTTCATTCAACAGTACACACACACAAACACAAAAAAGAAGATTCCTAGTCAAACACGGTAGAGTACTAGTGGTGGTATATAGTTATGAGACACTTTACTTCAAAGCACCTAATTAAAACTGTAATCGTGGTATTTCACACTACTAATAGGAAAAGGTGTACGCATAAACTACACTATCCAAAAATTTTTGCACCACGTTATGGTCTGTATATGATCACTTTTCTGGACACACTGTAGATGTGTGTATTGTAAGACATATGGGGGTATTATGAGATGCTGTGCTTGTAAATTGACTATTTCATGTTTGATTATGGTAAATTTTATGTGAAAGGGGTAGCAAGGATTCTGTATCAGTTAAATCAGATTAGTTGATTTTATATATGCACTAGATATAATACATAGTGAGTGGTGCAAAGACAATTATTGATAGTCTTACAATGTCATGACAAATTAATTATTTTAAGGAGCTACCAATTAGATTGTGTTATTGTTGTTATTAGTGCTTTACAGTGACCAGCACTGAAGGTGGTTGACTTATGATCACTATCTATGATGATCAGAATACGTATCCTTTTACTCCTAAATCTGCAGGATTTCACACATTTAAGCTATGCAACCCATAATATCCCCGGTCTCGTAATACCAGCATCTACATTGACGCCTAAAAGTCCCTTTATGATGATAAAAAAGAATTATAATCATAATTCACTGGAATTATAGTGGTGATTATGAATTCCACCATGCATAAGCAGAAAGCTGGAATTCGAAGTAACTACTTCGGATAACAATATCCAGGTTGGAAAAACTACCTATATATACAGTATGTGTTTATTATAGATTTGGATAGTGGATAAGACCATGGCTATAGAGTCAGTATAGACACCTCTGGAGGTATAATATACTATCTATGATGAGACTCACTTGACCCAGACAAAATGCAACACAACTGACCCAGATAATCTGACCCACTTATATACAACACTGTGTTATGTGTATGTTCGCTGTTTTTTTTTTTTTTCTGCAGTTCTATGTCTAGACTCAGTCACAATTGATGTACCATTCAACCTGATCTAACATATCCAGACACTTGTCCATATTATTTTGCATTTGATACAAATAAGTTTTCGTCTGCAAAAAAAATCTTCACAAAGCTGTACAACTAAGCGAAAAGGCTATCTTAGCTACAGCATAAAAACACACACACAGACTAAGAATATGCCATGACCATAAAAATAATCCTCATGGTGGTATTAGTGCAAAAAGCAATGGTATAGTTGAATTAAGCATTTCAAAGAACTTTAAATTTCAGCTGCCCTGATTATTATAATTTTATTACTATAATTGTTAAAAGTGTCAGCCTACGGCACTAAAAAGTGGATCTTGCATCTTTTAATATTGAGGTGATTGTAAAGGTGCAATTGAATTCGGAGTTTAATACAACAGCCATGGATCACTTGCCATTTAATTAGGATAAAATGTAGGGTCTAATAAAACACTTGATTGCACTGTGTATATTTCAGGTGGTACCCTGGATTACAGCCTGTAACAAATCAACTAATGCACAAAATAACGGAATGATTTGTGTTTAATAAACAAATCTATCTGATTTCTTGTAATAGCTTCATTACTTTAATTTGGAGTTTTACTAGCCATGTATGTATACATTATGAACTACTTGATCTTCAATCTCAACTTAAGAATGTATGTATTTTTAGTCACAATTATAATAAATATGCATAACATTTTTTTCAAATATATACATTGTTACTATACAAAATATGGTATACTATGACTATATATGTATGTAGTAAGTACATTCAGGGTAATTGTTATAAAATTTCTCTTTGTTATTTTATTTTTGGTGCTTCCACAGCATTGATTAGTTCACAGAATCATAACTAGGTGGTTGATCCACTAGTGATGGCTCAGGGTAACCTTCATCCAAACTCTTACGATATTTCAAGGCATCATTGTAATCTGGTGGTTTATTAGCATCTGTACCAGGAATATGGCTAACAGCAGTTAGTGTAACATCTTCATGAGGTGGTGTAATTGAAACAGTTGGCTCATAACCAGTAGGAATCTCACTGTAAGTAGTATTATGAAGCAATAAACTACAATTTACTGTATTTGTATAACAAATTCTGTAACACTAAATTATTTTAAAACTGTACACATGACAGCATATTTATAAGTGATCACAATAAATACGCACTTTCTATGGAACAGAAGCTATACATGCTTCCATTTGAAACAGAAGGCTATGCAGCTAACACACATACATAAACATTGCAATGATAACACACTGCATTAACAATTATCTTGACATTAAAAATAACTACTTTAATTCCATATACAGAAAAGCATTACCAATACCACCTGTATTCCAAGTATGTTACATAAATTTGTATACTTTCCTTACTTGGTGGTTGGTGCTGATGTGGTATTATTTCTGGCTGATCTATTGCAACAATTTCTTAGACTATCTGTTATACTGTTTCTATAATTTCTCAATCTTGCTCTCACATCTTCAATAGCTTTACGACATTTATTCTGTGCATCTTTGTTAACAATGAAAAAAATAATAAATCCAACTATTACAAATGATCCAATAACAATTCCTGCAACAGCTCCACCACTGAGGCCTCCAGATGTCTCTTCTTCATCTGTATCCTCTACAGAATATCGCAGAGACAAATATAACAGTCGGACACAGGACATTTGCCATACAAATAGCATAAATGTCAGACCATAATGAAGTTTGGTCAGACATAATATTCTATTCATCAAGGAGCTAGTCTTGTGTCCAGCCGGGCTTGTGCTAATGCACAAACACCATCTGGTGACAATGCTCGAGTTTCTTGGCTGGAAGTGCAAAATATTGGCTGGCCAATCAGAATCAAGGAGTTGCATAATCGCATGAATGTATTGGAAGTTAATGAAAAAGTAGACTATTTAAAGCCGTTTATTAGAAGTATTCGCCTAGGTTGTTCAAGAGGTTTATTTGTCAAGTTGTGTCTTCCGATCTTACCTTATAAAACCGAAGAATGGTGTCTTGACGTTTCACCAGTAATGAAACACTATCCTCTACTAATACGATGTATAAATCGCCCTTTTATGAGTTTTACTTTATTCCTAGCAAGTTTCAAATGGTTTTCACTGTTTTTAAACAATTGTGCAACTCCTCAATTCTGATTGGCCAGCCAATATTTTGGCTGGATCGCACTTCTGGGCCCAAGAAATTTGAGCATTGTCACCAGATGGCGTTTGTACATTAGTGCAAGCCCGGCTGGGCTCGAGACTACAATGAAGCCTAAGGATATGTAGATTACCTATTTGGTTTATGGTATTGACTGCTAATCTTATCTGTCTTTTGGTTGCTACATTGTTATAACCCAAGGGGGTGACCATAAATGTACTTGGCCAATTAGCAGCAACCATATAGCCAGTGATCATTGTTTTCATATACAGGCTATGTAAATTCACTGATGATAATCATGTTTACAACCATAATTATAACTAAAGTGTCCTGCCATGCTCTACCATGTCTGTTCAAAACTACAAATGGTAGGACATTATGGTGGGTCAACTACAAAACGTTAAACGTATCACTGTATCCTACATACATATCTGTCACACAAATATTACTCTATGTGCAGTAGCAATACTATAACCATATGTGCAAAATGTAATAGTGCAAATGCGTGATGTCTTTTCTATGGTAAATATAAATCTGTGCCAAAAACAGCCCAGCTGTAAAAAAAGGTGAGGCCAAGAATGCACAAGTACATGTTCATGGAGTAACCAAAAGACATGATATCAAAATCTGGCCAAGAAAGCATTTACAGTATAGGCACTTTTGTGCATTCATTTTCTATATGCTTCACATTATCACATCCAGCTAGCTGTACATGTGTGCTTGCAATATAAACAATACTACTGAGATGATAAAAGATATTACACTGCATTGTTACCAAAATTAATTTAACTAAAAATTTACAAATAGTTTCTACTTTTGCCATCTTTTTATTTTAATATACAGTGCAAAAGATGGCCAAGTAGAAACCAATAGTAAATTTTTAGTTAAATTAATTTTGGTAACAATGCAGTGTAATATCTTTTATCATCTCAGTAGTATTGTTTATATTGCAAGCACACATGTACAGCTAGCTGGATGTGATAATGTGAAGCATATAGAATGCACAAAAGTGCCTATACTGTAAATGCTTTCTTGGCCAGATTTTGATATCATGTCTTTTGGTTACTCCATGAACATGTACTTGTGCATTCTTGGCCTCGCCTTTTTTTACAGCTGGGCTGTTTTAGGCACAGGATATCACTACTTTTTGTTAAATAGAGAACATACAGTTAGGTATGATATTACATAGGAGACACTGCATGCATGCATGCATAATAACAGCTTCAGCAACAGATTAGCTAGCTAAATTAGTAGCGAAAGCTTCCAAGTTCAGTGTTTAGAAGCGCTACTAAAAGTGACTTGGTAAGAGAAAATTCTGAAAATAATGTTCAAATTCCCGCAAGGACTCACGTGATATCTTGCCTAATGCTTCACGTAAATAAGGACCAGCAAGTCGAGGCTACAGTCTTAACTGTTCTTGCTGAAGCAGTGGGTTGGTGATATAACTAGTCTAGTCGAAATCTGTGCATGACAAGTGGAGCCGAATCAGCTGCGAGTTGTTGCTAAATGTATGCCTCGGAATGGACATGAAGCTTGACAGCACTGAATGCATCACACTATTCTCCCAGCAAATTGCCGGGTAAGTTTGTGTATAGCTAAGTCATTGTAAACGGCTATATAACTACCGTCGTAATTTTAGACGGGAATCTCCCATGCCACAGTAGCTTCCTGGGATTATATACTATGCTTGTGTAGGCCAGAGCCTCGTAGCTGGCTTGTTCTAGCTGTGTGGGGCAGACCGCGAACAAGTTGAGCTGAACCCTGAGAAAACAGCTAAAAATGAAAGAGGATATTTTCTCAACGTTTTAACCAACCAAGATGGTCGGTGATGACAACAAAGATGTCAAGAGCAAACAAGTACTTCCACCAACAGTTCAGGAAAGGTTAATAGGCTGTATACTTTTATGGCTTCCTATAATGTATGGTGAATACTTTGGCTATAAATAATGTGTCAGGCATTTGAATGATTAGCGGGGAAGTCCATACTACAAATGAGTTAATATTTTTGAGGGCTCAGCTCAATGCGTACATGCAAGGTACAGACTTAATCTACTTACCCCAGTAGATGCACCATATTATATATAATGCACAGATCAATGTATTGCCCTACTAACCCCCCCCTCTTTGGGCATACATAGGGCTATAGTGGGCACAACTGAATGTTAAATGCCCCATGGTAGGACAAACCTATTGTGTCAAATCCCCACCATTGGTTGTAGAAAAAATACTTGGGTGCTTAATGAATGATTGTCAAATGCCCTATAATAGTGAAGCAGCAGTTTCATGTCAATTCGCCTTGTAAAGCCCCACTTACAGGCTTTACATCCAAGGGGGGAACACATTGGTAGGTGCACAATGAGTTTGCATCATAAACCTTGTGTTAAAATTTAGTCTGTCTTGCTTTTTTCATGCTTATAGCAGCTAATGTGCTTATCCTCAAACAATCAGGACTGGAAAAACTACAAATTGTCTTCTACTTTTATCTATCAACTATCCAATCACTGCTAGTTTATTAAAATTTCCTTTGCTGTTGTGTAACTTGTTTACCATTATGCTATAACCATTAGTCCCTCCTAGTTTATATGTCTCCTAGCAACAAAAATTGTTATGTCAACAACGTAGGTGAGAACCACAAAACAAGTCAAATAATATATTCCAAAATTGGTCATCAACTGCTGCAGTATGCTGAATACATCTTGGGAATGGCTATGTGGGATGCTCACTTTAACAATAATCATAATAGTGGAATCAAGTGTTTGTTGACATGTTAGTCTGACTATATGATTACATGTTTTTAGTTAGCTGTGCCTTACCATACTGTATCCCTTTCTGTACATGCAGGGTGAATACTGATGTTGTGACTGTTGGCGGGTGAGTTTATGGTCAATGGACAAATCACGCAAATGGTGAAGAAAAATTAATAAGTGGTACTAAAACCCCACTACTATATTATGAACTCTTGGTGGTACTTCATAGCCAAACACTAGTGTATCTGGCTTCTTGTGCTATTGTAGTCATTTTTTAAATTTTATGGGATCATCATAATGTAATTGTTTACTATTACAGTATATTCATGCTATCATTAAAGAGTTTCTATAATTGTGGGTTAAGTGCTGAAAGCTGATGCGCTGATGCTGGCTTTTTAAGTGAACACTGAAGTTTCACAGGCACTGAAGGGCTGGGGCAGGATTAAAGACATGCACAGGTAATGTAGCAGTAAGTTACTTCAACTATATCACTACAGCGGGTATGAAACAGCTGGCTATAGCTATGTACGGCCCTGCATGGGCCGGAATCACGCTATAACAAGCCAGTGGAGGCATACTGTGGCGAACTTAAAACAAATCAGTGACTGGACTCACAATTAAACCAAGAGTTGACAGCACAATGTCTATCAAATCAGCCAGCTCGCTATGGCTAATGACCTTGCCCACTTCCACACTGTTTGGGTTTGGGTGGGTGCCTCACACCTCGACGTCATGGCGGTAAGTTTGAATCTTCAAAGAGCACAAAAGCGATCTCATAAACTAATGAACAACTTTTAGTGAAATTAAATGTACAGATACATTGTGTAAAAAGCCCCTGATAGCCGCAGCCTTTTTACAATACGACTTCATGGTTGAAAGAAAATCGCTCCAATGGGATGCGATGACGAAGAAAATGAAAAAAAGAACGATGCACATTTGAATAAATAATTTAATTAATGCATTGTAAATGGGTGGGCGATGGAACAAACTACTCCAACAATTTGCCTGACTTTTTGTGTAGTAGTTACTCATTATACAAAGGTTACATGCCCCTGGTTTTGAGGCGGAATCTTTTAGTAAGGCTGAGATTTCGCCATGCGGATTTTAAAAGATTGCATAATCGATCCCTCATGTAAATGACTCACAGTAGTGGTCGCGTGTTTATTATTATTGTGGGCACGCGCTTTGTGCTTCTTGGCCTCACGACTCACTACAGTGAGTCTTGATGAAGACAATTTCAACTATTATCATTAAGATGGTCTAAAATTATCGAGGCTCATGGTAATGAGTCATGTGACCAAGAAAGTAAAAGCACATGTCCTCAAATAAACAAATGCAAAAGACTGCTGTGAGCAATATAGTAGCAATGGTTTTGCAATCCTCACTGCAATTCATGTGAAGTTTACCATTTTCAACACCTCAGCTCAGATACATACAGTACAGTGTATGAAAAGCTTTCATCTCGGAATCAGACACAAACAATACCAGTATCCATACTAAGTCACTCATGAAATATGAGGCAGGTCACTGCTAGGGTGATTCTTTTTCATTCATGCCCAGTCGGTCAGCCATCATTTGTGACCAGATTTTACAGAACCGAACCAAATCGCACATCAGGCAAAATCAAACTAACACCACCAGTGGATAGCTACACTATCGTACTACAAGTTTTGACCCTCAGCACTACTCAAACTACACGAGGCTGGTTTTAATAGACGTCTTTTCTGGGTGGTGTGGAGTGCCCAAATGGTGGTTTCAGGCCTTGTGAAGGACCTGGCTTGGCAAGAATCAGTGGTTTACTGGTGGACAGCCTTATAATGTTGGCCAGACGTGTTCTCTGTAGATTTTGCTACATATCAGCCACTAAGGAGCCAGCACAGCCCTGTAATCTCGTGTCTGGACTCCAATCGTGGTCTACCTCCATTTTGAGGCCTATCTTTTGCCCTCCCCGCCACCCCCCAGCCTCCACCCCTTTGTGAGCACTCGTGATACTACTTCACTCGTCCAACTGCTCAGATTTTCTATCTTATTTGGTGGGAAACTGTACAAGCAGCTACAAATACTGGAAGTGGCTTGAAAGGTAACAGATTGATGCATCTTTGTGTAAATTTCATACGCGTGCTTGCTATCCTTGGAGAGTTATGCTGGCTTCAATTCTTTAAAACCGTTTATCTCGAAACTTCTAATGTGCGATTTGGATCGTTTTTCCAAAATCCAGTCACATTTTATTCATCACTGAATCTGGATTATGAAGCCATATGATTATGTCATTTATTTCTCACTCCCTCCTGTTGCTATCAACTTATGATAATTGTTTTAATTACTATAAGGCATTTTGGCAGATTTTCCATGAAGTTGGCAATCTGAAATTCCACTTCAAGAAACTGCTACCATTGTATGGGTAATTCTGTGAACAAATTTTGATGCTGAATGTTGTCAAGAACTGGTGGGAAGAGAAGGCTGGCAGGTGTACCAGGTTAATACTGTCAACTGTGAAGTTTTTCAGAGCATATGTAAGTGATGGAAAGGGGTTTATTGGTCAATGCTTGTAACAGACCAAACACTTTAATACAGCAGTCAACTACTCTAAAATATATTCAAATGCATGCTTTTGTAAATTACTACTTAAACTCTACAGCAATGGTTACATGATGAAAATAATCTACAATACTTTCTACTGGGTCATTTCCCAATGCATTCAAAGCAGACTTCCAAGAATGTTATCTATGTCTTTGCTCTACTGTGCACTGTACACTTTTTTTTGCCAAAATTGTCCCACCCATTCCATCACCAACTTTTTCCCTTGCTAAACCATCCTTGTTTTAGAGGCTCCAATTTTTATTGGAGTGAGATTTGTTATACCACCAACTTGAAAAAGTGCATATTGTTAATGATGACATAGATGAGTCCTTCTGTCACACGTGCATTCATTTTGATTATAACTAGCACTTTGAGACATTATATTAGCATGGCATTTGTTATACTAGTATTTTAAAATGAAGTAGGGATCTATACAATAAAAAGTTGTGAAACAAGAGATGAATGATGGTATTACAGCATATCTCAGTGGGCAAGTCTCTACTTTGGCACATTATAGCTATAACAATTCAATGCCGAAGTAGGGACTTTCTCACTGAGCTATGCTGTAATACCACCATTCATCTATTGTTTCACTACTTTTTATTGCATAGATCTTTACTTCATTTTTTTATTAACAAATTTTGTATAATACTAACTTGTGACTGTTCCATTAGAATATCATACATGACGGTTGTATTAGAGTGACTGTTGTATTAGAGTATTTCTCGAGTCAGCCAAGGGGCTGGGTGTGCAGCTAGCTAAGGGGTGAGGTCATCTTGTTTAATGTCAAGTAAATAGCTAGCTATAGATTATTAAGAGGCGTGGTCTCCATACTCTATCACTATTAGTCCACCTAGACCTTTATTTGATGGGCGTGGTCACGAATCTATTGCGAATGGGACCCCAATCGTGAAGTTGCAGATATCTAGCTAGTATATCTCTTACAGTAGCGCCAGGACTGAAGCACTTCTAAAATCCAGCTCTGAAATAATTCTGTGGCATCTAAATAATTATGCTGCTGAAAGAAAGTGTTGATACCGAAAATTAACGCCTTGATATGGTTTTGTTGGATGAAGAAGAAGACAAGCAGCCTGATTGAAGATAAAAGAAAAGACAAGGCACAGAGGGCTTGCACTTGTCGGAACCCCAATAGACACATCCCACTGGAGAGTTTGTTATTGTGGGGTGGCATTGCACTGCTCTGTGGTCAGTGAGGTAGACAGTGAGGCAAGCAGTGAGACTAAAATTCGAGTTTTGGCGATTTTTAAAATTCTATATCTGAAGTGTGTTGTTATATATATAGTACTATAAAAAATATCTCTAGAATGATTTTAAAGGCAGAATTTTAGGTGTGCATGAAATTTTCAGGGCGATCCCTACCTAAACGGTACGGTACTACCGTACTGTTTGATAATGAAACTTTTTCATGTCCATTACATTACTAGCACTGATCTGTTTAGATGCACATAGCTAAATGTATTTGATTCATCTTATATACAAAAAAAACAACAGCTTGGCTGCAAAAAACAGGGCATGACTATTAGAGTAAAAGTAACTGCATGGCTACCGTAGAGGAGCGGACAAGAACAATCATTAATCCATTTAACTAATAAACATTAGACCTTTATCATTGACTTATTAGTCTTACTGCACTCCTACTTTATTCCTTTGAACCGTAATTGGCTAGTAATTAGGCTGCTTTTTACAACAGTCAATGTAGAGAGAAAAAAGGCAGCCAAACATAGACTTAAATAGGAATGCAATGTAGAACACGAGTCAATGATAAGCTCTGATGTTAAATTTTGTTTATTTAGTTAGCTGTATTAACAGTCATTCTTGGCCACTCTACATATTAGCTCTTTCAGTCCCAGTTACTTTTACTTTCATAGACACACCCTGTTTTACAGCCAAGCTGTCGTTGCATGGAGGAAAATAAACTACTATTACAAGGACAATTGGGCATCACAGTAAAATAATTACCCAGGGGAGCAAGTGTACTTAGTCCCACAATACAAATTAGAGCCATGCATTCACGATTCTTGAATGGTGTTGATGTTCAACCAAAGCAACTCGGTGACAAATCCTGAGAGAGATACTGTTAAATTTTGGATGGGCAAGTAGTAGTAAACAAGCTGTAATTGCATGGAAGCCAATTTTTTATATATATACTCACCTCCACCCAGTAGTCGCAAATTTAAAAAAAGCTATTACAAATCTTTGTGTGACATAAGTAGAATTAAAATGTGAACTTTAAAGACATGATGAGAAAATAGCTCCACACAATAGTAGATAATCAGGTAAATAGTGTCTATAATTAACAGCAAATCCAGTGCCATTGCACCAAGTGCAAAGGAAGTATTCACTCTGAAGCGCTAAACTTGAAACTCGTGCTACATGCATCCCAGCCAGCATTGTAAGTGGGCCGGGTCATCCGGATTATCCGGGTCATTTGGGTCGCATTTTGTGCAGGTCAAGTGGGTCTTATCCGCTTCACTGAATATCTGGGTCTGATCCGGATGAGATCACATGTGACTATAAGTTAACAAGCTTAAGTGGAAATGCAGTCACTCAAGAAACTTATGTGGAGCCACGCCCACCATTCATAATCATAATAATCATTCAGGAATATACTCTTTCTGTCTGTGTAGGATATGTAGAGCCACACCCACTTATCAGAATTGTATCAGCTGTTCTCTGTGGGTATGCATGGCATTACCGGATCCGTGTTGCTACTTGACTAACTTCTGGAAATTCTTAATTGCTGTAGCTGCATGTAGACTTACGTGGAGCCACATCCACTTGATAACATGTGGTGGAGCCACATCCACTTGAAAATACGTACGTGGAGCCACACCCACTTGATAATACAACTCACTTCTTGCAGACAATCCTTTCTATAGTGTAGGGCTAACTAATGGAACTTGTGGACTTTTAATCTAGCTCTTGAGGCACGCCTCTACTTTAATTAAACCAGGTCACATGCGGGTCAGATCCAGGTCCTATCCAGATTACTATTCGGGTCAGTGGGTCAAACGGGTCAACAGCACTGACCCACTTACAACACTGATCCCAGCAAGTTGTTGTTTGTTTTAAAGGCATAGAAAACAAAATGCTTCATTGATTTCTGTTAGTACATGGTGAAAGCTTGCCTGAGGCCCTGCAAATTTCATAGTGAAACCATACGGAAACTGTACCAAGCTAGCCACCTTAATAAAACAATCATTGCATGAATCCTTCAAGTGTGTTCTGTGTTCCATCTACAAAAAAAATTCCTAGAACGCTATATAAGTATATCCATGGCATGATGCTACAAATGCATGTTTTATATACTGAGCAGTAACTGTCCTTTGTATACCATAACTATATGACACAAAGTGGTTACTATTCATGGACATCAAATGCCTATAGCTTCTGGGAGGCTAGACCCCTTGCTTAACAAAAGCTCATATGTGTGACTGGGCCTATGAAAAACACAGCACTTGGACACATAAAAAATTTTTCATACTTTTTCAAATTTTAATGATTCAGTGGTGTAATGTCCAAACCCTGTATCCACCCCTGGATTATAACTACATTTGGAAATCTGTAGATGATTCCATGGTCAGAGTTATTCATCATTTCAAGATAATTTTTGCTGAAGAATGGGAGAGTAAATTTAGTAGAAGGTCCTGGTAATGAAAATGGAAAAACATAAGTGTTATATTCCAGTACAAAAAAAATTGCTCTATTATTTATCTACTTTGAGTGCATAGCCACATTTGGGGCTTGAAATATAAGAAATAAATAATGATAAAACAAAATAGCTTTAACTGACAAATATGTGTGGCCATTAACAATCGCTGGTGTGAAAGAACATGATGTCAAAGTTGACAATCAGGAAATCACCACAAATTGGTCACTACTTTTGAATACTTTTTGTATGTACATACAAATATGTCCACAATGTAATCATACACACTTATTACATGTATCTACCTGGCACACTCAACATACACTGGCTGATTGTTCCAATAGGTGTTATCTGTGATATCGATAAATCAAATCCTGCATGATCAAACATTCAAATAATTTTCAAGAAACTGAAAGGATTTCAGATACATATTGTGAAAGCTATGTTGATGTATATGTGTGATATCTATAGTACATACAGAGAAATTAATCGGTTCACTGTACAATAGGTTCACCTGTCTAAACTGGCCATTATAAATTCCCAAATATGTCATAAAATATCCCCAAATATTTCATATGTGTACAAAGTGATCTGTCAAGTGTAACTACATGCTTGATAAAGCCAGGCTCTAAATGAAATGAAATAGACAAATGGTATTAAATAAAAATTATAACTTTTGTATGGGGATGCTGAGTGTAAGTGATTGAGGAAAAAAAGACCAAGACTTTAAGCTGAGTATTGCATCAGGGACTAGGATTTGATATCCATGGCATATTATACTATAACATTTCACAATAAATACATAGCCAACAACACAATACACAGCTTAGTTATGGCCATACCACATTTGACATAAATGGATGTTGCAGGACTACAAAATTGTGTAACACGTTCCATCGAGGATGGACGTTGATAACACCGACTGAAGCAAGGTGTGGAAAACATGCAATTCAGATTGGTATTCCAAGTAAAATCAACATCATTAGTCAGTGACCTAAACATAAATAATGATCAATATAACAGCACATTAACATGTTTACTTTACACACATATAATGTAATTATTGCAGCTAGACAATAGATAACGTGCAATTTAACTAGGTATATATGTACATATATGTCTCCATCAGAGCAAAGTATGGTATATGATTAGGAGCTATGGGAAGATCAAAGTGAAAATACAAAAATTACTAATAGCAATATAGAACAGTTTATGTGACTGCAATTCTATCATATCCAGTATGTAGTAATAGAATGGCATGTGATGAAAACCTTGGAAATATACAACAGTGTGTGGGCAATGAGACACTAAACCATCACAAGAACACATTCTTGGATGGGTACAATGCTGAATCTAATTAAAAATGATGATTTCAAGAATTCATTGTGAGCTTTGAGTTGATTAGTGAATGTTGCAGTTGTAGACACGCATTATACTGCGTACATAACTACAGCATCTCCTTTCCATTTCTATATGAGAAGTATAACACTCAAAGGATGATCTCAAGTTAATATATAGCATGTTATATCTGTTGTCATGGACTAACTGTATAGTTAACTATTATAACATACATAGCGTATTATTGTAGTATTATTAGTAACATAAGCTTTATTTGGAATGTATGATGTAATTGTGGTCACATGCTTACAAGTCATAAGATGGAGTCATAGTGCGTCATCGCGGTCTCGACTGTATCCGTGGATAACGAAGCAATCCTTCGCTGATCATCTCCGAACCTGTCGCTACTGTCACGCCTACTCTACATCTGTCTCCTTTGAATACTATTGTATATTTTTATGTATAGCACTTGTGGTGATGCTTTAACTCTATGTGTGTACAGTAGTCCCTCCATTATCCGGCCATCAATTATCCAAATGCTCTGTAATTCAAACTGTGCAAGTGACTGTTCTATTAGAGTATTTTGCCTAAAGTGTATGTTCTAGCAGAGTATTTTAACAGCTCTGTACTGTATATAAAATTAATGTATGGGCTTTGTTTATCCGAATTTTTCCATTATTCAAACACACCTAGTGCCCAATGAATTAGGACAATGGAGGAACCACTGTACATATAAACTTTGGAATCCCACCACTACCTATTAGCTCTGTGTTATTCATGCAGCATTATGTGTATGTACATTTCCATGATGATAATGGTACATTAAACATTCAAACTCCTTTTGAGATGTTCAAGTAACCATTCACTCGTGCTCTGATGTGGCAGCCTATACAGCATGTTTAAAACAATGATACTACTCATGTATCTATACCACATAAAATTCAGTGGTACAAATAACTATGTATGCATTCATTTCAACCACACAATAGCACACAAATACTACACACTTACACTACACTAGCTTCATCATTGTGAGTGTAACTCAGTTGGCGACAGACAGCTGCAGCAACATCCTGAGATACTCTAGTTGCACCACAAAGTGTATACCATTGGTTGAATATAAACACTTCTACTCTGCCCTCTGATCGATATGGACCATCTACTAGTCTTACACCTCCCTCATATTGAAAGGCGTCACGTGCTGCGGGCACAATGGACAATGTCAATACATCATTATACGTACATACATCAACCATGCATGCAACTCAAAGATAGTAGATTTATAACTTAATTACAGCCACAATTATCATCTTGTAATATATGTGGTGATCCATGTATGTACAGACATAGTAATCCAATGCAGATCAAACACCTCATTTTATGCCACCAATATTGATACTAATTATACATTGTTAGGATTAAAATAATGTTGTGGGCAGCCAGATCCACTGATTTAAGTAAACTCAGGTGGAAAATATGGCACACACGATGACATATAATTATTCTAAACACTTAAGTAATGAAATCACTATAAAAAGCCTGCTACTTGTACTGGGTACTAGTCAAGTAACAACTTTGATAATCTGATTGTGTTGGGGAGGAAACTATAAGATACATGTTAGAAAAAATGTGGTTACAAATCTGTTAATAGTGAAAGTTTGCTGATACGTAGGTTGGAATATAAGTACCAGAATTGTGAAAGTTGGGAAAACAATCAAGAACAGTTTATAACCTTGCACTGAATTTTAATGATAGGCACAAAAGTGATAAAATTTGTATCAGGACACATGATATTGTAAGCACAACCAGTGTGAGTGCGTGACAGACAAGATTAGTGTGTATTTTACAGGAACCCAGTAAACACCGTTTTCACCCATCCATAGCTAGCTGTATCTTGATTAACAGGACCTGAACATAAATAAACCATTTTTGCTATGAAAAATATTCCCAGCCATCACTGGCTATATGCACCTTCAAAATTCATAATTATGGAGGAATGCACATATTACTACAGCTGTAGGTACACCTGTAGCTAGACCGATACAGTCATGCTTCATAGTAGAATCTCCCTTTATACCCACCGTACACAAACATAACTTACAACAGATTACTCCTACATCATTTTCATGATTACATTGACTGGTTAAAGAGCTTGAACCTCGAACACGGCATCGCAGTATGTGGTTAGTGTCATCATCACATTGTACTTGAGTTAATAGAATAGGTCCAGTACCAGGACCATATCTGTAAATGTGTTGCACATACAGTAATATGTATGATACAAAACATAACTGCTAGCATAATGTATCAATTATTCCCGGCTCACAGTAGTGATTTACTGACCATGCAAATGCTAGCACATGATAGATGGTACGCTTTAGGTAGGAACTATTCTTGTATATCAATACACACAATCAAATTAAAGTAGACCATTTATTTTCATGGAATTTTCCTTGGGTGGGGATCTTTCATATAAAAATCAGAAAACCATCATGAAACATGAAACCTGTCCCAAAAGATTTTAGAGCTTAAAGTTTGTCCTGGCATCATTCGTTCATTTCACTAACCCTGTATGCATTTTAAGTCTCTTAGACATCATTAAAAGTCAGAAGAAAATTAATTAATCACATGTATTTTCAGATGATTCATACAAAGAGGTTATAAAGGACCTGACTACGTACATGGTCACAATGGAGAAATGTGATACAAGAAGCATTAAAACTAGCCTTTAGATGGGCTGGTCACTGAATTAGAGTAAAATATATTCCACTGACTAAACTAGGTGACTGTTCTATTAGAGTATTTCGACCCTGTGATTACAGTTGTTTGGTTTTTGCCTTGTAACTTTGTAGCTGTCATTGCGACTTCTTTTAAACCACAAAAGGTTTGAGCTATGTTGGTTAACCTATATGCATACTGATTTTTAAGTTATTCCCATAAGTGGTTTGCCCTGTAGGCATGCCAACAAGTCGGCCTTTTTAACGCAAATAATTGTCCTTAGCTCTATGAATATTAATCAGATTTGCACCAAACTTAGTATGTGATTGTGCCGCAATACATTCTTAAAGTGTACCAAAGCTCAAGGCAATTGAGCTACACATTTGCATTTCAAAATGGTTTTGTAAAGTGTGCAAAAAGAAGAATCTAAGCCCCCCAAGCCCTGTAAACAAAGAGATATAAAACAAAGAAAATTAAACCGAATTTTAAAAGTTTATATTTTACGATTGTGTTAAGCAATCTTGCTCAAATTTGGTATGTGGGGTCCTGAAGGTGGAGGGAGTTTGCAGTATAAAAACGAGAGGGAGCATGGAGCTACGTATGCGAGAAAACTGCTTCCTGTAAATATACTCACGGTGTGGTGCACCAGCTTACTTGGCCACACAATGCAATACCGTGTGTCTTGATTTGCCCACTATATTACTTCATTTTGCTGCACATACTATCTGCTAATGATATGCACATCATAATTGTTAAATGGCTCCATAAACATTGTATTAATTTGAATATGATAATGCATCTGGCTTTGGCAAGTTGTATACTGCATTGGGAAAATACTGCACAGTTTAGTACCAAATAATTATAGCGTTAAAAGTAATACAGCACACTTGCAGCTTTGATGTGTGCACCTAGGTGTACAATACAGAAATAAAGATAAACTCTTTACTTTTCCCTCGCTCATGCAAAGTGTATTAAAGTCTTTTATATTTTTAATGTATTAAGGCTTTACAGCACAAGTGCTGAAGGTTTGTAGGACACCTGGTCCACAGCCTGTTTAAAGTAAGTCATATAAGTTATGTTAGGAAAGGTGTACAAAGGAGAAAAAATCCATGACTGGACCTGGGCAGCCAGCCATCCGATTAATGCTTGAACGCTTACAGGAGTCTGCCAGGCGGTCAGGATTTTTCTACTTGTCAGTTTCATGTATTATGCAATGCTCAAAAATCAAGCTTGTTATGCTCAAAATTAATTGTGCTTTGATATCAAGATTATGCTCGAGAGATGACTGTCCTATCTGACTGTTTTATTGGAGTATTTTGATCTTCTTTCTCAATCATCAGAAATTACATATTTTTATAATGTGTAAAGTGTTCTGCCTTTTTGGTGCTCATACATATCGTACATTAATCTTTTTATGATAATGTTGGATAGCCCACTATGCTTGAAAGCAAGCTTAGCTAGATCAATTTTCCATGGTGCATATTGATCAGAGATTGTAAGTGCCTGAACCAAAAAAGCAGATGTAGGCACTTATAGTGTTGAAGTGGGAGAATAGTGGTCTGGCCATGTGAGAGTAAGTGAGAATAAGTGAGTAAGTGAGAATAAGTGAGTAAGTGAGAATAAGTGAGTGAGCAAATGAAACACTAAGTGAAGGTGAGTGAATGGAACAGAGAGAGAGAGAAAGTTAATAATGCATGAATGATTACCCTCTGTACAGTACTGTAATCGTGTTGGTATCAGTAAAATTTCTACGTAAATACAGGTGGTTTACCTTAACTCCACAGCTCTATCAAACCTTCTAGCTCCTGCCATTCCCAGTTGTTTACATGCAGTGTCAGCACTCATTTGGTCAAATCCTTGATCACAAATTGTTCCCCATTGGTTAGTATCACTATCATATATTTCCAGTCTACCAAAATACAGGCTTTGTGCAACTCCATCCACTAATCGTAAATCACCTTGTTGTGGAACTATGTACATAAAACAATTACAATTACAAATATATGTCATACTTGCTACTCTGTGTGTGTGCCTGCATGCATGTGTACACAGGTGTGTGTGTGTGTGTGTGTGTGTGTGTGTGTGTGTGTGTGTGTGTGTGTGTGTGTGTGTGTGTGTGTGTGTGTGTGTGTGTGTGTGTGTGTGTGTGTGTGTGTGCAGGGCCTGAAATTATGTTTTGGCAATGATCTGACAAATCCTGTTATTTGGTCGGACATACTCAATAGTCCTGTACAAAAAAATTTTTAAATGCTCAGACATTAGCCAAAAATGGTTGGAAAATGGCAGATGTCTGACCATAATTTCAGGCTGTGTGTGTGTGTGTGTGTGTGTGTGTGTGTGTGTGTGTGTGTGTGTGTGTGTGTGTGTGTGTGTGTGTGTGTGTGTGTGTGTGTGTGTGTTGCTACTATAAGCATGAGTAGAACAAAATGAATGATTTACAGTTACTGATGTCATACCTGTAGTAGGAACTGGACCCAAGTTACACAATAAGGTAGATCCAATAGGGTTAGAATCAATGGCTGACACTACGAAGCCTGTTTGAATAAATGCACATCTATATGTACACAAGTTACGTGCATAAACATGACAACACTGATGTTGGCATTATAGCTGTGATTGTCATTCACATTATTTGCAAACTAAACAACTTGACACTGAAATCAGTTTACTCTGATGGTGCTCCAATATATTAGGTATGTAAATTATACACCTAACCACATATTGGAACCCCTAGTGAAATTTTGTCAGGGTTGTTTTAGAGGTAAAATTATATTGGTGGAAGTCTATAGAGACCATAGAAATGGTAAATGTGCAGTGTCCTTTATCTAGACGAAGATTCTACTGTATACTATTAGGCTAAAAAACAGTTTACAATAAACTAACATACCACATTGTACATAGAAATTGTTGGAGCTGCAATCTTGCATCGTGTCTGGCGATATGTCTGACCTCATGTAACATGAGCCAAAACAAAATGATCCTACAACACAGTCTGAAGCTGGTAGTGAAATATAACTGTTGGAAGATGATGATCTGCAATGTTAACAAAGAATATTAAAATCATTTTGGCAATGAATTCATGAATGATGGAGACAGATCATGCACATTACTTTGATGGAAAATATACTTTGCTTAAAAAGCCAGTAATAAAATATAATATGTTAGTGCTCAAAATCTGGGTATACAAAAGCATTACACTATATACTATTAATTATATTACTAAAATTTTACAACCCAGAAAGTTTGAGAGAAACAGAGCTTCAGACCTTATATGAACTTTAAAAATGGTTTCCCACTACAGTAGCTAAAAAAACTACTGAAATAGTATAATTATGCAATTCAAAGACCTATTAAAAATTTAAATGTTTACTACTCTAATAAAACAGTCGCTCAGTTGCAATGGCACTATATACGTGCATGTACTCAGACTGGCATGTGGAAATTAGTAGGCCATTAGACATGTATACAAAAACATGTTTGTATATATACAGTACATGGATACATGTAAACACAAACACACACATACCTATTATTATTTCCAATACTACCAGTATATCCTAACTGATAACACACTGTGTTAATAGCAGTGGGAGATAGTGACTCGGCACACAGGGTATACCACCTGCTATATACAAACACTTCCAGTATTCCCTCTGATCGATATGGACCATCCACTAGTCTCACACCTCCCTCATATTGAAAGGCTGGTTCAGGTACTGTGTATAGACATACATACAATGTAATTTTTTTTGAATATTAGATTAATGTAGTTGCTTTGTGTATCCACACAAAACTAGCCAAGCTGTGATAAAAGGGTATGGTCTTCAAAACACCAGGGTTTAAACTTAAAGGCGCATGACATACCTACCAGTACTTTTCAACGAGTCCCTACATTGTAAAACAATTCAATGATACAGAAAAAAAAAGGTTTTACAAAGTCAAGAGTGCAGCCAAAAAGTTATAGAGCAAGCCTGGCTGCTCTATTAGAAATAAATTGCTCTATTCAGAGCATGTTGATAGTACTAAATTATCATTCAAACCAAGGCACCTGCCTCATTTTCCTCAATAGTAGTTAAGTTCAGTTAACAACAGAAATAGCAACCACCAACAGGATTGGCTTAGTCAAACCTCTTCACACATAAGTTGAGAACTCTAGCCATTGAACTGTTTGTCTGGTATAGTTTGCAACAGTATGGAGCTTCAAGTATTCAAAGTCTTCATCATGCTGTAGAGGACAAACAACAGTAGCTACAAACTTGGTAGTCTGCTTCCGACATGTTCAACACTTTGTAACACTGTCGTACAAAATAAATATTTATTATAACATCTGACTCACAGCAAATTATTGCAACATCTTGATCGTGGGTGCATGTGCTGGCCAGTGAACTATAGCCAACTGTATCACAACGAAGTATGTGATTTTCATTTCCATCACACGTTACTCGTGAGAAAAGAATGGAACCATTTCCAACTCCATATCTACAAAAGAATATTAGCTGTAGCATAATATGTATGTACTACTGTATACAGATATATCACACAATGTGTCCTGTAGCTAGCTACAGAATTACCAATGATGGATCTTTAGCCTGGTGAGCATTTAACAACAGGATAACTTAGTATGGAAAGCATTAAAGCATGTAATCTAGGCATCTGTTGATTTTGCTGGCATAACTTTAACTACAAGGAGTGTCTGAAGCACTAAACATAATGCTAGTATAATAGGCAGAATTACTGTGCTGTACTACAAATACTTGTATGTGAAAATGCAGACTGACATACTCTAATGGAACACTCAGTAACCCTAAATGAGCAGTCAGATATCTACTAACTGTGACTGCTTTACTAGAGTATACTTCACAAAACATAGTTGATAAAATTATGATTTACATGCAATGCAGAACAAATCACGTACCCAAGCATCACTGCTTCATTATATCTCTCTGCCCCAGCATGACCCAGTTGTCGACATGTGGTGTTGGCAGCCTCTACAGTAAATCCACTACTGCAAACCGTACCCCACTCATCAGTTGCTGCAGTGTACACTTCTAATCTACCAGAAGGTTGGCCCACTAGTGACCCACCCACCAATCGCAGATCTCCATTTTGTTGAGGAGAAACTGTACACATGTAATAAACATAATAAATTTAGACACAGAATTATATATAAATACATAATTTGATTAGCAATTGAAAATACACAACAGTACACACTTAGAGTGTGAAGAAAGCCCATACAAAATACAAATACCAGAATAGAAACTATGAATATGCTAAGTAGCTACTGACCAATCATAAATATATGATACCACTTCAGCAAATTTACCAATTGAAAAATTTCCTACATGCTCAACTGCACACTATGACTTTTATTTGTTCACTGAGACTAAGCAGATTTTTCAAGGCTCAACGGTAACTTCTTTAAAGCTTAACTGACTTTCTACATGGTGACTTGATTGAAAAAGAAGAAATAGAAGAAAAATACGAAAAAAAAAACAGGACAAACTTTGAAGCGAGTACATATCTCAGTGAGGTTTGAAGATGGGAGGTGCCCTATCCTGAGGAAATTTCCATAGCAAAAGTAGTTAATTACCATTCAGGAACTATCGAGCTACAGATATTTGGAAATGGCATTTTCTTGGCTCCATAAAATGAGTTGTAAAATACATACTTATCTGCCACGCTCCCACACTGGTTGTACAGCACACTACTGCAATATTTTTGTAGTACTAATACACTCAATAGAGCACTTTTTTTTCTGAGCACTTCTAATCCAATGCACACAGAATGTTCTAGAATTTCCAGATTGATCTATGAGATTGTAAACTTTATCATTCAGTCTAGTGTATAGCTACGAAACTAGAACTTTCATTTACAAGGAAGAAATTAAGTGAATGATAGCAATGGTGGTGTGATAAATGGTCTAGCATGTAGGTGTGGACATCCCTAGTTTGAACCCTGAAGAAAAATAATTTTGACCTTTTTGGTGCATATTTTTATTTCTTGGTGACTACTCTATTAAAGTATGTCAATTGCATTTGTTTCACATGACTGATTTTTACACATCTCCTTAGCAAATACTCTCAGTACTTTCAAACCAAATGTTTGCACTATGTTAGTTACTTTATGTACAGACTGATTTTCAAGTTATTCCATCAAATGGATTATATTGTAGGTGTGAAAACAAATTGCTCAAAATCGCTCATAATTCCCTTGTTAGTAATTTGATCTGTACAAAAATTATCCTGTAAATGTGCTGCATTTCATCTTACTGCCCTCTAAATTTAAATAAATTGACTAAAGCACACTCGAGTTATTACAATATTTCTAAAGTGTATGAAATTAAGAATACGAAGATTAAGAATAATATGAAGGAAATAAGACAAATGTTGAAAGCACATAAAAGATTGAGCTTTTTCTATAGACGTATAATTGTTAATTACAAATATAGCAAGTCAGTGGTTTTAGCTTTAGTTAATAAGCTGAGGATTTGACACCTCTAAAAATCATGTACACCCTTCAGCTACCAAACACAAATTTATTTCGAGCAATTTCACACACACAAATAACCTCACAAATCACGCTACAGCAATCACACGTGAAGTTTCAAATCACAAAATTATTTCAAATCATGTACAGATTGCGAAGGTGTCCAACCCCTCAGATTTAACCACACCAAGCTGTTGCTTTATAAACAAGTCATTTTCTAGTTTAATTGCTTTATGCAGGTGGGAGAGTGTGTGAACTGACGGTGATTCTGAGGATCTACCAGTGACTTGCACTTTTATCTTTAGCCTGCCAACAGACGGAAAATGGAGCTAAGGGTAACTGCAACAATATTCTACGCTGCTAACAAGTGGCCAAAATATGATAACAGCTTGATTTTTAGATAGTGGCTTAAAATATAGCTAACACAGATGTTAATTTTATTCTCTGGCGCCTGGGTGTCTGATGTTATTAATCTTAGAATCAAACTGTCTAAAGTGCTATATACTATCAGTGGTACTGGCATATACACCGGTGTATATTTATATGGTAGTGTTTGCTGCGAACTCGATCGCGTTTTCTGTATGTGGTTTGATATCATCGCAAACATTTCCATTTATACGAACATACCTTGCTGGAAATAACACAAGAGAATAAATCCTAAATACACAATAACAGGATCTCTCATCTTAATGACACTTTGTCTTTTAACGTTTAAAACTACACGCCCATGCACTCCTGACTGTTTAATAAACGAATGACGCAATCTGACGCAATCATCATGATCAGGCAGCAGTCACGTGTAGACTGACTTCTGCAACTGATGAGAAAATGCAGTGTTGCGAATACGTATAGTGCAATTTACCTGTATAGTGATCATGCATCATTTTAGGAAAGGTTTAGTACACATTAGAAATCTTTTGAATGTTCTAATGACAGTTTTGTGGCAACTATTCTTGCCAACAGTCCAATTACAAAATTATACACTCAATCCATATAAAGAAGTGATTACTATCAACTTAGAAATGCAATGAATCCTTTCAAAATAAGACCAGAAGTCACTTAAATGATATTCAAGACCTATATGTCTTCAAAACTTCCTGAAATATGAGTAGCTTGCTAACAACATCAGTGTTATCATGGTGTATTACATGTAACAGATTTTACTGTCACTTTGTACGTATGATGTTTGCACCATCGTAGCTAGCTACTATATGTGACCACAGGAGGCATGCATACTGTCAGTACCTCTGAGTTTACAGTGTGCCCACATCAAAACTCTCGAAAACCGAGTCATTTCTGGGCAATGCATGCTAGTTGCTAATGTATACATATGGATGTCACATGCATGGACTCAATATAATATTATAGTAATTTATTTTTATAACTTGTTTGCATATCAACGATCACCATGCATGCCTAATATAATTTTATTAGTAAGTTGCTATACAGAATAGCTGGTTAGTACTTATTTGTTTGAATTTGTGCCGACTATCAATATAACTAGCATGCATAACTACCTACAGTAATAGATTTGCTAATGTACTCCAGTAAAATGCCGGGTGGTTGATGTAAATCAATTGTTCCAAGTCTGGGCATATCAGCTGTTCTGTCTGCAAAGTAAAACATTTTTAGAAAAGCAGAGTAGCAAAGTAAAGTAGTATAGCTAGTTACATGCATGCATGTTTGGCCAAATACTCCACAGAGCTGTCTAACTTCAGTATTAGCTACAAGAGTCTAGATTGTCTGCCAGGCATGAATATTTGAATCCACAAAAATCTCATTGTATTTTCCTGGACTTTGCAAAGGCCTTCGATTCTCTGCCTCACCAATGTTTACTTTTGAAGCTAAAAGCATAATAATGGTATTGGTGGGTCAATGCATGGTTTTGTTTATTTTATTACCAGAGGGCAGTGAGTTGTCATTAATGGAATTTGTTAAGATTGGTCTCCAGTACTATCAGGGGTTCCACAAGGCTCTATCCTGGCGGGACCCTTAGCTACTATATGTATATATCAATGATTTGCTCCACCTGCTGTCTGCTCTGCTATGAAAATTTTTGCAGATGATGTGGCGATGTGCTGCTCGGTGTAGTCTGTTACTGATTGTAATACCTTAACTGCAGCTTGGTGCTCTAAATGGCAGATGTATAAATCTTTCCAAATGTGAGCTGCTATGCATATTCAATAAATGTTCACCTCTTAAGCCACTGTGCTACATCAATAACTATAATCTCTGGGATACAATGGGTTTCGTCTGTCAAATATTTAGGTGTTTTTGTCAATAACAATTTATCATGGAACAATCATGTCTCACATACTTCTGCCATTAAAGCTATATACCAAAGTTTTTTTTGCACCGTCACATATACAGCATCTGCTGTACTTCCTCAAACCACAAAACATTTAGGACACTTTTTCTTCCTGTCCTGAACTATGCTTATAATTAGGAACCCCCATGCACCGGCACTCACACAAAATACACAGTTGTGATGCTCGTTTGGTTTGTGGAAGTAGATTCAACCCTCATACTTTCAACTGATGATCCAAGTCCTCAGAAGAATTGGCTGTCAGCCAAAAATATTTTGTGTTTGACCATCATGATGTGCTCCATCAACATATCTCCCTATCTTTTCATGATCATTTTACTCTCTCTGGCTACTGCTGCAACAAGATCACACGATTCACTCTCATTCTGTCATCCTTAAACTGTTAAATAGGTATATATTCATTTTTTTCTGTTTCCCGCCTTGCCTATTTTAGATGCCAGCGACTGTTGTTCTATGTAGCTAACTGTAGTCTTTTTTGCAATTTACAGTTTTTCAGTTTTTGTATATTCTAACTACTTCGTTGTGCACCTTGAGGTAGTACCCTATATATGCCTTGTTGCCTTCTGTACCACCTACCTTTTATTAAAAATTAAAATAATAGAGTCTAAATCCGTTAAATTTAATTTCCCGCGTAAATTGATTTCGCGATAATATTATCACTCCATCATCGATGGATCCCGTGTGTAGTGCCTCTCTTGGATCCGTACACCTTCCAATCCGTGACAGAGAGCATTCTTTAAAGAGATGTAATTCTGTTGGAATAGAGACACTGAAAACAAAACGTGTTTGCGGTTCTATTGAGAGCCCACCGAACCGTCTGCCGGTACCGCTGCTATTGTTGCCTTTGGAAGTACTGGTCATCGTATTACAGTATATTGTAGAGCCCATTGGACCTTTGAAAGCTTTACAGAAGTATGGCTTAGTGAGTAAGGAATGGCGGGAGATTTTGCTTGTAAACAAGCTGTGGTACAGAGTCATTGTTGACAACGAAATAAACATTTCTAAGGCTTTGAAATGGTTATGTGATCATAAATTTACTGTTGTAAAGGAAGTTGACTTTGATTGCTGGACATCAGAACATTACCAAGTCCATGCTACCACTAGAGTGAAATTGATGTTCGCAAGATTGCAAAGAGTACAGTTTCATTATTGTGACCTGAAGTCTGTTGAGTTTTTTAAGTGCTTTACAAAGCTGCAAAAGCTACACATCAGCTCGTGTGACTCATACATTGCAAGTTCTTCTCAATTGTTTAAGAACAGTCGTAATTCGCTCACTGAAATTTTATTTAGCTATGCTGGTAGTAGCTTTTGTCAGAATATAATTAAACATAATGTCATTCTTACTCAGCTTAATACATTAGATGTAGATAAATTTTATTATTACAAAAAGGACTCCATCAGTTGCCTACAGAAAAGATGCCCAAATTTGACAACTTTAAAGCTTTCATGTTGTATTGACAAGGACAATTCAGTCAGCAGGAGGAATCTAGTTGGATTTCCACACTTACAACACTTGGAAGTTTATTTTCAAACCTTTAATTACCGTGGGGACGATTCCTGGAAGAACGATGTAATGTGTTCATTGCTACATAGCTCACCACAGTTGTGGAGTTTAAGAATCATGTGGTATTCTTCATCACATTATGAGTTCATACCACTGGTCTCACCGAACCTCACAAAATTAATTATCCAGTCCTGTGGATGCTACTGTGTCAATTACCTCACAAAGTTTCTATCACAATGTACCACACTAAAAGATCTACACATCATTCGTTCACATTATATCAATGATCAAGCAATAGATGCTATTATTTCTAGTCCTGCCTTTGCAAGCATTTCATGTTTAAATGTTCACAGCACTAATGTGACAGTTGAAGGTATTAAAACTCTTCTAAATGCTGATCACAAGTTATGTTATTTAAACTTGTTACGTTGCCAGTACATACCAATGCCAGCCAGATACGTGTACACAAAAAATATAATACAGGAGTTTTACTGTGATATTGTGACAAGTGAGTCTGACTCTGATGATACAGACTGGTGAGGTGGTCAGTCTGTTATACTTGCATGCTCCATCATGAAATAATTGAATTCCATTGTTGCATATTCAGCATCATTGTGGTCTCAGTATGCAGTTTGATTTGTACATTACATAATAATGGTATTATTATATAATTTTGTCTCTTGTGACCATTTTCCAAAATTATAGTGCACAGAGAGATGATTAAGGTGGAAAAGTTGCTATGTTCGATGACAGTGCTGCCTATTCTTGAGGAAGATAACTTTTGTGTTGTATCTCTTTCCACATACACACATGCATATGACACTACTCAGACTAGCCCTGCGTCAAATATGCCTGCATAATAAGAAGCATAATAGGCTGGAGTGCTATGCCGGCATATTAGGTAGATATTTCAAACTATGGAGCTTAATTTCATGAAAATCAATCGATCCTCTCTAATAGAGCAGTCACAATAGAGCACTCAAATGCATTGTATAGATCAATGCTCTCTAAGAACAGTCACTTTATAGTGAAATACTCTAATAGAGCATTCACTGATTAAAATGCTTCAAACTAGATAATTGACGAAATACTGAAAATCGTTGCTACTTTAGGAGCATATTGCAAGCACAATAGGAACACTGAAGGAGTATAATGGGTGAAAATTTCTGAAAGCATTTTGAGCAAAGTTTTGAGCATATTTGACTTATGCCTAACTCAGACCAATACAATACATATATCATGCATGATACACAGAGTTTGGGTACTAGTTACTCATTTACTTTCATCAGTTCATTACAAACTTTTACAGTTATATACTTTTGTAAATGTAACTAGCAGTTAAGTTACTAGTAATTATGTGACCTGATTTTGGAAGAACAGTCTTAATTTTACATGTGAAATACATAGAAATCTACACTTACATGTGTCACCACTAAGGCACTTATGCACCTGTTAAAATATTCGCAGAATTTCTTGTAATTCAGGGTATTGACTACTGATCTAATCACTGTAAAATGAGTAGAAGTTTGTAATGTCTTGTACTAATCATTAATACCTATTCCAGTTGTGAAAAATTATTGTGACATTAAAAAGACTTATTTTCTGAAATCCGGTCACATTCTCCTTTGGTTAAACAATATAGCATTACTTAGTTTAAAAATTGATTCAGCAACTGTTATGCTAAAAAACTAAAGCCCTTATTTTCAATATCAATTGTACCACTCAAGTGCAGCTACTATTGAAAGTGCAGCTTTAGCCAAGGAAATATGGTATTAATTTTTTTCACCTAGAGGTAGATTTTGGAGGTAAGTTACTTACGGTTGTATATGATCACTGGACTGGACTACTAGACTTCCTTTTTCACCAAATATTGGTCAACTGGCTATTGTTTGTTGTAAGAATATGCTCCCCTATTCTTATGTAGTTGGACCACTCCCACCTCCACACACAAAAGAAAGCAGTGTAGTCATGTCAGAATATGTCAGCAACTATACAGGGTGTATGTATCGCCTACCAAGGATGGAATAGCAAGACAGTCACTTACGTTTGCTGACTAAAACATGCCAGTGAGTATATACTTTCATTTAAACACATTGATGTAGTTAACAGCTGTCTTTCTCAAGATTGACTGGCAAATGATACCTGCTCATTGTGTTATTTGTGCTAAAATGCACAGGTAGTGCAAAGTAGACAGGTCTACTTGATATTCTATATTAAATGTAGCAACAACTACAAACCAATTCCCAAAATATGTGCTTAAAAGGCAGAAGAAAGAAAAAAAAACTTGAGTCCAGTAGTGCAGTACAGATATTGTATACAACCGTTACTTACACCCTTCTCATATTAACTTAGACCCTTTTCATGTTTATTACGCCAACCAACACTGGTAGCGTAAATACTTTTTGGACAGTTGTAACTATGTAGTTATGTATACTATGGATGTAACTTTAAAGGCAATAATTATGTAATAAGTAGTAATGTGGTTATGTCATGCTCTAAATTTAACTATATAAAGCATAATATATTTCATGCATACTGCACAAAACATTTGTATATTATAGGTACAACACTAACATGCATATTATGTGTGATTTACCATAAAACAGCCATAGCATTAAATTTTATGAGTGTAATATGTACATTTTGGGTTCTTGCTTTTGGGTATGCTTGCATGTAGAAATCTTGTTTGGAAGATTTGAGTTGCAAAATGTGAGCTATATGCACACTGTATAGTAAAACATTATTACTAGATGTGGTGCCAAAATTTGATCACACAGTACAAGAACATTTCAATTACCAGGCTGATATCGATGCTGTAGCCACTTGGCGATATATGCTGCCTCGCTAACTGATCATGATGCCTCCAGCCAAGCATACATAACTCAACTACATATGGTTAATAACACTTTATGCAGTGGTTATATATTTGTATGCTGCTGTGAGACAATTAGGTACAGACAACTGCATGCTTATTGGTTCTTGTGAAGTCACAGTAACAAGCCAGGGCAGAGATTCTATACTCAATTATCCTCCACACTCATCCTATTTTTTATGGACAGTGTAATTATATACTGTATGTAGCTAAGCAGTTAACAGTTTTGTATGTTGAACATTTAGTTAGAGAACACTTTTAAAGTGTTGCACCATGCAGAAAGTTGTATATAATACAGTTTGATTTTGGAAAAGCACTTTTCACATGATCTAATTTAAAACAATCTCACCAATAAATCTTTTTAGGAGATAAAAGTTCATATGATATAGTCCAATGCCTAGCTAACAGATCAGCAATAATACATGTGAATATATTAGAGTATTGTAGTTTACATTAAAGTGGTACATTGGTACATGTGTATGTAGCATGTACATTATGTTTACTATAATTTATATATTGCATACCATATATGGAATTATGCATGTATGTATCAACATACATATCAAGTGTGTGTGTGCGTGTGTGCATGCGTACGTATATGTATAGCCAACAAATTTCTAGTTCTGTATTCACAGCCATAACTTCATCAATCAAAAATGCCTATAGACAAATTATAAATAATTATGTGAGTACTGGTTTGTGCAAAATCTACATAATACCATATAAAATATGTAGCCATATTTCATGAAACATTTGGACTTACAGCTATAATTATACAGTTAACATTATGTGTATGTGACTATCTCTGGGAAAACTGGTCCAAGGGGTTGGGGGGGAGGGAATTAATGTGGTAGTGAAGCTTCCCCCCTCCGAAATTTTACTATGCTAGCTAGCTAGAAGGCTATTCAAGTAAGAAGCTTTACAGTACAGGTATAATTGCATCTAATTATGCATGGGCAATGAAAAGATGGAAAGAGCAAGAAGGGAAGAGCTAATCTCTAAAACAAGAGGGAATCAAAATTATATTTCAGCAGTAAAACTGCTTAAAAGTTGCAAATCTATACCTTTTATGTACTGTGAATCATAATACATCAATTCTTTTTAAAGGCAAATTACTTTTTAGGGTTTATGTGTAGTGGTCTAGTGGGACTTGATGTTTGAGTTGAAATTATATAATCCAGCCCCTAACTCTACACTCATACACAGAACACTAAAAGTCCATAATAGAGAACTTTTGGTGCTATCATGTACTTACTGTGGTTGAAAGTATTAACAATTTCCTTAAATGAAGGTCGTTTTGTAGGAGAATCAGCCCAAGTAGTTTGCATCATTGCAAACCTAAAAATGAAATAAAATCAATGTGATGCTGATAATCATATCTATACCAAGCCAGCCAAGTTGTGAAAAAGGTGCAGCCCCCAAAATGAAAAAGAAATTGTGAAACCAAAAGTGGCAGCCAAGAAATGACATGCAATGCTGTTATAGCTATAATCATTTTAATGCATGATCACCATTGGCATTGCAGTCTTTCTTTGCCACCATGCACCTTTAATTTTACAATTTTTTCACCCTGGTCTTTTTCACAGCTTAGATAGTTTAGCTGTGTCACCCTGCGGGTACAACCAAATCACCCTGTAGAGGGTTCAGCTATGTTGCAAGTCACTCTCAAGAGAGTTCAGCTACATAAAAAGTCACCCTATAGAGTTAGTTAAACTCCCTTGTAGAGATCAACCACACTATAGCGAGTTCAGCTACATAACAAGTCACCCTGTAAGGCGTTTAGTCAGCTATGTAACAAGTCATCCTGTAGAGTTCAGCTACATAACAAATCACTTTGTAGCCCTTCCAATTACATTACCACTCTCTATAGCATTTAGTCACCTGAAGTTACAGGGCACCGAGAATGTGATGCCATGAGAGTTTATAAATTGAAACCGCCATATGGTGGTTGTGGTGGTGAGAGGGTTTTAATTAATTAATGTGTATTTAAATTTCTAAATATATACAGTATCCATAATCCTATGCCATTCATGTAACTATATGTAGGTGATGTCACTAAAGAACATGAGCTGTGTTAAGCCTTGTATTATCCCACATGTTTACCACAAAGGTGCGAACTATAAATGTTTGTAGTAACTGTCATACTGGCTATACATGTAATGGCACCATTTCAGATTCTACAGGACATTTGACTTACTGACTACAAAACGGAATGAATTTGTACATAATGCAGCATGTAGCATCAGTATACAGTGCCCTACAGCATAGGTACCTGTCCTATGGTGCAGGAGTTTCACATGTTATGCATTCAAGTAAGGTGATAGATTGTTGTGACTGATACATGTACATTCCTTACATGCCATTAGTTACACTATTAAATTCTGTATACTTAATGATATTTTATTCTTATTAAAACTTTACAGTGGCCTCTGACAGCAACATGTGTTGCATCCTTTGGATTACCTAACAAACTGGAACTTGAGACTTAACAATTAATTAACCTAGCTAACAATAAGGTAAAACAAAAATGGACCAAAGCACTGAAGTAATTCATGTTAGCCTACATGCATACCTAAAACAATATACCTTGTCTTCAACCTGGTGTACAAATGGTTGTTGTGAATGGGAAATAGTACAATGGCTGTGATGAATTGTCAATTGCTGTGTGAAATAGAGCATGTGTAGATCAAAGGTGTTCATTTGCAGTGCAGAAGGAGACAAGGATAGCATTGGCTATTGTGTACAAAGAAAATGTTACTGTCTTGGTGGTTAGCTAAGACATTGGTAGTTAGTTTTATATCATGAACAAGTGGTGCTTAATTAAACATCCCACCCTCACCCCACCCTCAGACCTACAACCCTTGAGTATCGTGTTTAAAAATCAGTCATAAACCCTTGTGGACATGTTCTTAGTGCATTATTATGTGGACCTACAATACCTTACCATTCCATGTACAGTTAGGAGTTCTTCCTGCAGGTGTAATATCTCTAATTGTTGTATTAAAACCTATGAGTAAGTGATCAATGTTTAAGTTACAAATCAGGTACATACAAAGTATTTTTATAATACCAGTTGTGGCAATACCAGCACAGCACTGATTGTTACTTACATCTTACACTAGGGCTGAAATGATCAGGTATGGGGCAAAGTACATTGAAAGTATTTAAGTAAAGCATATTTTTGAGATTTACTTAAGTACAAGTAAGCTTATGTACATAAATACAATGCAAGTACTTATGATAGTATTTAAGTACAAGTACCCATATAAAGAGAAATGAGAAATTACAATTAAACTATTCTTATCACTTAGTGTTTAAAATCTCATGATTGTATCATGTATGTGTAGTTTCTACAAATATCACCTGTGAAAACCTGGCATGATGAATGGCATATTCAAAGAATGATTACTATTAATTTTGCTATGCAGTGGTGTGAAAAATTGATATCGTGATAATTTTACATTGGTTGTCCATGAAATTCAAACACACAAATCATGGTATTAATTTTATGAAAATACACTTTCATTGGCTGTACTTTCAAGTATGGAGTGTTTTTCCCCTTTTTTGATTTTCTTGGTCAACCAACTTGAAATCAACTATAGTTAGTATCTCAACAGATCTATAAGTAGAGGGACTCGGGTGAGTCCTTATTACAGTATGGCCATTAATCCCAATGTCAGTTTCTGCATTTCACAAGTATGTCCATGCAGCTCTATGCATATATGAGAGAACTTAATTGTACTTCAAAGTATTTTTAAGTACTTCAAGTATCTTAAAAACCTTGCTTCACTCAATTTTTAAAATCCACAAATATCCTTGTGCTAGCTAGGTCTCTAGCCTACACTTATACTTAAGTCTTAAGCAGTGTACGTATTTTAAAATCCACGAAGATCCAAGGGCGTGGTCTCTAACCGACTTAGAAAATGTATGCGTTTTATAAGGGTATATAGGTGTAGTCATTGTGGGATTGGGTTATATGTCGTACTAAAATCATCACACAATGTTAAAATAATCACGGAAGACTGAACATGCTTTGTTGAAGTGTTGAAAAATCAACGCTTGCACCACTTCCTTTCACAAGTTAGACATGGATCTGGTACAGCTGGGAAACAGCAGTCTTAAAACACTCAAAAAACAGATGGGCGCTAAACAGAATTTTCCGTGATATTTCTGAACTTCTCCGTTCATTGTAACAAATGCATGTACAACTTTAGATTGTACCTCCCATAATTGAATTCTTTTGAGCATGCCTATAAAATGAATAGAGTGGTTAACTATATGTTGGCCTGGGTGACTGGTTGTCCATTGCAGGCTATTAGCCTGAATATGCTTGGAGGGAGCATTGCAAATCAATGATTGAAAGTGAGATTTGTGATGCTTGAGGTCTTTCTGCTAGTAGGCTTCTAACCATTTTAAGAACCTGCTAGCAGGTCTCTTAGTGGATTTTAAATACCTCATTATCCTCCAAAAATCAAAGCATATTATGCACACTATTTTCTAAGTACTGTACCAGTACATTACATTTGTACAAAAAGTAAATGAATAAAAGTACTCTAAAAGGCGTACTTAAGTGCACTTAAGTATAAGTACCAATGTACTTTGCCCCAAGCCAGGAAATGATCATGGATTTTTAGTATTCGAGTACTCTCTAGCATTAACAGTCAAGTACTCACAAATATTTGCTACTATTAGCCATACCTATGTGACATGTTTTGCAACATATACCATATGTAGTTTAAAACTTCTCAAGTAACAGCGATGCTAAATACACTGCATTAAAGTACCCAGTAAATGTTCCTGACAAGCAAAGCACTTTAAACTGCACAAATCAAACTTTACAGCATCACTAACTGATAACAAATGCATCATGTGAGCTGATAAATATAGGATCACGTGATCTCAGTGAGTACTCAAGTACCAAGTTTGCTATCCAAGTACTGAAGTCCTTGCAGTATTTGTTTCAGCCCTGTCTTATACCATGGCAATAGTATAATTATATTAGTGAACTAAATGTAGGCATTAAGACACATAATAATAATGTGCCAGTCAAGGTTGCATATACAAAACAGCTGTTGATTCTGATGCAAAAAGCTCTGACACCACAAGGGATGTAGCTAAGTATCACTACAACATGGGTGGCTAGAATGTACAGTATTAGCAATGAGTCTACAGTTACATACTCACCACATCTGATATAGATAAAGGCTGCGGAGGTACAAATTTGTGTAACAACTTTTACCATGGTTTTTTTTCCCCGGGCTGGATGGACTGCCCTTGCCTACCACCCCCAGCACAAAGAAAGCATGTGCTGGACAACTGAATAAAAAGGACCAGATTGCTGAAAGTTTAAAAGTCCCTGTGCTCATCAATGCGGCCCATCTCAGGAGAGGCATCAGAGGAGCGATGCAAGATGGACCTACTTCCACATATGCACATTGTAGCTGACCGAAGTAGAGAAAAAGACAATGTGCATCGGATAAAAGCCAGAGTCTGACTGTAACTAGTAGAGCCGCGGCGAGATAGATGGTCAGCCAAACGACGGTACAAAACTATTGCCTCCCTTCCCATACCTCCAGTGGTCGCAAACACAAGGGGAGTGAAGGAGGCCTGCTCAACCTCTCTGACACGGTCACCATACTCACGTTTCTTCTGTGCTTCGTGACGTCGATACAAAGAGAGGACACTGGTGTTGCAGTAGCTTGGTGCATTAGGATGAAACACCCTTACGTCAAAAAAGGCACTTTGCCGCTGCCCCCAGAATCCCCTAGCATGTATGTCTGCCCTAGCCTCATCCTGACTGTTGGCAGTCTTAGGTGCAATGATCTCCCCAGTAAGTGGCTGTAAAGGTGGCTCTAGGGCCACACCATGATTTGTCTTGGAAAGCCACTTTGCAGCCACTGTGTCTTGGAAAGCCACTCTGCAGTGAAAGCCACTCTGCAGTGACTTTTACCATGGTTGGGTGCTCATAGCAATGGCTAAAGCAAACAGTTCCTGAGCTGCAATCAAGATCTGTAATCCTGATAAAATTGACATCTGCAGTCACTGGCCTAAATATCAGCACCAATTAAAAATCATACACAACTATTTAAGTGACACTATACAGTCTAAATTAGCACATTCCAACACCAGCAGTGGATTGTGCCACTACTTTAATATATCCCATAAACTATGCTGCATACTCTGTATATACAGGTCATTACATAATGTGAACATAGATCAAAAATATTAATTAATGTACACCATTAAATACTCAAACTCATACAAACAAGCTTTCACAAAATACAACCAGCATAATGTTCACATAAGAGCTGATTAATTATCATATATTATCCATTTACAAATGATACAGGTTATTGCAATGGAGGAGTGATTACATGGCTAATACACATGGTGCATGTCAGTACTTAGTGTGTAAGGAGCTAGTGTGCTTGGATACAATGCTAGGAAATTGTACATACTGTGATCAACTGAACACTCATTATAGGAAAGCAACAGTATTGGGAAATGCATACAAGTGCAGGCCCTTAGCACCCATTGTATGATAAGCATAATATTATGTATATATTGAGTAATTTAACGTACACACACACACAAACATAGTTGCATACATTTCACTAGCTCCTTCACTACTAGTATATCCCAGTTGATAACAAACTGCTGTGGCAGCATTTTCAGAGATTGTTGTACCACAAAGTGTATACCATTGGTCAAATATAAACACTTCCAGTCTTCCCTCTGAACGATATGGACCATCCACTAGTCTCACACCTCCCTCATACTGAAAGGCTGGTTCAGGTGCTGCAAGTACATATACAATGGTAACTGTGGCATTACTATGTATCATTGTTTTGGCTAAGCACGTGTGATTATATTATTCTATTTCACTTGCACCTAAAAGTTTTTGTCCATGCTTTTGTGAAACAGACAGTCATACCTCATCAAAGTGTCATCTGTAGACAATGAGTATTGTCTATTTGAATTTCCACCAATATTCATATGTTTACATTTGTTATCAAGTTATATACCAGTCCATAAAAATAATCAAAGTCAGTTTGTAGAAAAGTCCAGCCAGTTAATGATGAAATACAATGATATCATTTAGTGTCATCTATACACATAAATCATTCATCTAATTATAAAAAAAACCATTACCCTGAGGAGCACTACTGATTACAAGGGACAGGGCAAGCTGATCCTCTAATGTTACAAACTCTTTGTCTAGAAATTTTCAATTCATTAAAGAATGCCCCCAGTTACTCTATATGCTTCAAGTTTGTTGCAAATTAAATACTTGTGGGGGACTTTATCAAAGGCTTTATGGATCTAGGTACAGGAAACCAATGTTTTTGCCAGCATCAAAACAGTTGGTCCAATTCCAATGGTTTACCACTCTTGGTAGTTGCAGATCACAAGATGTACATGTCCTAGAGTAAAATCTGCATTTTACATCAGATAATATACAATTCAACCCAGGTGTTCGATAAACTAAGTTTTGATGATGGCTTCAAGCATTTTGTATATAACAGATGTGAGACTCAATAGATAGTAGTTGCCTACAGCCCTTCTTGATAATTGGTTCAACATTGACATCCTAGGCCTTCCATGATTTGGGTAAAATGGCCTCATCAAGCGATAGTTTTGTCAGGGGTAGAACTAAACATGATGTGCTGTTACAAAGCTAAGTATATACTGATGCAGAATATGGTCAATCATATAGATTTCAAATGATTAATCACAACAATGTACTTGCATACAATGGTAAAGTAAAATAACAGAATTGTGACTGAATCCAATGACTTAAAAAGCTGCAACTAGCTGATTTAGTGTAAGTTTTTATAAAACATATCCAGAATTGTATACAGCACATACGCATACGTACAAATTTTTGAGGGACACAATTTTTGCAGATTTAATTTCATGATTGCTTGATTGTCTGCAAAATACGTTACAAAATAGGTAAACTGAGTGAAAAATTAGTGATCCTTGGAAATAAAACAGTGAAAATACTGAAATTAGTTAATCCACAAAAATTATATACCTCTAAAATATGTACATATAATAGTAACAGCATTTCTGTATGACTTACAGCAGGTTACTGCAACATCTCTATTGTGTGTACATGGACTGGTCAATGAATTGAACTCAAAATGTTCACAACGAAGTATGTGATTGTCGTTATCTTCACAATTAACTTAAGAGAAAAGTATAGGACCATTTCCAATACCATATCTATACACATGAGGTGTGTGTATTAAGTCATATAATATACATAAGCACATTCATAGAAACACATACACACATTATATATCTCAGAGGAGGGTGTAGCATAAATTTAGTCCCTATCAGTGGCAGATTTAGGGTGTTTTTAAGTGGGAGTTTCTGAAAATTAATATAAATTATATTACAGAGAAGAAATACTGAACTGAAACAATAGGGCATCTGAGGACATGCCTCTAGATAATTTTCCCCAGAAGCTGTAAGATGTTCATGGTTGATACTAAAATGCAACTATATAGCTGTTCTGAAAGATGCTCCAATTTCCCCCTGGGATGGGCAATGCCCCCTATAGAATTCACATAGTAGCAATGGAAACTCAGTAGTTGTGTACCAAGAGCAACTATGCTATTTTTGTTGAAAATTAATTGTATGCTCCAGTGCATGCATTTACTATTTTAGACAAATAATGCAGATTCCTAAAAAGCTGAGTTCAAAGTACAATGTAGGGAATTTAGTAGCTATAGATTAAGATATTGTGCCGTATAGTAGGATTTTTTTGAGGGGAAAATTTTTGGTGGATTGCCACCATCCAAAATTTCAAGGAAGGAAGTGGTTGCTTCTTTATGATAATTTTATACTGAAACAATGACATTTTGATGAGCTGCAAATTACAATTTTTGTGGATAGCTGCTAATCTGCAAGTCACAAAAAATTCTATTTCAAAAACCCTGGTTAGCTATGGCTTTAGAATGAAGTATAGGGATTAAATGTCCATTAGTATATATGCAAGTGTCCTCTCTTTTTCACTACTTTTAGCTATTCCCTTGTTTCACGATTTTTTTCTTTGATCCCTAATCTAACTTAAAATTCCTACTTATTCCTGTTACTTGTATATACCAAACCTTAAAATTATGGCAAATAATATTCTCTGGTATTGCTTTTGCAGTGCAGGTGCATATACAAATTATATTGACACAGATTTCACTGCATTGTACTATAAAAAGCAATTACACATGCTTACCCAAGAGAAACTGCTTCACCAAATCTTTCTGCCCAAGCATAACCCAATTGTCGACAGGCAGTGTTTGCACTCTCTGGTATAAATCCATCATAGCATACGGTACCCCATTCATTAGCAGCCAAGGTGTATATTTCCAATCTGCCAGATAGCTGGCTCACTAATGACCCATCCACCAGTCGCAGATCTCCATCTTGCTGAGCAGAAACTGTATAATACAGATATTAACATTATAAAGTAGCTATATCTACACAAAGAACAGCCAATTAAGGTGGTGGCTAAGAAATGGCTACAATGATGTTAAATAATGTTATAATGCCATTATCAAATCCACCACCGTTCATTTCACAACAGATTTGCGTGTTCAGTATGGTTCATTATGGTTTGAAATCTGCTGATGTTCACCAAACTACTTAGCCACCATACTATATGAAATAGGTAATTTTCCAAAACTAATTTGCGAAACATCCAATCTACATAAGCCACCAACTATTGGATAGGCTCAAATATTGGTTGTCGGACACGTGTTACATTATAAACAGTACTGATGGGAGTGCATGGCACAAATAAGTGGCATGGTTGACAAAGAGTACTAATGTGTTAGGGTTATAATTCTACTGATTATCTTAAAAATGGAATGAACAAAAGATAACAAAACATGTATTATAGGTTTGTGGAAATGATTTCCTCTTGCATGCACCTCCAGTGGCAGTTGATCTCAAGAATAATGGCAGTCTAATTTCATGCTGCTTTTGTGATGATATAGTTAGCAAACAGTAAAGAAATCCGAGCTGTGATCAAGGTCAGTGTTTATCGATATTACCACAGATAAACACACTACTGGGCTATTGCAAACTGTTGAGAAATTGAGCTAGCTGTTGTAACCTAGTTAAGACATTATGGCTGCAGAGGTTGGTAAGAATAAGTCAACAATAGTGCTTGCTATACTTGACAAGTTATACTTACTTGAATTCTTTAAAACTGTTTATCTTGAAACTTCTAATAGCTAAGTGATTTGAATCATTTTTCCAAACTCCAGTCACATTGGTCAGGAGAAGAACAGAACTTGTAGACAAATTAAGACCTCTGCCAAAAATTGTTTGGATACAAAGATATGTACCACAGAAAAAAAGCATTTCAACCATTGTGAACCATACTTATATGCTAATAAAGCAACTTTATGTATAGAATTACCATATAGCAGGTTATTTTTGAAACAGAAAATTACATAGAAGAGACAGAATCTGATCCTGAGTTTCAAAGATTTTAAAATTCAGAGAATGCACTATAGTTCAAAATAATTGGATATTTGTGTCAATTACAAAAGATATGCATGTATGCTTTCCAACAGCTGACTTATTGATGGAATATTAATCCCCATCCCTATGTACTGGAGAGAACACTGCATGGGGAGTCTCCAGTGGAGAAATTCTAATCAGCGACGTGCTCTGGCTAAATCAATCCTATACTAGAATTGGAGTAGACGGCATCAAAACCCAACAATGGCAGATCTCTGGATCAGCTGTTTACTGGCTGTTGACACAGTAATCACTACAATCACTATAACACTGAGCATAAAAACACCAGCGATGACCAATATGTTTGATCATGTGAAGGCAAGTTACTTTTAATTATGGGAATTTATTTATGAAGAACAGCAGGTCTTGGAATTCATTTTTGAAGAGAAGGCCCTTTTCAAAATATCCAAAAATAAAAACCTTTCGAAAATTACCCACTATTATATGGTAGAAGTATGTGTTCAACATTCGTAATTGTGTTATCTCTAAAGTCTCTTGGTCGACAGTAGTAAACAGGGGTGTGAACAAACCACCACAACATAACAATGGCAAATCATGTACCACGATGGAAACCACCACAGCTAAGATAAACAAGGATGTGAACTAACTACAATGTAGGTATGTAACAAATGGCACCACTATGGAAATCACTAGTACAATATTTGCATAGTAATACTAATTACAATAGGAAGCAAAGAAAGGTCATCATAAGAAATAGTAAAAGCCAGGAACGTATACATACATGTACTAGCTACAAATACAACATACAAAATTTTTCAAACCATGGGCTAGCTGCACTGAAGTGATAAATCAGGGAAACACATTTAGCTATACTGTGTTACTTGAAAGGAAATGTAAAGGGTCACTTATACGTACATTAAAATTAAACACAGTGAACTAGCTAATTCTAGGATGTGGCATAGCTAACAATACAGTGATTGACCATGACAGATCCAGGATGGGGCAAATCCCCCTCCCTTGTGAAGCCACCTGTATGTGCCCCTCCCCTTGCCAACCGACAGCTCCTGGATCCGCCCCCGTACACTGAACACATTTTTACCGCCCCTATGGCTATACACATATAGCTAGCGCAAACGTTTAGCTACCGGGAGGGTAAATTTAGACGAAATTGGCGACAAAATTTCCCCCTCAAAAATTTTGCATTTTAAGCATCGTAGCTAGTTTCCAAAATGCACCCTAGTGACCTAGTCAAATACGAGGTTAGGTTATACTTTTTTCTTGACTTTTTTGCTATAGAGCTATAAGGCCAATGAAACTTGATTAGCAGTTTCGCGTCATCGCCCGCACGCTTTTGATACACCCGCATGGAATTTCATTATTGGTATTTCAGATCGAAATACTCTAATAGAGCAGTCACTTTTACTCTAATAGAGCAATCAGCTATACTCTAATGAAAAAATCACTTGTTATAGATTAGTAAGGTATTTATGCAAGAGTAATCAATGTAGATCTCGCTGTTTTTGGCAGAAATCTTCATGTTTGGGATGTGTGTTGTGATTTTGGAAAATAATGAATAATGATTAATAACCGCCCGCCCGCATCAAATTTTCAAAATTCTGAGCGAGAAACTGGCAATCAAGTTTCATTGGCCTAACTAGTAGCATTTCACAGCTAAGAGAGAAAATCAATCGCAAACTACACAGCTAGTAGCTAACTTGCTAGTTAGCTGCAACACACACGCACCAACAGCCGGACCATGAATAATCAATTATACTGCTTTCAGTAGTAGCCATGCAGCTTTATCGCGAGCTCTAGCGGCTATACTACAAGTAAACATACCGTGCAAGAGTGAGCACGAGAGAGACAATCCCAATATGTACACTATAACAGACGCCTTCATTGAAAATACAGTTTGGCACATTTGACATAGCTCACATGACCTGATTGTCTCAGTTTTCGAGTGAGTGATGTTTTGACGTAATCTTCAGGTCCGGGCTCGCGCCATTAATGGATAACCTTCGTAGTGATTTTGGTGCCTCTATTAGCCACATTCCAGCCCGTAATTGGCATATTTTGAAGAGATCTACTTGCGCTAAAACAGAGACGACAGAAGCAAAACGTGCTTGTGTTTCTAATGAACGCCCACCTATTACTAACCGGTTTCCGAGCCAGTTTCTTGTGTCTCTACCACTGGAAGTGTGGGTCATCATAATACAATACGTTGTGGCACAAGTTGGTCCTTTTAAGGCGCTGAAACAAATGGTTTAGTAAGTAAGGAGTGGAGGGAGGCATTGTTGGATAACAAGTTGTGGAACACAGTCATTTTAGGTGGTGTTAACATGAATATGACAAAATCTCTAAAATGGTTGTCTGAACACAAGTTCGATGCTGTGAAGGAAGTATACTTTAACTGCTGGAGGTCAGGGACTTATCAAGCTGTGGTTCCCATGAGGGTGAAGTTGATGTTTGCAAAACTGCAAAGCGTCAGGTTTAGTTTTAGTGAACTGAAGTCTTGTGACCTCTTGAAGAGTTTCATGAAACTTGAAAAGTTACAGATCACATTGTGTGGTTCATATATTCCATGTACTGCTCAATTACTAAAGAACAGCCAGAATTCACTTACTGAAATTTTGTTTTGGACTGCAAGCCTAAGCTTTTGTCAGAGTTTGCTGAAACATGATGTGACTTTTATAAACCTTAAGACACTAGAACTGGATAAATTTTATAACTACAAAAAGGACTCTATTAGTTGCTTGCAAAAGTGATGTCCTAACTTGACAACACTTAAGATATCATTTTCTGTTGAAAAGGATATTTCTGTTAGCCGAGATAATTTAGTTGGATTTCCACATTTAATTCAATTAGGGGTTTCCTTCACTAGTTGCCAATGTCGTGGTAATGTTTCATGGGAGAATGATGCCATGTGTTCATTATTGTTTTGTTCTCCGCAATTGCAGAGTTTGAAGGTCATTAGCTATTCTTCATCACATGATGAGTTCATACCACTGATCTCGTACAACCTGACAGAACTAACTCTCCAATCCTATGGATGCTGTGGTGGCGATCATCTCACTAAACTTCTCTCACAGTGTAGTACCCTGAAAAAATTAAATGTCACAAATTCTCACTTTTCTAAAGACCAAGTAATCAATGATATTGTTTCTAGTCCCTTAGTGAGCACTTTGGTACATTTAGACCTTCGTGGCAATAGCGTCACTGTTGATGGTGTCAAGAAACTTTTGGAGACTAACCTGGAATTGAAGTACTTGAATCTGTTACATTGTTCAGATTTACCGATGCCATCTAGAAAAGTCTACACTAAAGAAAAGTTTCAAGAATTTTACTGTGACATAACTCGTGAACCTGATGTTATTATTGAATGGTTGTCATAACTGTACATTCCAGTTTGCTGTACTCAAATTGCATATTTTGTCAACATTATAACATATCTGACAAGGTTATGGTATAATGGAACTGATTGAAGCTTTGTTTTAATTAATGTTAACCATTTTGATATGTAGCTATAATAATAGATTATTTCTGTGTAATAATATAATTGAATTTTTTAAGTTTGAAAATTTGTAGGGCTTGCAGAATACTCATCTGAAGTTTTCAGGGTGTAGCTGAAAGCAAGTTGCACTGTTAAGTACTAAATAACTAATGCAGGACCTATATACTAGTGCCACAATGCAAGCACATAACAGTTCATTTTGTGCATATTATAGCCTTGTAAGTAAGGTTTACCATGCGAAAGAAAAATATTGAATTGTATAATAGGTATTACTCAGTGCCATACTCTACAGAAACAGCCACCCTCGTGTACATCATGCTGATTTCAGTTTATATATATGCAACATGTGTTAGTGGCCAGTGGCATAGCCACACCATGCAGGGCTGATCAAGGCTAGAGCCCTGGTGATCACAGTTAAAACCCTGGTGATTTGGGTTGAACTTGTCAGGTTAAAGCACTGTTAGCCCTAGTAAATCAGCCAAAAGCCCTGGTAGCCCTGGTAATCATGACAGGCAACTACACCTGTATAAACTAGTCAGCTGGGCTGCAACCTGGCTTATGTCTCTCAACCTTAACAAATGCGAACACCTAGTTATAACTAGCAAAAAACAACCCTTATCAACTACATACAATATCAGGGACTACCTTATTCGCAAAGTTACCTCAGCAAAATATTTAGGAGTTACAATTAGTCAAAATATCTCTTGGTCTAAACATATTGACATTGTCACTTGTAAAGTAAATTCCATTCTAGCTTTTTTACATAGAAACCTTAGTCAGTGTACACTTCGTGTCAAATCTTTAGCTTATTTACAGTGTTGGGAGTAACGCGTTACAAAAGTAACGCGTTACGTAATATTATTACTTTTGTGGTAACTAAGTAATATAGCGAAATACGCTATAAAAACAAGTAATATAACTCAAGTTACTTCACTTACAAATGTAACGCGTTACCTAAGTAATATAGTTACTGTAACGAATCTAATATTACGTAATATTATTACTACAAGTAACGAAGTTACTAATCTCGTTTGTAATCCACTGAGTAACGCCTAGCCACAACGAAGTAATGAAGCCTACTGAATGAGGCTTATTCACCAGCTTCTTACTTATAATCAAGATTTGCACATTGTCCAACGACGCAATCGTGTCACGTGATAAGGTGGTAGTGTCACACGTGACAGCTTAAGGCTGTGGACACAAAGTAATATAATATGTAATATTATTACAGTTACTTTATTTTATGGGTAATATGTAACTGTAACTAAATAGTTCAGCTGCAAGTAATATGTAATATGTAACTAGTTACATTTAAAAAGTAACTTGCCCAACACTGCTTATTTAACATATGTTAGACCGGTGTTGGAGTACGCCTCTGTTGTTTGGTCACCATTCACACAATCTAACATAGACAAGATTGAAAAGGTACAGCATAAGGCTGCTAGATTTGTTTTTAATGATTATTATAGGTATTCTAGCATAACTAACATGCTCAACTGCTTAAAATGGGAAATCCAAGTCTACCATTATCATGTTCTACAAAATCATCAACAATATTGTTTCAGTTGACTTTAAATTTCCAATTATCTTCATAGAAGCTTTACCAGGACAAAAGATCATCAAAATTATGAGATTCCTGCTAAAAGAAACACCTACTATCACTCCTTCTTACCCACAGCTATTTCAATATGGAACTCTCTGTCTGAAGAAATTAACAGTTAATTCTCCTAAGTAAACTTACATTCATTTATTAACTTATTAAGTGTATGTTAACTTGATATGCACTACACTCATATTTGAGTCTTGCATAACAAAAATTAAAAATTAAAATTAAGGCTGACTATGCTATCCTGGTAATCGCAGTTAAAGTCCTGGTAATTTGAGCTGAACTTGTCCGGTTAAAGTAGGCTGGCTACGCCTCTGCTAGGTAAGTATTAGTCTACAGCTGTTAACTTTATTCAAAGCACATACCTTTAAGTTAACAGGATTACACCATAAACTAATTAAAAGTGCAACACCCTAGCTGATGTCATAAGCAAATTAAAAAATATTTAGTGCTAACTATTATATCAATCAAGTAGTTCACTACACACTAATGCAATTGCAATTTTGTGTCACAATTTTGTATAACTAGTCTACAGCTAACTACTGCACATAAATCTCCATAGCTTCAACAAGAACACTTTCATCTCCATAATCCTGATCATTACATATCCTTACTTCAAAGTCTCCTTCCTCATATCGTGGGAACAGCCGATAAAACCAAGGAAGCCCAGGCTGTGAACAGCAGCTGTTATATTCAGCACACCCTTTACCATCCCACAACACGTCTTTATCATAAAAAGTGTTCTGATGAGCACTACCAGTGTTACCGGACTCGCAGTAATAGTGGTCTTGTACAAAGTTAGGAGGTGCGGGTCCTGGATACTTAGCACAGGGGCAGTTACAGCAGTCATAAGTTGCATCATCACTAAGTCCAACAGCGTATGTCCACACATGCTTACGAGGACTGCCAAAGGTGATGGACACACCATCAACGTACACACCATCAAGAGACGCTGAATATACAGTGGATTTTATGGTGTTATCGTTACCCAAAAAGTAGCTGGTTGGATAAAATGCATTTGGTGTTCCTTTCTGGTACCCTTTTACTTTACCACACACATGCTTGTATTGAGTTTTGTAGGTTGGGAAATAAGCAGAATAACAGCCAGCTTTGGTGTCTCCCCTACACAGGCCTCGGTCACTGTACCATCCCACAGGACAAGCATCGCCATTGCTGGTGGCAAAGCCATAAATTTTCATCCACCCACCAGTTTGATCTCCACAACTCAGTTCCATGTCGCAGTAGACTTGGTGAACTTCATTAGTTTTGATCCAGTAATATCCTGATCTCCCCCTGCTTGCTTTATTAATGCGATAGATCTCGGCACAAGACTTGGCTGGTAGGAACATTTCAGTGCCCACTTTGCTGTAGAATTCGTATTCAATGTCACTGTCAGCTGCCACTATCTGTGCAGTGATTACGAGGCTTATCATTCCACTCCAGTAAATTCTCGAGTAAATCATTGTTTTTAGTAGAAGAATCAAAACTTCACAACGCAAGTAGACTGGTAGTGTGCGTAGGAGGACAATGCGTGCATGTGACTTAGCTATATAGCTAATTACTTTAGCTGTGAGATTTAATTATTACATACACCATGCACGTGATCGTTATAGATAGTAGTTGCTCTATCATTCGGCCATCGATTACTGTATTCGCCAATATTCCGTTATCTTGAGGAAATGACTGTTCTATTAGGTATTTTGACGAGGTGTACGTTCTATTAGAATATTTGAACGGAGTTTTGTATTATAAAATAACGCACTGCTCAGTTTAAATTTAATAGTTTTATGTAGCTACTATATACACAGTCAGAGATTGATGTTTACAGCTCTGAAACCTCTTTATTATACTCTTGGTGATTTTCACTTTAATACTTAAAAGACAGTGAGTATTACTGATGGCAGAAAGCATGCACTACTACTTATTTTACTATGCAATCAGTAAATTACTAAGCTAGCAGCATGGAATTTATTACTCTGATCATTTACTTGCTTGACTGTTCTGTTAGAATAGTTGAGTGCTCTGTTTGAGGGCTAATTAAAGAAGTTGTTTTCTTGTTTTCTACTGAGGTGATATTGCTTTATTTAAGCACACATGATGACACTCTGCATGGTTACATATTGCTGTAGTTGATATCTGATGTTGAAAATAGCTTTTATGGTTACTTTATAGCTTCAGGTAAATCAGTGCATTTACTTGGTTCAGAGCTGTATGGGCCTGTACTTGCTCAATTCAAACTCTAACTTAACTTCAACACTTCTTACGCATGTAGTAGTATGCATGCATGAAAGGGATGTCTATAGTTTTGCAGTGTGTATTACAAACATGTACGCTTGTAGCATGTGCGGGTGAACATTTTGGTATGCACATTTTGACTGTTCTGTTAAAGAGTATATAGTCCTTTTAAACAGATTTTGTGTGTGGCCATTCCAGTAGAGTTTTAATCAAATTATTATTCAGCTGTCTATGGTACTGAAGTTGTCAATCCCTTTAGACTGATTAAAAGTAGTTGGCACTGGCCTGCCTGGATGAAATGCTCTGACTGTTAGAGTTGTAGTGATGTAGTTGTTCTATTACAGCATCTCAATCTATGTCATAAAATCTCTTTATTTAACTTATTATGGTGTCTCTATTTTACTGATCATGAAAGCTAGAATTGCCTTGGTCACTCCAATGATAGCTACACCACTCAGTGGACCTATTTAGCTAAGTAGAGCAAAAATATGTAGCTGGAATTGGACACTTACATACCTACACATATACCTGTGTTTCTAACTGTATACCAAGCCCAGTGTTCACATACAATTCTCTGTATATACAGGTAGGTAGGGTGTACATGTACTGCTCTTTTCATAATAATAATAATATTTACTGCATATTTTGCTGGCTACACAGTGCTGATACCTGGCCTGGAACGGGCTTCCAGCTGCATGATTTTGCAAGGAGAGGCTTCAGGTTGGTGCATTGTTTTAAAGGACATACAGCTTTTTTATGAGTATATGAGCAGGCCTTAGCATCCTTGAGGCCTTATATAGGCAAAATGGAATTTGGAGGCCCCTCCTTAATTGACAGAAAGCAAATATACATTGAAGTTATGTAGATGGTTTTCATGCTAGTGTTTACCATAACATACAGTATTATGGCTGCAGTGTGAATGTAATTGGCTCTATGAATAGCATTTTAACACATAAATTCAAAAAGTTTGAGGCCATTTTAATAGGAGCTTGGAGGCCCCTTTTGCCCTGAGGCCCTATCATTAAGGCTGGCTCTTATTTAGGTTTATTGCAGTAAGAAATAATAATAATAGTTCTTTGGATAATAGAAATTTAGCACTACAAGTTTAACTACAGATAGCCTATGTTTAGCTGAGTTTACATCAACAATGGCACAGTAATTGTAATATGTTTGAGACTGCATGTTCCGGTCAACATTGTTTACTGCTACATATACCAAGTAATTAGGGAAAGAGTATTTCCACTATACATGCTGACATGAAGCAGTTTGTTTACACATGAAAAGTAGTCAGGGGCCTATAATATTATAAGCTCACATTTTTTCCTGGGCTAGATGGAATGCCCTGGCCACCAATACCAGCAATGGCTGTCAAGTGCTGGACATCTGGATAAGCTCAAATTCACATGTAGGGCTCTGCGGCATTGCCGAAAATCTTCATTCATTGTTTTTTAAAACAATACTCCAGTGTTACTATAGGTATTCCCCTTGAATGGATACTGTACAAAATAGGATGATACTTAGCAAGTGGAAAGGTAAAAAACATTAATTTGCACTCAGCTACCCATTTGGTAAACACATGCAGTTCCTTGTATTAACCACTTCAGTAATTTTGGTATTTCGGTATCACGGCTTGGTATTGAGACTTGCTATGTAGTATTGTGGCTTTGATAGGTATATTGAAAAGCTCTATATACATACATGTATACAGCATGTTTAACTATGCACAATTACATTAATTCGGATGATTTCAAAGTACACATGTGTAGCTAGCTACACAATTACTGATTAACGTTGATTACATGACTGGCATAAGGAGATCAATTGTGACTACAAGCCCATATGTGAGAACTGCCTTAGTCTTCGCCTTTTAGTTGTTCATATTTCTGGGACAGCATCTTACAGATTTCCTCACACAAAACATACCACTTAATATCTTCATCTTTTTTCAACCTGTCAGTGTGGTAATGTACCAGTGCCATCCTTACTGACTTCTTAGTCTTCCCATCACCAGTTAAAGTATGTTCTGGGTTCTTGGGAGGATGCTTGGAATAGATGTGTTTCAAAAATACCACGTATCCATCTTCAAAAGGCTTTTTTAGTCCATCCAATTCCGTCTTTAGCTGCTCCATGATAGGTTGCCTCTCTTCCTGCCATTTGATTTCTTCTCTTTGGACAACCTCTTTCTGATAACGCTCAACAGCTTGACTACAATCTTTGTACCAGTCCTTTGTGTTGAAGGTTCTTGGAAATAATGCTGTGGCAAGGTGAAATGACCGCTTGTAATACCCTTTTCCTTTCTCAGGTAATTTTAAAATGGAATCGAAAAGTTTTCCCAACCGACTGAGACCAATGGCTTCCTGTTCCACATCTTGTTCACGCACCAACAAAGTGCACTGCTTAAACATGTCAACAATGTCCCACATAAAATCAAAGTTGATGCTTTCTTGGTTCCGCAGGTGCTCCTGGTAGAGATTTTCAGCTTGTAAACGTAATGACACTGATTGTGCAATACACATGTGCATATAGACCCTCTCTTGGAAGTCATACACTTCTTCACAGATTTCAAAGTCACCTCTACCATGTTTCAACGCTTCTTCAAGTGGCTCATTACAGTCAGCCATATGACGCTGGCAGTCACGGAACCTGTCTTCTTCGTATGCTACTACCCCAGCATTGAAAGTGGCTTCACCTAACTTGAGGTAACATCTAGCCTTTGTGAGACCATCTGGGGCTGCTGTTGCCATCTTTCTCAGCAAAATAAGTTTCTCTTCTTGACCGGTCTCTAGAATCACCATACTCTCCTGAACAACTTCCACACAAAATTTAATGTGATAATGAATTTCTGATAGCCACTGTTCACTCTTGCATGACTTCCCAATAGTGCAGGCACTATTGTACAACTCCACTGCTTGTACCATGTAATATTTCAACCTACCTACTTCTGACTTGGTGAAACCAAAAGTACCAGCCATTTGCCTGTATGCGTGACCAAGGTTTTTCCTGGCTGACGCTTTCTCGTCATCATTTTTCGCGAAGGTGAAGGCACGCTGATAAAAAGGGAAGCATTCTTGTAAACGTTCTTGTTTAGTCCAGAGTGGAATGCTCGCTCTTGTTGCCTCTTGGTAAAGCTGGTTTCCACGGGTTCTTTCTTCTACTGAACGTCGATTACCACTTTGACAAGACATTCTAGGCAAACGTATTTCGAGTTAGATCGAGGTGAGTTAGATTCTGACCATCCACTCACAGACTCAACACTTGGCACCTCGCTTGGCACGTGCTCAAGCGCACTCACTCAAACCGTACATGTAGTCTACGGACGAATACGGATGCCGGGTGTTGCTCATTCTGCCCCGTGCTCGGCTAATTTCAAGACGTCTATAATAGAATGTCTTTGGGAAAGGACGTAAACTTTGAAGAGCCACTACAGAGGCGATTTAAAGGCAAAACTGTTCTGATTACCGGTGCAGCTGGAGGAGTTGGCAGCGAAACAGCGCGAGCATTTTCCAAGGAAGGAGCCCGACTCGTACTGTGTGACCTTCCTAGCACAGAACCAAAACTAAAGCAGCTAGTAACAGTGTTGTTATCATTGGGTAGTCCAACTGTGATATATGTTTGTGGTGACGTCACTAGTGTTGAAGATGTGAAGAAATCAGTACAGCATGGTGTGGATAAGTTGGGAGGAATCGACATCTTATTAAACAGTGCTGGTATAGCTCCAGTCGCCCCGTTACAGCTCACAGATGAAGCAATGTTTAAAACAGTACAAGACGTCAATGTGTATGGTACATTCCTAATGATGAAATATACATCAAATCAGATGATCAAGTCAGAAAAAGGAGGTGTGATTATCAACATGTCTAGTTTCCTTGGAATGAAAGGTGGTGATCCCCTGTTTGCGTACACAGCATCCAAGTTTGCAGTCAGTGGTATGACAAGAGCTGCAGCAAAGAGTCTTGCAAAACACAACATCCGTGTTTGTGCTATTGCTCCTCATATGCTTGAAGGTGATTTGGCAGACAAAGTGAATGATGATTTAGCAGAATTGATGAGTTAGTTTGATGTAAATTAGATGATTAATTTGTCTGCTGAAACTTCAAAACTACAGGAAGGGTGGAAAGCCTGGATGTAGCTAATTATGTTAGCAAAACATTTTATAAGTGACTTACAAGCATTCTGTGTATGGCTTCTTTGTTACTGCAAAATAAAAGTTATCATACAGTACAATAGTACCGTATAGTAGGGTGTAGGCATGGTCAGTGATAAAATATCACCCAAAAACTTGCCTTGATTTTTCCTCACAACGACATGGCAGTATTGGTTGGGTAAAATCAAGCCCAAAAGTGCCTTCAGATCGACTAGAAACATTTTTGTAAAGTTGCCACAGAATTTTTGTATTTGACAGAATTTTCTACTACCAGCCTGATGTGTTCAGTCAAGCATAGCAGAAAACTGGGTACAGCTACAGCCCTACTTCTTTCACAAAAACGTTGCAAATTCACTTAAGAAGAAACCTTTGGCATATTGATAAACATACAATGCGTGCACTATTGTCTTGGCTTTTATCCTTCTTTACCAGTGAAGGTTCTTCATCGATAGTAGGGCTTCCATCCACGGGTGTAGCTCCACATTACACAACATTATGCAGTATAGTATTGCATAATGTGTACACCTGTGGGTACGCGTTGTAGACATTGTGCCATGCAGTGCTGAGTGAGCTCTCCAATGTCATCAGAGACAAGTGTTTGTTAGCAGTTAACTTAGCTAACTACTTGCATTTCTGAACGCTTGCTGTAACCAACACTAGTACTGTTAAAGCAAGAATCCAGACTTCTAAAAAGGGCTGAAAGTTCCCAGGTAGACTCCCCAGCAATGTTTCACCATTAAACTTGCAACTGAAGCCTTGAACAGTTTCTGTAATAGCTTTAGAACATAAAGACGACGACAATTATTTATAGAGGCAGCTGTCGCAGAAGGATAGCAGTTTCAAGTGATATTTGAAGTATTATTGCTATAAACAAAGACAAAAGTAAGTATTTTCACTGTTTTGTCATTGTAATAAGTGCTTCTTTGACTGCAAACTGATTTTAGTTTATTGAATTGAAGAAAAACTTCAAGTGTCAGCTGTTCGGTCAGGCGTCTGCCAAAGGGGGGTTCCATGCAATCCTTTGAGCCCCATTGGATCTTCCCATGCACCAGTTGCTTCTCTTGTTCGCTTCATCATTATCCAGACTGGTAGCATGCTTTCCTTCATGACTTTCTTGTGTTTCTTCATGTGATGTGTCAAGCAAACCACCTATACCTATAGCTACATAAGTGCTACTAATAATACCATGTGAACAAGGTTATTGAACCTTGCAATTGTGTAAATAATCTGATGAACTTCTAAGTGAACACAGTTTAGCAATAATTGTGGTGTGCTGTATAGTTTTAGCTAATTGGCAACGATTTGCTGACTACTTGTATATGGCCTGTATAAATAAGCTGGATTGTAATGTCCAATTGTTGTAAAACAATAAGAAGCAAATACCCCTGCTGTGCTGTGGAGATGAAATGCACATTAGGGATATTTGCTTCTTATATTGTTTACAGCAATTGGACATTAGGTACTACTCCAATCCAGCTTGTTTCAGTGTGGTACTACATTGTCTCTACTCTAGTTCTAATACTTGTGCATAGTACATTTGTGTTTGGTTCTGTAGCTGGTTGATCTTTCTAAATTATGTGTTTTTGTTTCACATGAGACTTGTAATTGTCACCGTATACATGGACACCTGCAGGTCAAGTGATCCTCATTCAAGTTAGACTAATTTACTAGTAGTTAAATGCCATGGCTTGTTGATGTAGCTACTTTCAAGAAAGCCATCATTCAAGTAACATCACAAAACTTTTTATTTAAAAAAATCTCAACAGAGTCAGTAGTGATATAAATATATGATACCAATAATACCTGCAAACAAATTTGCTAACTCAGTCATGATTGGTCCAGCCAGAAGAAGGCTAATGCAGTGGGTGCATTACTATGTATACGTGTACTTGCCTTTCATAATAGGTAGGGATGCGGCGATTATGCTGGCATATTTTCGGGCATAATAGGAATGTGTGGGAATCAGGTATTATGCTAGCATTTTGAGGTGATTATAAAGCTTTAACAGTAGGAAAATCTGCAGATTGCACAATTCCATTAAAAAGATAGAGATACTCTAATAGAGCAGTCAGAAACTCTAATAGAACAACCACTGAATATTGTTTACTCTAATAAAGCAGTCACATTGAATACTCTAATACAGCAACCAGCTAAAGAATTTAAGACTATTGAAAGCTTAAACATCAATGAAAATGGTCTGGTACAGCAATAAACTGGCATTATTAGCCAATTATTGTGGCATAATTTTGGGAATAATGGGCAATTCTCAAAAGCATAATAGGTGATTTTTTGAGCAGTTATAATGCTCAATTTTTGGAGCATAATAGCCTCATGCCCAATAATAGGACATGCTATTTTTCAGCATGAATCTGAATAATTATCTTGTTAGTAGTCAGTGAAGAGTTGATAGCCAAATACACCCATATGTACTAAAAATTATTAATTTTTATAAACCAAGTGATAAAAGTAATACAACAAGATTATATGAATGGTTACAACATAGTTGTGTGGCAAATCTCTACATAATGGTTATCAGCATCTGTTCAATGCCAAAGTAGGGGTTTTCCCAAATAGCTATGCTGTAATAGTTACCATCATTCATATCACTTGTTTCACTACTTTTTATTGCTGGAATCGTACTCCATTTCTAAAATTAACAACTTTATAATTTGTTACCTTTTATTATTACAGCATAGCTATGTATGTTATGTAGGTGTGGCTGTGACTGCTTTATTAAAGTATCTTGATCTCCCTTGTCTCATGTGAGCTATGTAATAGATTAAGGGGAGTGGTTTGCCATGTGTAGTTTTCTACAGCAAACATCAAGGAGAATGGTCCCAGTGTACTCTGTCGTTAATAACGTATCTGCATGTTCTGATTGTTTAGAGGTGTTGTTGGATAATGCGATTGTTTCATAAGTGTAGCTACACATATCTTTTCCATTTACAATGTTTTAAATAGTTTTGTGACATGTAAATCTATTTCTCTAAGGAAACTATCAATGCGGAAAAAGTAACACCACAGTATGGTTCCTTGTATGAAGAAGAATACAACCATGAAATTGAAGATAAAAGGAAAGGCAAAACACAGAAGGCATACTCTTGTCGGAACCAGAAAAGGCACATGACACCAGTGAGTTTGTTGTTGTGGAATAAAATTGTGGCCACATGCTGCTTCATGTGGCTTCTAGCCTTGTGATCGTGGGCAGGCAGGCAGGCAGGCAGGCAGGCAGGCAGGCAGGCAGGCAGGCAGGCAGGCAGGCAGGCCGGCAGGCAGGTTGCCTGACAGGAAGACCAAAAATTAGATTTTAGTGGGGTAAGTAGAATTCTAGGAAAACGGAACGGAAACGGAAAGCGGAAACGGAAACGACCAACGGAAAATGCCTGATGAAGGTTATCATGTCAATATACGGGTTAGATTTTACAGCATGATGCTTCCTTGTAACATTGGTGGACCCTCCGTACTGTTCCGCTAAAACAATCGAAACTCTCTAATAGAGCAGTCACCGTCCATTAAAATACTCTAATAGAGCAGTCACAGAATGTTTTACAAACTATGTATCTCACCAGGGGCCTTTTAGTATTGAAAGTTTGTGAATAATTGTACTATAGCTGGCAACACTCAGCCTCTTCATTGGAGTCACCTCAGCCTGACACATACTGATTACTGTATCTACCACATACCTAACTTTTATCTTGACAAGATTGCAGCCATACACCTTCTAACATCTTTATGTAAACACTGTCAATTGATTAGAATACTTGTAAATCTCTTCACTCTTAATTGTTGAATCTTTTGTATGGTTTCAAGGAGTATGGTTATTTCAGATTTTTACATAGTGTTGATGATATAGCTAGTGTGTGCCATATGAGACCAGCCATGCACGTCTTGCAGCTGACAAACAAGCTAACAGCATACCTTATCATACATAACTCTTATCGGGAAGCTGCATGTAAGTGCATAGCCTATATAGACACTGTCTTCAGTCTATATAATTACACAAACTTCTTCAAGCATGTTTCAGTGTTGAATCTTTTAAAATGTTTATAGTTTTAAAGGAACAGTTAACAGTCAGCATTGATGACTCTTTCGCTAGTCTACATACCTAATCTTTGCCAGCTATAGTTGCTCCATCATTCACAGGTTTAAAGGTCCGCATAGTAGCTAGCTAAAACATTCTTGACTGTTCTAGTAGAGTGTTTTAATGCACGGTGACTGCTCTATTAGAGAGTTTCGATCGCTTTAGCGGAACAGTGCGAAAGGGTCCACCAATGTTACAAGGAAGCATCATGCTGTAAAATCTAATCCGTATATTGATATGATAACCTTCATCAGGCATTTTCCGTTGGTCGTTTCCGTTCCCGCTTTCCGTTTCCGTTCTGTTCCCGTTTTCCTAGAATTCTACTTACCCATTTTAGTGATTAAAAGAATATCTAGCTGTCCATGAGTATTTTCTTGTTTCCAACACTGTAAGTGATTTTTATTTGTGGACTTTCAATGGCTCCATATTGGGCAGTACTTGTCATTTTAGGGGGAACCCTACTAAATAGTACTAGCTACTGTAGTGTTTTATATTTGTTATATTACAGGTCTTGGATCTGGCAATCAAAATAAAGAAGAAGTAAAAGCTGCAGTACTGGCTGGAGGACTTCAGGTATGTAAAAATGTTCTATTAAAGTTATAATGATATTATTAATTTAATAATAAGGCAGGGATTCATGTACTAAAGAGTAGTTAAAAAAAGAGATTCAATGGTATAACATAGCTACACTGACTGTATATGTGGGGTAAAATTGTTGCTTTGGTTTGTAAGTAAAGTTTTTTTTCCACATGGCTATGCTATACCATATTCCAATATTTTGTGTACACGTCTCCTTAAATTAATAACTTTTAAATATGTATACTATAAAATGATTATTCTTTTGTTGGAAGTGTACTTAGAGACATGTGACTGTTCTATTGGAATATTGTAACTTTGTTCCTGACTGTTGTGTTACAGGGTGCACAATGACCCCACCCCCCCCTTGTAACACAGTAGAACTATTCACAATTTACTTGAACATATTAAATGATATTTTAATGATGCTCAAAGTACTTCAACCAAATCTACTTACTGATGGACCTGGGGGAGCACATGTGAGAGGTGTCCACTCCCCTCCCATCCATATGTTCTCAAAGCAAAGGAATATTTCATGCAAGATAAAAATACTCTTGTTTCCCATTTACAAAAAATTCTAGGAGGCTGTATGTCTATAGTTACTATACCTATAATATAGTATGCTATAGTCCACCATGTTAACCATTCACTTACCAGTGCCAGGTACCAATTACTTTTCTTTTCTACCTTATAACTAAATGTGAGTTGAATAGGATGCTGTATATTTAAGAACACCAGTGAAGAGGAAACTGAGGCTGAACCTAACTCTAACCTAACATTAACACTGAACTTTGCCTGTTATAAGCATAATGATGTCTTTCACTATTTGTTTGAAGGCAAGTTTGTAATGCCTTCAAGACAAACTAGGATTGGCCTGGTCCAGCTTCGCCTAGACAATTGCTCCACTCCTAGCCCAAATTCAATGAAAACTTTCCTTCACAACTGGTGTGTTTGATGCTTATGTTGCTTGGTTGCTTTTTATATTAGTGGCATTTACTGACACCAACAATCGGTGTAAATAGCCACTGCAATAAATAAAAGGTAGCCAAGAACCAGATGTTTATTTGAGATTCAAAAACATATGTAGTAGTAGAATGACATTGCATTTAAATGTAAGGCCTGCAATATAGCTACAAAAGTTGGCCTCATCTGAGATTTAGTCTAGTTACTGAGTCATGCAGTGTTTGGGACTCACTTGCAGTGGCCACAATTCAAGGTGGTCTTGTTACAGAGGTACTTGTTATTAAACAAGGTCTCACTTTTATAACAAAATATTGCAAAATCTGTAACATTTAGCTTTGATTTTGCTTCTTTAACTCTGATCTTGCTGCTGCAGTTCCTGATAACTGTGGTGTAGATAAGTAAAACAGTAAATAGCTGGCACCATTTTACCTGCATGAGACAGAATTATCTATGGTATACTCTCTTTGCACACTATATATTTAACATAGTCGCTTTTTGTGCTGTCTATCCACATTGACATAATTTTGCTCAAGATGAGCACAAGTTGCTTACTCAAATCATTTTATAACATCATGCAGGAAGTGCCACTGGGTCATTTTGGTCAGATGAGAGATGTTGCTGGAGTTGTGTTGTTTCTATGCAGTAAAGAATCATCTTACATCACTGGTGTTGTGTTACCTGTTGATGGTGGAGCAACTGCTTGAAACACCTACACCTCTAACAGATGCATGGGTATCATTTTATTTTCTACTGTTTGAATCTGCATGTTTAATATTGTGTATCAAATGCTATAAATTGTAATGCTAAAGCATTCATGGTTCAACATTAATTTTGTATTGTTAATGCAAAGATAAAATTTTTTTAGTGCACTGCATTGATGCCAGCGTGTGTAGTGTAGATATATAGAGAATTTCTGCGCTAGTGACTCTAACATGTGCACTAGGATTGGTCAACTTCCTAATTGCATATGCAGTCTTCTCAATCAATTGTGCAAGACATATGCATCATATAATTTCCATTAGGAACAACTCTTTTTCAAATCCAGAATGCTGTAATCTTTGCTAACAATATTAGCTGTGATTCATTGAATGACATTATTATTGGAGTTCCGAGAATTGTTTCTGGTTTCTTCGGGAACATGATTTTGGGTGCCTATTGTTGTAGTTAGCTTATTTGCTTTGTGCTTATTAGACCATCAGTTATTTACTACATATATGTTACAAGATTTACTGCATCATAGTATGTGTGCAAAACAGACTTTTCTATTAATATAACAGCACCAATTGATATAAAATTTAGTAAAGCAGTTCAAAGCAGAATTTTAATATGTTTTTACTTCAAAAATTATAATGACGTTTGTGATGTGGCAGTGCTGATTGGCTGTGTATTTTAAATGGTTCATTAAAATAGTTTTAAACATTTTGAAAATGTTTCAGAAACACTGAAGTACCAGTATATGAAGCATTTTAACCATGTATAAGTCATCTTGTATTTATAATGTACTCCATAGGTCTCAGTTCAAACACTATACTACTGTAACAACAAATCACTCAGCCTTGTATGATAATATGTGCATTTAGTATGGAACGGCACTTTGATGTAACAGTGCATATATCATACACGTTACACATCCATATTGGTAGGGGTGCACTGATATAATAAATATTTGTATTGGTACCGATATTGTGTTATCGGTATCAGTATGAAGTTGACATAAGGAGTTTAGTACTATAATTGTTCAGCTTTCTGTATACTTGGTCTTGTAGCACTGTGGATAAAGTAAAGGTGTAAACTGTTTTACAATGGCCATGCAAGGTTTGATTCCCAGGTCAGGCTATTTTATCTTTGCTCAGACCTTTTCATAGCACTTTTTTTGTCTTTTTTGGCAACCACCTTTTTAGCATTATTTTAACATTTGTTGTATATGGTGTCCATATTGAAAACCTTTAATGTTCAGATGCAACCCAACACTAAAGAATATTGGTATCAGAATTGGTTATATCAGTTATTGGTATATTGGTAAAATTTCATATTGGTGCACCTCTACATATTGGTCTCAAATATTCTATACTTAACTTTATTTTTAGTGTATCAGTTGACCATGTGCTCATGCAACAAACAGAAGATTTAAATTGATGATTGAGTACAGTATCCCAGCTGTATTTGCTAGCTACGTACCAATGCATATATGCTTGTTTCAGCCTACATAATTGCTGATGTACATGTCAGAGTTCTATCAAGTTTTGTTATTATTATATGGTGGAGAAATGGTTATCTGGGAATAGTGGTGTTCACATAATTGAAAAGTATGTATAGCTAAGATCAATATCCCTGTTTCTGCACAGGCCAGTTCAGTTACACAAAATGTCTATATGGAAGCATGTGAAGGGGTCAATGGGAAAAGGGGACATGTGCCATTTTAGATTTTTCATTTTTTAAAACTTTGAATGGCTTGTTTTAGCCATGTGAATAATGTTGTCACTAAGTAAACAACAGAATTTACAAGTTCATGTCAGTCTCAAAATAATTTTTAACAAATATTAAAATAATTCAATTATGTCCCAAAATTCTGTTTAATGCCCATCACATGGTTGCCTAAATTTTCAAATGGCACTTGTCCCCTTTTGCCACTGACCCCTTCATGTATACTTTGACGAAACAAATGAAAGTCATTCAGCTTTAACAGAGCCTGCATGCATGTTCTGGCCACTATGTTTATTGGGATTTGAACATACATGTAAGACCCAGGACATACTGTAGGGGGTTCATACACTCTCGGAGACGAGCAGGCACTAAATGAGTAACATATACATGCTTTTGTGAGATTTCCCTCCTATATATGAGCTGTCCCTGACAAGCTGTTTTTGGCCTGGTACTTTCACCATCATCATCCATTTAGTACCCACTGCCTCCTACAGTACCATTGTGAGGACTGGTGATATACATGCCGCAAAACCTATCTAAAATGGTGGGAAATTCTAAAAGCATTACCTTGGCTATTAGACACTCTTATAAAGATTATGAAGTATACACTATGTACACGTTGCTGCCAAGGCTAGTGAGTTATAGTTACAGTACTTTAATAAAAAAAATGTTTTTCTGTGAATAATCAATGTGCCCATATGCATATGGGTAATTTTCCAATATTTAGGCACATGCGTATTTGAATGCACATTCAAGCACGATACATTGATATTACAAAGTGATTTTAGTGTTAATAGTGGCTTCAATGTATGAGATAATGACTGCACATAGGCAACTGAACTGATGAAGGTATCAATGAAGAATATATGAACCGTCATTACAGTGGTAATGCACAGTCCAGCTAGCTTAGTAGCACCACCTACAAATTATTAACATGCTGTGTAAGGCAAGCTATGACCCAATTCCAGTTCATTTTATTTGAAGATCATACATAATTATATTGTTTGCATTCATTGATACACTAAATAGAAGGGAAATTTGTGGTTGAATATAGTGATGTAATAGAAATAAAAATAATGTTATACATGCCTGCAACTATGTTATCAGTGGACGTTTAGCTTGTCAATATAGCCATGGCTGATCATGAACTGAGCGTTGTATTAAATATGAAGACTGAGTGTGGCCCCGACTACACATTGGGTGACCTGCAGTTCAAATCCTGGGATTGGAAGGATTTTTTTCCTTGCTATGGCCCCTTTTCTGTTACACCTTATCAGTCATTAAGTCTAAGTCCTTGAAAATAGGTTAGGTAATCCTAGGACTGCAGCACATGTTGCTGTCAGACCTTCAGTGCTGGTCACTGTAAGTGTCAATAATAATAATAAATGTCCACTAGTATAGCTGCAGGTGCAGGCAACCTTCTGTATTCCATTATGAATAGATTCCATTTATGCCAAAGGCATGGGTATACACAGAAGCCATTGCCTGCAAAGGTGCTCCTCAACAAAACGTACAAAGATATTAATGCCGGTACACAATGCATAAACAATTACAACAGATGATACTATGCAAAACCTACCACTATACACAGTATAATTATGCAAAACATCTATTAAACTTTGGTACATGACACATACACACATACTTTTCAATCTTTAATGCCATTATGCATGCTACAGCCATATATTCAGTTTTTCAGCCCTTATCAACCTTTTAATGCTTAGTACAGATTCAGACTTTAACCCTGAACATTTCTGAGACTCATTGCAAAATTGTTGCAAAAAATTATTTAGAATGTTAGTAGTATACACTAAAAGGACTTATTGCATGCATGTCAGATTATATATATATATATATATATATATGTATATGTATTGTAGGTTTCACTGTAATGAGATATGCTTTTTATGTAGTGTACTGTAACTTTGTCCATATGCCTGGTTTTCACAGGTACAATTATTGTATAGTTATGTACTAGTCTTCATACTATCATACAGTACGACAGTACTGTATAGTAGGGACCACAAAGGAGTAGGCATGGCCCACAAAATAACATCACCCAAAAACCAGCCTAAATTTTCCCTGACAACGATGAGGCAGTATTAGTTATGTAAACTAAGCCCAAACAAGCTTTCAGATCAACCCAAAACACTTTCAACAAGTTGCTACGGAATTTTAAAAAGAAATTTATTAAACGGAATTTTCTACTGACTGAGTAACTGACTGATGCCTTCATACGAGCATAACTCGATAATGGCTAAGGCTACGGGCTTGATTTTTTCACTGTTTGATGTCGCTTCGGCCCGAGAGGTGCCTTTTGGCATACTGTAGTACATACAATGCATTCTTCATGGATTTACCAGTGTCCTCCTTTGTGTCCCATTCATCTTTGCTGACAGCAAAAAGAGTTGATTAGGCAGTAGCACGTGATGGCTTCCCTTTGTAACGGAAATCGTCTGTATTTTTCGTAGTGGCTATATTGATTGCAGAGGTGCTTTTCGAACAGTTCTTGATTTATACTGCTGTGTAACAGGTTGAACATATAGCTGACAATGAAGTGTAATGGATGCTTCACTTTTCAGATGATAATTGATATAGCTGGGGCGCGCGGTGCCATTTCAGATACGGTATGCGTGGGTTCACCAGTCAAAATAATTATTTGCAAAAAGTTAACAAACAAGTACACAGAAAAATTTGGAATTTTCAACTAATAGAGTAGAACCATAACACATCAATAAAAAGTACTGAAACAAGCTGGAGTAGTTGTGCACGATATTAAATCACAGTAAAACAATTAGAAGCGTAATATCCCTACTGTGCTCAAAATACCATAATGGAAATGCACAGTAGGGATATAACACTTCTTATGATTTAATATTGTGCACTACTACTCCAGCTTGTTTCAGTAATTTTTTATCGATGTGTTATGGTCCCTACTCTAGTTGAAAATTCCAAATTTTTCTGTGTACTTGTTATTATGTATTTGTAGATATATTTTATGCATCCACCCAGCCCAATATAATTGACATGGCATCATGAACAAAGAAAAACATCTTTGTGGTCACAGATTACTTTTTAATTTTCCCACATCTATATGTATATAAATGCCATTCAATCAGGTATGTTCAATAGACTATATGCACTGCTGAAAACATTCTAAAAACATGTGATATTTTAACACATTTTGGTACGTCACGACGGTGAATGACTTCAATAAATGTACGTAGAAAAATGCAAATATCAGAAAATAGACCACTTGCCAGTACTTCTTTCAGATCGATAGATTCCTCTACTTGTATAGAATAGTAGCTGGAAAGAAGAGCCGAGTCCATAGTGTTAGTAGCAAGTTATAGTTAGAGCCGCATTTGTTAATTACCCTTACTTTTGTACGGGGTTTGTGATAGTTGTTCATCATCAAAAATTCTCATGCGCGCTGCTAATCAAATTGATTATTTTTCATTGAATAAATAGACCACACATATAGTCTATAACTAGGCAAAAAGCGTCTGACCACTTGTAGTTTGAACTTCACCAGTTACATAATGTGCAAACTATTATGCTAGTTTTTATGCTTTCCTCTAAATCCTATTACTTTACATTATGTACCCATGTAAGCATGGGTGGTGAAAACGAAGGGCTCCAGCCCTTTCATTCAACAATGCTTACAACAATAGATTATACTCTAACAGAGCAGTTATCCACCCTAATGGAACAGTCTTTGTTATGCTTTTTTGTAATTTGTGCTTGACAGTATGTGCTATGAAAATATTAAACAAATTCACCATTGTTCGAGTACCCAAACAAAGAATTGAAACTTAATGAATCATCACAACACTACAGTTGTGCTCTATGTCTTACCGTTTGTTCAATGGTGTAAATAGGTAATGATAAATGTGTACTTACTGTATAAAACATCCTATTCTGAATATATCTGGAGAGCTACAGCTGCAAAAATCTAGTTTGAGTGACTGATGATTTGTAATAACTTTAAAAATTTCATTACTTCTTGCAACAGCAGTGATCAAAAGTTGTAGAGCATGGTATATGGCTCCTTATACATGTTATTAATTCATTGTCCACAGTTCATTATAGATATTTAAGTTACGCTAAGTTGAATGTAGAGTAAATCCTGGATTCCAGACTGCATAAATTCTCATTCCTAGACTGCAAGCTGTTTGAACTGTTCTTTTGTGAGCTGTTCTACCATGCATAGAATACATTTGCAAGGATCCTAGCTTTTCCTGAATTTCCAGTAAGATTGCACACTGCCATGTATTTTAACAATATTATAGATTGCACACTGTTATAACAATTGTATAATCATATCATTGCAGGAATGATTCAATCACTACTGAACTGACTCAGCAAAGTTATAATAATTATTACATCATTCTTTAGAATTGTTTATCACATACATATTGTTCTGGAAAGGTAATCGTCTTGGTTTTGAGGTCAGAAATTGTGGCTTTTGTTTTTATAGATGCATGGTCACGTAGTTACACACAGCCTCAATGGATATTGCATCATTCCTTGGCTGTTTATTCCCTAACGAATTCTTTTGTTTAACCAAGAGCTCATAATAATAGTTGTATAGTGAACTCTTGGTATAATAATTAAAATTACTTCTCTTCTATCTTAGTTATTATTAGGCCCCTATTTGGTGATTATTAGTTTCTCATCCACCGCCCGCATCCCTCTTAAGCTACCGCATGGTAAGCCATTATTTACTCTGCGCATGCTCAGAAGAACACGTGATATCAAACTGTTATAATTTTTGTTGATGAACGCTACAATGCGCTATATATCACCAGGAGAGCTGTTGTTTTCCTTAGCAAATTGCTGCAGTGCCAGTTGCAATCGTGCTCTATCGACTTCATCAAAGCAGGCTTTCAGTTGACTGTCGAAAAACAGTTGGCGATCACGAAAATTAGAATCAGCTGGTGAAGGAAATGTTTGTAGTAAGAAAGAAAGACAATTTGGACAAGGTCTGTACATCAGTGTGTTAATATTATAAAATAATGGCATAATGGTAATACCCTCCCGCCCGCATCATAATAATTAGAAAGGCTGGATGAGAAACTAATAATCACCGAATAGGGGCCTTACATCATTCCCCATAGGTTGTTCATCCAATCGACACTGTATGTGCATTGCAACAACATGCATTTACCTACTATGTTACTAGCTAGTTGTGATTGCTGATTTTGCACTTTGGTATGATACTTGGCAGTCAGCTCAACTGTTTCACTGCAAGCCATCATGCATATGGTTCAAGTAAGAAAGTAAGTAAATTCATCCAAGGCCCTTGATTCAGCAATTGATGTGCTATGTACTGTATAAAGTAAACGCTATCTTATTTACAGCCCTCCTTGAAAAGATTCTTACTATGCCATGCATGTGTTCAAATATAACAAATTACCTATTTGGATCACCAGAAACGACTGAAATAAAATGAATCAAATCCAAGATTAATAAACCAATTTAGCGTGTGAAATTAACATCTTAGTATTATTGCATAATAACAACAAGTTACAATTTAAGTACAGAAATTCAACATACAATATATTATATACATAATAATGATTTTGTTATTAATACATGTACAGTTTTTACTTCAATAACAATACAATACACTGTAACTGAATCTATAATAGAAGAATGTAGACAATGTAGGCCATCACTGCTACAGTGATACTCATTGCAGCTGGTTTAGTAGCACCACCTGGGTATTATCAACAAACCCGTTATGAACATTTCCATGAATGTTCAACATATACAATAGCATACTCAAGTCAGTGCAGATGACAAGTAAAGCATGCTGCTCACTGTAATTATTATTGCTTACCCCCAATATTGATGTTTATCTCATCGATACTTATGCACAAGTAGCAAGCTCCTCTTTTATCTCTACTTCTCTGTGGCTTGCTCTCCTCTCGGAAGCAATCAATGTACTTTTCTTTTGCCACTACAAAATTATATATATATATATATATATATATATATATATATATATATATATGTAATATCTAGAATTTTCACTTAGGAAAAACTGAGCTAGCTAATTCTACCAGCATGACCAAGGAGAATTGTTCAAGTGAAATGTGACAGCTCATATATTCCATAAATCATTTAGAGTATTGAAATTGGTAGTTTGTTACACAATTACTTGATTAGAGCATATATAGTCCAAAACTATGCATTGAAACTTGCAATGACCACTTAATAATTAAAAAGATCATAATGCTATATACTACAGCTTTGTAGGAGATTATAAACATGCAGTGTGTGGATTCTATGCTGTGTACCTTCACATATTATGAAACATCCAGAATCATTGTTGCAATAATGGTCTCTGAGCACTTTAGCATAGTTGTCAATGCTGAAGCACTGGTTCTTGACCATGCATAAGCTCAGATTTCTAAATAGTCCCAATTCACAGTCATCTTTGAAGTCTCCATTCAATTTGAATCCACACTTTTTGTCACAGTCGTCAATAGGGTATTCTAATTGGCAATTGACAGTTAAAGAAAATGCCAAGAAGAGCACAACAATAATAATTGATGTTCCATTCATGATTTATCTGGGCTATATGTCATACAAAATAATATTGAATGATATAAGTATTATACATAGTAACCTTTAGGACTTACTTGAAATAGATATTTGTAAATCACTGTCTGCAGGAATCACCTGTGAAATTAAGTTTATAGAGGAATTAATTGGCTGCCGGTATACTTTGTCCTTAATTTACTGGTTACGTTTACTGTTACTAGTATATTTCTGTTGATGACTTTGAAGTCAGCACAATTCTCCAATTGTTTTTTTCAGCCAGCGTGGGCTTATATAATAGGGATCCCTATATAATACGCTCTCGCTTCAAGTTACATCATACAGGTGAATATTCCCCCAAACATATAAACGTAATGGGTGGGAGAGTACCACATACTTTTATTTGTGTTGTGGTTAAATTGTAATGATTGTTGCTATGTGTTCAGATGCAGTGCTCAGCATTCTCACTGATCGATTTTTCACCAAGAACACAAATCAAGACTCACGGTAGTGAGTCGCGCGGCCAGAACGCGCGCCGCAGACAATAAATGACGCGACCACTACGTGAGGATTTTACAGGAACGAACGTTGTCAAATTCGGCCGTCCTGTAACTCACCCGCCACTTACGCTATCCCTCTGAAACTCTAGAGTTGAACTCATCGTGTCACTAGTAACTACCACACAAGCAGTGAAGCAAATCCATGCCGATTGTTTCGTGATTGAGATTGCCGACATCAAAGGGGAAGTTTCATTTTTTTTTTAAATCGCATGCGGTTAGACGCAACCGCAGGTGTATGCCTTGCGTTCCTTTGTGCATTCCAAACATTGATTGCCCTGCTATCGCTTCATTAGATTAGATTAGATTAGATTATCAATTTTTGTCAAAGACATGGGTACACAAAAGGCACAGCCTGCAAACGTGCTCCCCATACAGAACATACAAGTACAAAAAACAAACACATAACAGTAACACAAAAACAAAACACAAAACAATAACATTAGAATACATGGATTGAAAAACAAAACAGTTACAAGATTATGCAAAAAGAAAACTTCAGTATTCACTCAATCGCCTCAAGATTCACATCATCGATTTCACCATACATGATTATCCTACACTCGTAATTTCAGCACCAAACGAAGTTTCAGTCGTCCTCACTCGACCTAGAGGCCAAATACAAAACCGGGCCCAGATTGTTGTTTTCCGCAATACTCGCTTGGCATGTAGGGCAATGTGTCTTTAAACTGTTCTAAAAGTTTCGTTTAGATTGAAACATATGTTTTCGAGAATGGCTAGTTTGAAATTTGAATCTAGTCGCCCCCACGTAATTTGCTCTCTCTAAGAATTTTACTCGGAATTTAAAGAATGACGCAGAGCACAACTGCGGTCACTGGGTATTGATGAACTGGCGCTCTATGTAGTTAATCAGTGCATAAAGCCACAAAGAAGTGTGCTGCCATAGAATATAGTCCACAGATATAATCTATGGTGCCATAGGCGGCGGAAAGTGGGGGGCTAGGGGGCTAAAGCCCCCCCTCAGAATGATATCACAACGAATTATCTTTCTTGGAGTGGGGCTGAAAACCGTGATAAAGATCGAGATACTCTAATAGAGCAGTCACTCTAATAAAGTAGTCAGTGTGTAGCGAGCTATGTAAGGATTTTTATGTAGTTTATAAGCTAGAAATGGTAGCTGGTGAGGTGGAAAGCTCTTGTCAGTTGGTTGTGACCTTTTTTTTTTTTTTTTTTTTTTTTTTTTTTCTTTTTGTTTTCTTTTTTTTGGTCTCACCTTACCAAACTATAGAAATAAGTCTGGGTTAGCCCAGCCCCCCCTCATATCAACTACTTCCTCCGCCGCTGGGTAGATTAAGGTACTTTATGCTCGAAGCAGTGGAGTCCTTTAGTGCAGCATACACGCTTGGGCAATCATGTAAAACAGAAGAATGGTTATTAGATGTGAACGAAGGTGCTAATCTGTGCATTGAAACTGTTCGAGAGACTGTGGTGTTAGTAACAGATCAGACAGAAAAGCTTCTCCTCCTGAGGAAGATTGCAACCATGGCCCCGGATGGTCTGACCAAGGCTACATGCTGGCTAAAGTTGGGTGAAGCCACATTTAATGCTGGTGTTATTGCATATGAGGATAGAAGGTTTAATGACTGCCAACGTCATATGGCTGACTGCAATGAGCCATTCGAAGAAACTTTGCGACATGGAAAAGATGATTTCACAATCTGTGATGATGCATATGATTTTCAAAGGAAGGTATTTCTTCACCTTTGCATTACAGAGTCAGTTTCCCTACGCACACAAGCAGAATCCCTCTTTCATGCTCACTTAATGAATCAAGAGAATGTTGATTTTGACCTTATGTGGGATATTGCTGATATGTTTAAGCAATGCACTATGTTGGTTCGCGAACAAGATGTAGAGCAGGAGGCTATAAGTCTAAGTCGACTAGCAAAGGTGTTTGATGTGGTCCTCAAATTACCCGACAAGGCAAAAATATATTATAAGCGGTCATTTCACCTTGCTGCAGCATTGTTTCCCAGAACTTTCAATACTAAGGACTGGTACAAAGACTGTAGTCAGGCCTTAGAGCGCTACCAGAAAGAGATAGTCCAAGGAGAAGAAAGCAAGTGGCAAGAAGAAAGAAAACCATACCTAGAAGAGCTGCAGCCAGAATTGAAAAACCTAAAAGAAGCTTTTGATGAAGGATATGTAGCTTTTGTGAAGTACGTGTACTCCATGCATCCTCCCAAGAATCCAGACCACACATTAACTGGTGATGGGACTACTAAGAAGTCTGTAAGGATGGCACTGGTACATTACCATACTGACAAAATAGACAAGAGTGAAGATACTAAATGGTATGTCCTGTGTGAAGAAATCTGCAAAATGCTTTCACAGAAATATGAACAGCTTAAAAGTGCTGAAAACTAGTAGCTGCATTATTCGTTTTTTGACTTTATCTTGTAGGCTAAACTTTGCATTGTTTTATTTTAAAAAATCAGATCTGCAGACATAGTTATAAAGTGATTGCAGAATATGCTACATGCTTTGTATTTTGTATAAATGCAGTGAATCCCACCTTCCTGTCACATTTGGTTATGTGATGCAATCACTACACTTATGAGCAAGCTTCTTTTGAGCTAACATATTGTCAGCAGTATGAAATAATATTGAAGTATAGAACATCATCACAATTAACACAATCACATTTGTACCGAATTCCTACTTTAGCCTAAATCCTCTGGCTCTGCTCATGCAACAATCGTATAATACGTTTTGAGCTGATTTTTGAGTACGGACATCACTCTCAACTGTTAAAAGCATACTCAGCATGCTTCTAACTTGGAGGGGTCTGTGGGTATACACCCCACAGGAATATTTTGAAAATTTAGTCTTCTGAGATTGCATCTGTTTGATTGAATAAGTATATCATAAATTACTGCACATTGAAAGAACGGTTTATGTTAAGTCTCTTGAAAGTCCGATAGCAATTCTATATTAAAGCTGACATGCAGAGGGCAAATAAATTCTGCAGTGTATTGTGGCATATATAGTGGAAATTACGGAATATTGGGGCCAGGTGTATATCATACAGGACTGTAGGATTTTTATCATTATATACAATACGTAACTTAAACAGTGATTGAGACTTTCAAACTTCACTTCATCAGTGTATGGAACATGCACATTTAGAATTATATACATGTACTGCATGATGTTGGAGCATTCCTGTTGGCTATATCCCATTTATACAACTAGAGCATTACGAGCAATCACATGATGAATGAAAGTTCATTATTCAATACCATGCATGCATGCAAGTCTCAATAGCTATAAGTATCAATTCTGAATCTGCATCGCATGCAATGTGCAAGTAAAACAGTACGATTTTTACTGCCAAGTAGAATTGTTTGATAGGAGTTGTGTGACCTTCAGTAATTATTTACAATTGAAATGGCTTCAAAGTATATAAAGTCTCAGGCTGAAATGATGTCGAACATAGAGCCTGTAGCCTTCAACCAAATGTCCGTATAGTCAAATTACTGAACACTACCAGAGGCAGAGAGGTAGCTATGTAAAACGTTAATTAGGTATGTATCATGCTTTAATACCAATTGAGTGTATAATTATAAATAAATAAATTATAGTATGGGCCAGATAAGGAATATTAACTTTGGTAAATTTGTGGCTATACTTAATTAGTACTTCTGTTACCTGTGTTCAATCTAAAGTGGAATGGATGTGATTTGGAGCTACCTACCATCAGTATACTAATGACTTCTTTACCACTACATACTTTCTAATCACAGAACAAGAAGTAAGGGTATGTTTTATGATCAATTGCTGGTGTGCTTTATCACTGAGACATTTGACACAGATAATATAAGTGTGTTATATCTATATATGGGATATGGCACTTTTGTGTCACTTCAATACTAAACAATAATGTAATAACAAGAAATAATAGTTGCAACACAGGCACAAGGAATTTATCTGATATGTAGCCAAACGGCCGAGAGAGCAAGCTAACCTGTTGTAGGCTAATAGCCCATGCTGGGTGAGTAATGACCCATGCCAATACAAAGCATAACCACTGGATTTGTTTTATATACATGCCTGAAAGATTTGATTATGGCTAGGCAGCACAAAACATTGTAGCTATATGTACATTTGTTATAATGAATGGGTAAGTCCTGCATATCACAGAAGAAGTCAACTTGGGGAATTCGCAAAAGTTTTATTCAATGTTATCACATCGTATAAAGCATATTCTCAAGGAGTAAGCGGCATTGTACAATGGTTAATTCATGCAGATATGGTCTGTATTTGAAAACGTGCTGAAACACTTGTGAATAAGATTGGTTATCACCTTTAAAGGCAAAGATACTGAAATTCCTTCATCTGAGTGGTTCTTGTGGTAAGACTCCAATTCGTGATAATCACATGAGTGCTAGCACTAATTTATTCCCATGATCCATTTCAGCCTGAGTCTTTATTAAACAAACAGGGTGGTACCACTATACCTCATCCACATCAAGGTTATGCTTGCTTTTATGAAAGTGGCTTGCTCTTTTTGAAGTACAACCACTTTCCCAAGATACATCTCAATGTATACCGGTGTACATTTAGATGTCTCCCTGTAAAGAGCTATACATGGCAAATGTATCCTCTGGAATTCCTTTGATGTGAGGTGTGAAAGTGTTACATACTTGTAATATTTTGTGCAACAGCATATTACATACCAGATACACAATTAAGATTGCCATGTATTCCCTTATTAATTCACACATAACTTTCAACCATAATTATACCAGACTACATTAAGCTATTAAGGTTATTGCAAAGCTACAGACTGAGTTCCAATGGTCAGTTACTAGGGAAACTAGGTTTTACGGCACAAGTAATGAAGGTCTCTAGAACAAGTTGTTAAATAAAGTGTGTCTGAAAAGGTGGAGAAAGGAGAAAAAATCCATGACTGGACCTGGGTAGCCTCAAACCTGCAACCATATGATTAACACTCGAATGCTTACAGGAGTCTGTCAGGAAGTCAGGACATTTTCTCTTTGTCAGTAATTTCATGTATGCGTATATATTCATAGGAACTCCAGAGAATTAATAACTTTACATCTCAAGGTACCCCATGTGGAACCAAATGGACATTACGTAGTTTATTTATTAAGGCTATAAAATAGGTTGATAAACTTTGGAATGTTAGCTACATGTGTACATGTGATAGTGCAAATTGCTGTTGAAGCAGCTGGCTCCATCACAGTAATGTATAAGCTTAATGTTTGGTCACTATCACTCCACAGGACTCATTAGTGAAAACAATGCAAAAACTGTTCCCTAATTAGGTACTTTTAAATGTAAATATTTAGTTACTGTATTACTAGCCATGAACATTGCCATGAAATAGCTACTTTTGAAAATTCCCATTGTTCTTCCCATGATGATTAGCTTTTTTCATGGAATCTCTGAAGTACAGCACCATGAATTTTTGCAATTCATCGGCATTTCATATCACCCACGAAGCAATCCATGGTACATCTCGGTTAATCCATGCATTGGGGCAGTTTAAGGTATTTGCTATAATTATTATTAAATACATAATAAAAGTAGTATACATATTGTGTACATTGTATATATATATATACATATAACACATAGAATGATGCTGGTAGTCTGTCTCCGTAATAGTAACATACATGTATAACACAGTTACAGATCTATTTCTAATTTGTGATATATTTTTGTGTGCATCAAAGTAAAATGTTTCCAAGGCAGTAAAGGCATGAAAAGACTGCCACTACTATGTTCAATCCTGGACCAGTTGGTCTGCTAGCACTACCTGCAAATTAACAAAACAAAACAACATTACATACAGTTTATTATTTATGTGCAGGTTTTATGACTATATGAACTGCATGTAGCCAAATACGTGCTGTTATAAGCTGAGCTTATCAGAACTTTCAAATGCAAAAATTGGGTAGTCTTAACTCCACATGATGTGTAAGTAAGTGCACAACAAATTATAGCCTATTTATAGACAATGTAACCTGAAATTGTTATAATATGGTTCCAATAAATTACATTGGATTATATAGTAAGGATGTTGGATTATTGAGGTGGTGTTGAAAACTCAACTATTAGTGCAGCAAACATTGTTAAAATTTTTATGTAAGTTGGATCGTTTAATCCAACTTATACTTATGGATTCACTGAATTTTGATGTGTATAGTATTATAGTGAGTTTTAAAGGCTGCAACTACATACATGGCATTGCATGTCTATTTTTACATACTTGGCAAAAAGCTACCACACATTATTTCATTTATAAAGTTGAATAACCTACTGTGAAAGTGAAAATCGGGGAGATGTATATGGAATAATCGTTTAGTCCTGGTTCTTTTCGGCACATTAGTCTCAAGCTCTGGCACTGAAAATGTAATAAAGATTATAATGCATGCATACTGTACATACTTATTCCACATACTTTCACATGAGACAGTACAATCCCCAGAAAGGCAGTAGTGTTTTGTTAACATTGTAGAACAATCTTCAAGGTTATAACACCCATTCTGGGATAAACAAAGTGACAGGTTTTTATGCACACCAGATACTTGGTCTTCATCAAATCCAGCAGTCGATTCAATTGGGCAACGCTTTTCACACTCAGTGACAGAATCAAACTGGCAGGTGGCAGCTGAAATAAACCACAAAAAGAAGAAAACTACGATCATCTTGTGATTCATTGGTTGCATTCTTTGGTTTACAATGTTAACCTGCCAATAAATATTGCAACTTGATAATAATGCATTGTATGTACAGTTTGATTAGCTGTTCTAACCTTATGAAGCTCTTCCTTCTCCAAAAATTTTCTAATAAGCTGTACAGCTATATATCTGTTAATACTGCTGAAATCCTAGAAAATCAAAAGGATTTATTTACACATGAATTGTATTAGCTATGGCCATTAGATACAGCAAACTTTACAGCTCTTACTTGTTTCACAAACTTTCCACAAAACACTGTATTAAGACAGTATGACTTCCAACTGCAGCTTTTATAACACAGCATCAGTTTAAGGGACTGTGATATTACATCATATATGGGGAATTCCCATTTTTATTATTTGGTAACTGAATATTGTTGTGGTATACACACAGCAAATTCCATGCATGCAACACTCAGCAGATTGTGAAAGAAGTAGCTACTGTATGTGGGTATTGTTACTATTGTACTTAACCAAATATGTACACAAAGCATGTATGTGATCAAGAGTTAATAATAATAGGCTATTCCATGCATCAAAACTCAATAACATGCTTTATGTTGTATGTAGCTATACTTAAGACTTACACATATACAAATCTTAAATACCATACAGTATTTTAGCTTTAAGATAGCTATCAACTCAGACAGCTAGAACTTGAGACTGTAATTCTCAGTTCTCACCAGCTTATGCCTCTATTAGCTGAAATATTATAAGGTAGTGCTTTAAGATCCATTACAATAGCTAACAAGGCTACAGTACTTGGAAACCAAAGGATGTTATGCCATGCATGCAAATATTGCTATATGCTATACACACTGCAAAATACGTTATTTAACAGCAACTGTATGTTGCCATGATATATATATATATATATATATATATATATATGTAAGTATGTGTGTGTGTGTATATCGAGTTAAAAACAATTACATTGGCTACATAGTTACATATGAAAACTTTACACACTTTTAAACTCAGCATTATGCAGGAAGTTCATACTTAAGGTATGCTTCTTAATTATATAGAACTTCAAAAGTATGAGCTACATATAATTATACTAAGTGACTGGTCTGTACCTTGAGTAGCTATACATGAACTATGCATATTAATTCAGGAGTATATATACTTATTATTATGCCAATATGGATATAATACACGTTTACATGCAGTGTAGGGTCCTTTGGTAAAAACAGCACTGCAGTTTTGCAGCATGAGAAAAACAGCCAATACATATTGCAAACGTAGCTATACCTTGATCTATTCAGTGAGGTCACAGGTGTGGTTAGGGGATTACCTATGGAATCCCCCTTTACATACTGCATGAGTAGCGCCTATTAGGTAATTCGTACAATTCTATTAATAGCATAGCCGTAACGCGTACCATCAATTAGCTACTCCCATCATAGCCATAGGGATGTATGCAGTAAGTTTCAAGGTGAGTGGAGTTTGCGCCCGGGGGGGGCATACCTACTTTCCGGAACGGGACGGGACGGGACGAAACAATTCCGGAATATGCAACATTACTACGTACTTTACGGGACGGGACGTAAAAAATAACGCTCTATTGGACTATCCTTTGAACTAACAGATTGAGCGACCTTCATGTACCAATAGTTGGGCCACCACTACGCCACATCTACCGGGAATGTAGCCTCGGTAGCTCCTTCGCTAAAATATAACTAGAACAGCTTCAGCGTCGCACAACGAAGTACATATTGAATGACTATACCAGTAACTATAAATCTCGATTACTTGAGCTCAAAATTTTGCCTTTAATGTATGTTTTGGATATCTGTGACATAAAGTTATAAAAAATCTTAAAGCCCCATACAAATGTATTTAATATCACTGACTATAATATTATTAAATTCACTTCAGAAAACACACAATCAGGATCTAGCTATAAACTGCAACACATAAGAAGTACTAATGTTTCCAGTAGCAACTTCTATTTCAACAGACTCTCTCGTATATTTTACCAATGATAAATTACAATCTTAGCCTACCTACTATCAAGTACAAACTTACAAACTTTCTATGGAATCATTTTGAACTAAATTTTGATCCTGACAATGCATGCACTTTTTCTTTTGTTTGTCCCTGTTGTAATTGTAATAAGTTCCCCAAACCTTCCAACTTTGATCATCTGTAACCATTGCTTTAAATGAGTTTTATGTACTGTAATATGATATAAGTAACTATAAGTAATCTTAATAAATACTTACTCCTGGCCACTGGCACTGGATGCCAGTGGACCTTCAGCATACACTAGATTTTATACTAATGTTTATACTGTATGTATCTTGTTGTATGTATGCTGTATGCTGTATGTATGTATGCTGTAAAGCAAACAATATTAATAATAAATAAATAAAATCCCTATGCCTTATTGCTGGCACAAGGTACACGACATACATGTACGGTACAGCAGCAACAATTCTTCAACTGAAGGAGTTGGGAGTAACCTTAGCAGGTACACCGCCATTCATACGTGAGAGACACATAAGTAAGTATGTGTTGTGTAAGTCTGATCCGGTGTTATTCATTCATAGTTATACTGAGCTGCACCAGCTCAGTATGACTGATAGTGCACATAAGTATGTAGCTAAAGAATTAAGGTGTCCCTCACAAAATTTCTATAGCTACTCTGGACATCTCACATCTATTACACAGGACTTGGTAAAGGATTCCACAATCTTGATTGCTGGTGATAAAATATTGGGATTGGGATGATGATTTAAAAGCTATCGTATAGCTAAAAATACAATTAGCTCCTCTATCACTATGTATCGGTATTTGGTTACCAATTTACAGGGTTGAAGGGCTTGCATACACAATAGTCCATTGTGGTATACAACAATATGAGGAGTATTGTATTCATCATATCCACTATGTAAAATGGAGCAGCAGTAGACCTGCACCAATCATGCCAGCACAATTTGATGGTCGGTTGGTTGATTGGTGGTAGTGCCCGTGGAGATAGATTCTTTATGTTTTTATAAATGAAGATTGTCCGTAACACTGTCACAAAAGGAGGTTGATAGCTGGGGAGTGTGAATGGCCAGTCACTTTTGAGTCAGTATTTGATAGTAGAGGCATGCATTCAGACAAAAATACAAAGTCTGGCACTGTTCTTTCTATATACATAGGCTCACTATATAGGCACTGCAATGTTATTTAAAATGCAAACAAACAAAAATTTGGGATTTTAGAAATAAAAATTAAAGATACAAGAGAGGTCACCTACACCTGCAGATAATCTATTGGACATTTGACTCCTAATTCAGCTATTGTTCTTGCATGTCATTTATAAATGGTACCTAAATAAAGTTCTATGTAGATATGCCCGTTTTGTTGTGTAACAATCTGCACTCTATTCTAGCAGTGTTGATTTTTTATTCCATAATGAATCAATACCTCCAGCCCGCCTGTGTGCGTTTAGAAAATGTATCTCCCACCTGCATCTGTTAAAAAAACAACAACCCAAAACAGGAAACTAGCAATCAACTTTACCTGGTCTTATGTTATGAACTCTTGCTAAATCAACATAAGTTGATAACTGCTTACTTAGCTAGGACAATGAAATAATTTTTAATGATATGTGCATAATGCACCTTGTCTAGTAGGATGCTGGGTTAATCAGCCACCAACACGTCTAGCAAGCTACTTACTTATGTGTCTCTCGCTTTGAGCAACGTATATGAACACATCTCCGCCTTTTGGTTTGACTGGTGGTGTGCAACAAACCCCATTGTAATTCCTTGAAGAATCCCTGGCCGCTTCGTCGGTAGTATAGGCATAGATTATATATCGATAATCTATGGTATAGGGCGTACAACGGCTTCTACAGTAAGGAACAGGAACGGTAGGCTCCATAATATCACATTATGTTCATTCCTTGATTTGCTGTAGCCAAGTTGGCTGTAGCAGTGGCCATGTGCTTAATTTGCACTTGCAGGTGTCAACACGTGCTGCGTTATTCAGGCGCCCCCCGCGCTGAGTTATATTTTAGCGAAGTAGCTACCGAGGCTACATTCCCGGTAGATGTGGCGTAGTGGTCAATGGCGGATCCAGGATGGGGCATTTGGGGCAAATGCACCCCCTTCCCCCAATGCCTTGTGGAGGAGCCAGCCATACTTCTAGTAAATAGTCTACTAAGGCCATGCATGCAAGATCAGTTTATGAAACTAATGAAATTAGCTATGCATAGTTTAATAGCATTTATTACGAAGTTGCTATTGCTCCGGCAGCCGGACTCGACTTTCACCATAGATACTATAGTATCTATGCTTTCACAGGCTATTGCTCTGGCATGTCATCACGTGGTCCCTAAATTAAGCGGCTAATTAATTACGGGCTCACTCCATAGATTGTGGCGGAATTCAAAGAGAATCTCGGGAAGAATCAAGAGATACGTCGCTTTTTGTTGTTGGAGATAGGTTTTCCTCTTACAAGGAATTGGAAGAACGGATTAAAGTTTATGAAGAGGCGAATTTTGATTCAATTGGGGCATCACTAGTCTCGCGGCGCCCGACCCTAAAAAGAGGGTCTGGTGAAACTGTGTACAAAAAGTTTGGCATTGCCGGAATGTTGGAAGCTCCAATCAGATCGCTCCATTTCAAATTGATTATGTAACGTGTACAGACGATTGCGGAATCTATGCAACACAGGAAGTCAATGGAAACGTGAGCTTGTTACGTAATTCGGCACCTTTCAAAGCAAATGGATCACGTTTTCGGTTTTCGCTTGACGGTTTTTGTTGCAAAGATCGCGCAATCGTCTGTACATTTCAAATGATTCGCGGCTTACGGTTAATTACATCCGGTGACTCTGCCGCTTATACTCATTGAGAAAACAGCCATACAATTCTGTTGGGTTCGTTTTAATGTTGAATAAATAAAGTAGCGCTATTAGTTTGGTGATGCTGTAAGCGGATCTGGTTGAATGGATGTTGTGACGTAAACAGTGCACTTACGTAACAGAAAAACGTCATCCAATAAACATTCCAGAGCTCAAACTTTTTGTACACAGTTTCAGCTAATGATATACTATATAAGTACATGATCATCATTAAGTGACTTCGTGTACTATAATAATGTTATTATTTCCTATAAGGGCTGTACAAGTATGTTCAATAGCAACAAGGCTTGACACAATGCAGTGCACATGGGATAGTACTAAGCAGGGGCGGATCCAGGAGCCAGCAAGGGGAGGGGCACAAACAGGCTATGTTGTAGGCGGTAATAGGGAGAGCCAGATTCTCTTGTTAGTTGCTGCATTTTTGAAGCAACAAATAATCACCTCTTAGTTGTGTCTCACTGTTGATTTTGCCATTTTTGGCCTTTGCAGATGGTTGTGAATCTTAAAAGCTGTGTAAAAGGCTTGGAATGTCTTAAACAACACAATAATTATTTTTAGAAGCGCTTAGTACGCACGAATGTGCTGAGCGAGGTTCTGGGTGGCAATTTCACAGTTAGTTTTACTTTGGTTCCAGGTGAATTTGTAATTGTGCTAGTAAAATGTGCATATTTCATGAGTTTTATATACTGACAAAGTTTAGTATTTTAATCAGAGGTAGCTATGGCTGGCTCTTCCACAACGTGAGTGGGGGGAGGGCATTTTCCCCAAATGCCCCATCCTGGATCCGCCATTGCTAAGAGGGCTAGATATATAGCACTAATAGGGCTAACACTAGAAAGATAGCATAAAGCAGTAAAAGGTGCTGAAGTTCAACGTGTAAAACAGTTTGTGTCTCCAGGTATACATACCTTGATCAAGAGTAACAGAAAATCCAGTCCTTTTTTGCTGGTTGAGGGGCTTGACAGGGTCATAATGATGCTCCACTTGGCTATAGGGTTCATATAGGGATTGGTATAGTGTCACAACCAGTTCTTGATAACTAAGGTAGTCAAGCAGCTGAGATTAGGCCAGCAGCTCTACTATTAACAGGGAGCCAGAATGTGTCATAGCTTAGCTGGCTCCTTGAGAGGTATAGCATGTGCATGAGTGGTCTATGTAGGGATGTGACATTGTGCAGTGTGACAGTTATAACATCACTAAAAATTTTAGCTATTCTCATTCCATAAAGCAATTAGGCAGCCGGGATTTCAGTGATGTGATGAGTAGCTAGCAAACTACTTTTTTCAACAGGCCAAACTGTACGTTCCTCTGACTGTTCTTCTTCAGCCGGTTGCTCCCGCCTCGATCAATAATCTAGACTGAAATAGCTACAAAACTAGCAGACGAGGTCCGGTCCTTGCTGGCATTCTTCAAGTTCAGACTCGAGTTCAGATACATACACGCAACAGTGTTGGGCAAGTTACATTTTAAAAGTATCTAGTTACATATTGCTTGCCACGCCGTCACTTTTATTCAGTAAGAATTATAAATGATTGGAATGGACTCCCATATGATTCAGTTAATGTTCATTCAACCAATTTGTTTAAGACACACCTCGATAGATTTTATTATGATTACCAGTATGATATTGTATAGTTATTTTTGTAGTAGTTTGATTGTTTAGATCAGGTTTTTACAGGCTTTGCCTCCTTACCTGTACACCCAATAATAATAATAATATTACATATTACTTGCAACTGAACTATTTAGTTACAGTTACATATTACCCATAAAATAAAGTAACTATAATAATATTACATATTATATTACTTTGTGTCCACAACTTTAAGCTGTCACGTGTGAAACTACCACCTTATTACGTGTCGTTGTTGGGCAATGTGCAAATCTTGGTTATAAGTAAGAAGCTGGTGAATAAGCTTCATTCAGTAGGCTTCAATACTTCGTTGTGGCTAGGCGTTACTCAGCGGATTACTAATGAGATTAGTAACTTCGTTACTTGTATAGTAATAATATTACGTAATATTAGACTCGTTACAGCAACTATATTACATAGGTAACGCGTTACATTTGTAAGTAAAGTAACTTGAGTTATATTACCTGTTTTTATAGCGTATTTCGTTATATTACTTAGGTACCACAAAAGTAATAATATTACGTAACGCGTTACATAAGTAGCGCGTTACTCCCAACACTGCATACACGGATATACTGGATGAGTTCTTCGCACCCTTGTTTGCACAGTCTTCTGCTCAGTTATATACCCCGCATTACTTCTTTCAATTCCTTGTAAGTAAAGTTTCCAACAACAAAAGGCGATCACAATTGACCACGCGATCAAAGTAACCACGTGATGACATGCCGGAGCAATAGCCTGTGAGAGTTGCGTCCGGCTGCCGGAACAATAGCAACTTCCTATTTATTACAAATTCACCTGAACCAAAGCGAACCAAAGTCAAAATACCTACCTAACTGTGAAATTGTCAACCAGCACCTTCGTGCGTACTAAGCGCCTCTAAAATAATTATCGTATTGCTGATATATAAGACATTCAGCGTCTTGTAAACAGCTTTTAAGACTTCACAACTATCTGCAAAGGTCAAAATGGCAAAAATTAACAGTGAACCACTACTAAGAGGTAATTATTTGCTACTTCAAAAATGCAGCAACTAACAAGAGCATCTGCTCTTCCCTATCACCTACCAACTTAGCCTGTTTGTGCCCCTCCCCTTGCCAGCTCCTGGATCCGCCCCTGGTGGTGGGCCAATTATTGGTACAAGAAGGTCGCTCAATCTGTCAGTTCAAAGGATACTCCAATAGAACGTTATATTTTACGTCCCGTCCCGTAAAGTAGTAATGTAGTATTTTCCGGAATTGTTCCGTCCCGTTCCGGAAAGTAGGTATGCCAGCCCGGGGGGTTGCGGATTCGTCGGCCGTCAAGCCATAGGTTTATAACCCCCAGGCATAGGCGGCGGAAAGGGGGGGGCTAGGGGGCTAAAACCCCCCCTCGGTCTGCTCCCCCCTCAGAATGATATCACACCGAAATTATCTTTCTTGGAGTGGGGCTGAAAACCGTGATAAAGATCGAGATACTCTAATAGAGCAGTCACTCTAATAAAGTAGTCAGTGTGTAGCGAGCTATGTAAGGATTTTTATGTAGTTTATCAGCTGGAAATGGTAGCTGGTGAGGTGGAGAGCTCTTGTCAGTTGGTTGTGACCTTTTTTTTGGTCTCACCTTACCAAACTATAGAAATATGTCTGGGTCAGCTCAGCGGAGCCCCCCCTCATATCAACTACTTCCTCCGCCGCTGCCCCCAGGTACCTGGGATTTATAAATCTATGGTCAAGCGATCAAGAAATTCGACCTGACCGAGAATGAGTTGCCAATTAATATAATAGAATCAAGAAACTTGGATGATTATTTGCTGTAATTAGTTATCAAATTGTATGTATGTATGTATGTATGTATGTATGTATTTGATTGTACCATTTGGGGTTTTCACCCCCTGTGCAAAACCAGCTGAGCTGACTGCCCAGTACCTAATCTTAAATCTTGGGGCAAATTCCCCCCTTCCCTTGTGGAGGAGCCATAGCTACTTCTTTTGATTGAAATACATAGGCAATAATCTTTATATAACCTACAGAAATATGTATATGTTAGCTACTACCATTTTATTTTATTGCAAACTTACCTAAACAAAAGTCAAAGCAGCTGCCAAATTAAGCACCTTCGTGCATGCTAAAATATTATTGTGTTATTACTGAGCAGTCATCCTTGCTGGTGTGCTCAGGTTAACCAAAAAGAATTACAACAGTAATTGCAGTTTATTTCTAAAAATGTCAATGTCTACAATTTCAATAATATCTATTGGTAGCATGTTCCAATCATTCATCGTTCTTGAAAAGTAGCTATTCTGGTATGATGTAGTAGATGAGTTGGGCAAGATGTAGTGTAGTGGATGGTACGTAGTGTGTACTGTCTTGTTGATTGTGTTGTAGGTAGATAGTATGGAGGAATTACAAGTGATAACTGTTGGTAGAGTATTTTGTGCAATGTTTGTAATCTGGATAGTTTGCGATGAGTTTGAAGGGTTGGCCATGACAATTGATCTAACATTGAAGTAACTTAACTAAATTTGCCAAAACCATTTAACAACCAACATGTTGCTGGCGTTTAAGACATTCTAGCCTTTAAACAGCTTTTTTAAGACTTCACAAAGGCCAAAATAGAAACAAGCAGTGATACAATACTATGCTGCTTCTAAATACAAGAGAATTTAACTTAGTTAGCCTGTTTGTGCCCCTCCCTTGCCAGCTCCTGCATCCTAGCCTGCATGATGGACCAAATGCAGTGAACAATGGAGACCACTGTGGAATAACAATTCCTCAAACAACTTAAAAATTTAGTGAAGCTGATATAATTCCTAGAATGTAGATCCATTAGCTGCGTATCATAAAACTATGGGTTAGAACTTTATGAACAAACTATATATTGCCCTCGTTTTAATTTCCTAGCCCAATGGCATAATTAGTACAAGTCCTAGTCTTATAAGCGTTAATCGGATGGCTGCAGGTTTGAGGCTGCCTAGGTCCAGTCATGGATTTTTTCTCCTTTCTCCACCTTTTCAAACACACTTTATGTACAAGCTTTAAACAAGCTGTGGGACCAGGTATCCTACAGACCTTCAGCACTTGTGCTATAAAGTCTTAATAAATAAATGAGCAATAAATGATATGACAATTAACTCTACATCTTATGCAATAAATCACCATCTTCCAGCAAAGATCCTCTTTGGTTGAGTTTGAGCTTAGGATAATTTAAAGTCTTCATTAAAATCATTGTAATTTCTGTAAAATATGGAAAACTCCAATACAGAATTGGATGTATAAGCAATTGGATGGTGGGCAAGTCCCCTGTATATTATAGAGATCTTGGATGTTATGTAAATGGTACATACAGCCAGTAACAAACCACAAAGATAATCTCAACTCTATGGACTGCATGTTTCCAAGCATTACAACCAAGTGATCGTACACACATTCCTGCATCTTGTGCTTGACTACAAGGGTCCAACTCTAGAAGAGCAATCTGGAGTGACTATAGCTTCCAATGTGCAATATGATGAATACATTTCATGAACAGATTTTTTCTTCCAAAATATTTGCCACTCCAGAGTGTAGTAGTGATGACACTGCAGCAGGATTAATGACAAATTCGTATTTTGCTGCTTGGACAATCATTTTTCAACAGGGATAATTGGGTTGGTAGTTGTCAGCATCCAAATCATGACAAAATACAAACTAGCTGATTTAGTAACACTGCACTGGTGCTGAGAAGTGCTATCAGTGCTGTCCATGCATAGCTTTCCTGATTCAGTGATATTCCATGAACACCTCAATAAATATTATTATCTGGTGTTCCTGGTCTTTGCAAAGCAAAACTTAAGACAGGAAAAGTGATTCTATGCCAGTGCTAAATGTTCATTTGAAATCACTCTGCCAGCTGTAACAAATTCCATAAGCACTAATGTAGAAGAGCCTTCATATAACACTGGTCCCACAATGCAGCGAACATTCCTCCTTTGGACACCACTGCAGCTTCATCTGAGAATTTTACATACATACATTGGACTCTAATATTACTTGTTCATTGTATAGGTGCATCACACCATCAAAAACATCTGCACGGTCCATTTCAAGCAGAGAACCAGGTGTGGACCAATTAACAGACTCCATGCATGAAGCACTTCTGTTCTTCATCTAAGGGTATATGCAACAGATTGATGTGGGTTTATTGTAATGTAGATTTCCGTACCTATATTCCAGCAGTGATGTTTGCACAAGGTGAATAATTCCTGGATGGTAACATACCAGTGTTTACTTGTAAAACAACAACTGTACACATACCTTGTTGCTGAAAAGTTGATTCAAATCACCCTTGACATCCGAAGCTGCCACTACCAAAAGGATACATTCATGCATGATGTTCCTTAATTTTGTGGCTTGCAGATGTTTTCAATGATATGATACACCATGGGTATTTGCCATGAATTTAATTAAAATAGAAAAGTAATATTCTTTTACTTAAAATAAACTGGTACATGTCCTGAAAAAGGGAAGAACCATAAAATTCCTAAAGCAAGCAGATGTTGTTAATTGGTTGCTCCTAAAACGCTTAGTACCGCCCTGGTACCATTAATATGTATAGACTCAAATTTAGTGCACATCTGGCTTTTCAATTCTTTGTTCACCTAAATGATAGGAAGTACTAGTAATATCAGTGTATACATTATGATTTAAGCTTATACTAAGCTTGAAATATTCATCATGACAAACTGCATGGTGGTACTGGATGGGTTAAATTGCCTACCACTGCCTGTAGCCACTTGACTTACTGTAATCACTTATTGAATACTTGTAATTCTAAGCTCTCCAGAACTAGGAAATATTTTTGCTGTAGTGCCTCTGCTTATTGGACTTCAATCCATTCAACAGCATCATTTCCTAGTACATTGACTTTGTTAATTGCGCTAAATCTATATACTTAGCTAAGTAATTATGAGTGTTGAATTTGTATAGCTACGTGTCCTGTGTTGTGTAGTTATTATATGTATTTTTTGTTTGTTTGTTTTTATATATTTTGTTTGTGTTTTGCTCTGTGTGTTGTATATGTACTTACTGCAGTTGTTCTGTTAAGGAAGAACAGCTTATGCCGATTACCTAGAGGATAAACAATAAATAAATCAATCAAATCTACTGCACTCAAGCTTGGCATCCACACTTGATGAAAGACATTTTAAACTTTGAAAGAATCGATGATGTGTTGCCAAACATAATTTGAATTATTACACTATGTACTAGTTAGCTGTTACAGACTGCTTCATTTAATGTACTTGTTACAGGACATACTGTTTGCTATAAATTACAAACTAAAACTGTTATCAGTTTTTCAACTCTGTATATCAGATCAGGTACCAGCAATAGACTTTTGCAGCCTCAACATCTAATTAACTTGCAACATAATTATTTATAATTATTATCACAAAATTTTTATCTTCATTGTTTACCATCTCTGCATGTGGAATGTTGTGCTAATAAACTCTAGACTTATATGCCATTTTGTTTTTTGAAATTTTATATCTGTGGGATCGCTTCCTAAGGAACTTTGATGAGAACAATAACTGCAAATTACATTGTGTTGAAGATGTCACCAAGCTAAACCAGCCATTTCTAACTTGAAATTCTTATAACGAATGTAATTAGTGTACTGCATGTTAAGGCTTTACCAACAGACCTTTTACTATTTTTCACCATGAAGCCAAAAATAAAAATAACACCAACAACATTTTTATGTTCTGACCCTCCCCCTGTATCTAGAATTGCCATTGGCAGCAGGGGCAGATCTAAGGGGGGTTCTGAGGTTTCCAGAAACCAGTCATGTTCAGATTTTTTTTTTGGTCTTCACCCTCTTAATCAGACACCCGGCAGTCACCAAAAATCTTAGAGCTGCCCTTGGGCAGTGCCAGCTTGAAGGTGTTGCACTGTTAACAGCCAGAGCATAACCAGAACCTTCTGAGGAGTTGATATTGAAGTGGACATGTACAGTCTATAGGATGCAGTTTCTCCTGATTAGATGCATACACCAAATACAACATTAGGTAGTGAACCAGTGAACTATATATGTTGTGTGTAATCTATAATTATATTATTATTACTATGCAGACCTGTGAAAAGAGTATGATGCACAGATCACAAAAAACAAATTACAATTAGCTATACTGTAAGTATATATAGATGGCTTAATTTACTTTATGAAGCTTATAGATATATAAGCGCTATAGCTAATTTTCACTTTGATGGTATAGGATGGCTGCCTTCAAGTTTAGTATAAATTTTACAAGCTTAAAGTTAGTAGCACTACATGATTTAAATTAATAGTGGGATTCATCAGAATCATTCAAACTCACTCCCCCTAATTGTATCCTTGGTCAATACAAGAAGAGAGTTCATGAGAATGCTTTTTAGTTCTGTATAAGTATATTGCACTGTCAATTTCAGGGAGCATGTATGGGTGCCACCACAATGAGAACACCTGATGTACATGCATGTGCATCAGGGATTCTCATTCCCTACAGTCATTTCTTTAAGGATCATGTTCCAGTTTCACTTTACTTAGCTAAGCCCTTTTGTCACCTTTACTGTATAGGTCTGGTTCAAATGCATGTACATAGTTCAGAAAGTATTGGCATAGCTAAACCCTTTTCATAAAACAATTTAGCTTAGGTAAATGAGTGTGGAGGATAGAGGGTAAGAGCTGTGATATAAGTAGCTTAACAAAAGTGCTGAGCATAACAACTAGGGAGAACCACCATACCGTAATTTGCTCTTTTTTCGTTGTAAAGTAATTTTCGTATGCAAAAACTTGTATGAAAATTTCTTACACAAATTTTTTTACAAAAGATCGAACTACTCTAATAGAGCAGTAATTCACGTAAATCATGCAAAAATATTTTACATGAAAATTTATCACAAAAAATTTTTGCACAAAATTAAAGCGAAGTACGGTAGCTACACACCAATCACAATTCCATTACATGAACTGTACTTAACTATAATATATACTTCCATCTTTTGTTCTTTTCAAGATCACCCTATTAGCAACAACAAATAGTCTCAATCAGTAGCATCTTCAATTTTTGTGACTAACACTTCCATAGTTTGTATAGTACAGCTGTACTTCAAAAACAATCATCGTAAATATTCATTACTGATCATGACCAACAATGCAATTTGATTGGACCAGGTGTTACCTGCTTCTATAGCAAACTATACGGTATACAAATTAAATTGATTTGCAGAGTACCCAGGCTCTTGAGACAAGGTCAGCCAGTGTGCATCACTGTAAGGTGGCACTTAATATTGATTTAACATTGAAATGAGGAGACATTTATTATCTACCAGCATCATCCTAAGTGTTGTCCTGCCGGGGACCAATAAGAAATCCAGTAAATATATATAGAGCTGGGAGTAATAATTTTGATATTAAAACTACTGAATACACTCTGTGGTAGAAACCCCTTTACAGGAAACCCTTATACTGCATAGTTGATTAAAGTATTTTAAATTTGGCGCAGACAAAATCAGCTCATTGCACAAAGAAATTATTGGGTATGTGGTTCATCGCTTTTTGTAATTGTTTTCTACATATAAGATGTGCTTAAGGCCTAAATTATGCGTGTATGTCCTATATAGATTGCTATATATCTGCTGTTACTTATGTTTGGCCATGTATTTTATTGCTCGAGGCAGTAACTATACCATAGACTTTTAGTAAATCTTTGGTGTATAGGATTTATAATAATTTATAAATATTTTGAAAAATTATTTCCTGCTTAGCACTATCAGCCAGAATACAATTTCAAAAACAACAAAATTCATTACATGCAGCCATGATGTATATACTAGGGTTCTGCTAATGATTGTGTACAAGCAATACAATCATGATTCTAGGTATGTATGTGCAATATGACTGTGAGAAAGTCAGACAAAAACAGTGTCCATTGAAAACTTGCAATTATTTCCTTTACATACAACTGTTTAACTATATACACATGTAGTTACAGAGAAGTCTGCAACAATATGTCATGTTTAATGAATTGAAATGTGTTTTGTATAAATCTATATGTAGTAAACATGTACAACTCATAGCAATAAGACTGCAAATTACAAACTAACAATAGAAGGGAAGAAATGTATGGACTGTATCATGAAAACGTATTCCATGATTTTTGTTTATGAATTGAATGGTTTTCAACATGCACAAGCACACAGTTACATTATAGATATTTTGCACTATATAATAGGTAAGGGATATGTAGATGATACTTTTGTGTATATCATAAATTTATTCAACAGTCAAGAGCTAATAAAACAGTGATATTTGTAAGTTCTACTGAAGCGAAGATGGTTACACAATTGTACTGCAAATATGCTGCATTATTTCTATTTGCTATTTACAGTAACATGCAAGTTTGTTGTACACCACTTCAGTTTCTGCTTCTGTTGCATAATTATTATTTGTTATTTTTGATATGCTCAAATGTTGTAATCCAAAATTCTACATTTGAGTGCTACTACCAACAGTGTAGCCTTGCATTATTGGATATTCTAATTTAAGTAACATCAAATCTGGTCAACTGTTGCTAACCCACAACCACACCACAAGTAATATTACTACAGAAAATCAATTATTATGAACAATGTGGATGTTTATGACACTGCCTTTAAAAGTATAATAATGCAACATTCCTACAGAATCAAAATAAGCATTTCTCGTATAAAATTCAACATAGATTAACCACTAAGTATTTATTGCTTGACATGCAAAGGACAAAATTTCATAACAATAAAACAATTGAAGTTGATAGAAGCAATATTATGATAGATGGCTGTTTAAAATTTTTTCCAAAAAACCAATAGGAAATGTGATTACATTGGCTGACTGTCACTTTGCTAGAATAAATGGAACAGACACAATGATTTATGCACAAGCAGACATGTTAGCTGATTATTCAGTTATATACAGCAGCTTTCAAAACATGAAGACAAAACTAGTGTTCCAAACAGAATTAAATAATTTTTTTAATTGGAAATCTACCACGGTGACCACAAACATTATAATCCAAAACACAACATTTTCTATGATAACAAGTAGCACTGCTAGTCATCCTACTGAAAGGAACAAATATACTATAAAGGGGCCATTGATTTTTAACCGAATTTAAGTGATGAAATCATACTGCCAACTGACAGTGTAATTCGTTTCAAGAATTACATACAATTTTCACACAACAAATTGCGTATTGGTATAAAAACTCATAACATTGTGATGGTAAACAATTGTCAGCAACACAGTTAATGCTGAATCTATTGTGATGGTATCAGTTGATAGTGGGCCTAATTTATTTATTTATAATGCTTTTTGAAGCAGGAGAACCTGCATCAAAGGTCTGTGGGTAACCTGTGCCCACAGCCAGAAATGTACAGCTATATAGTGCGCCAAAGCATGTAGTTCCAAAATTTTGTTTTGATAATAATTTCAGATCAATAACAGATATCTTAATTCTGTTTTTTCGCACATCATTATGTTCAAATATTACTACTTATTTGTAAAGCTGTTGTTATGGTAACAACCACAAAAACGTTGCAATTTACATATCAGTAATTTTTAGCTATTTTAAAACTAGTCCTCCATACTTCTGAGTTTTGCTAAACAATTCTAGTTCATGAAAGCTCTCATTGAGCCAAAGAATTTGTGTTGAACAGATTTGGAAAATTTGCTTTTACAGGGAAGTTATACCTATTTTTCCAATTTTCATAGGTTTTTGAGAACATGAAACTTGTTTCACATGCTTATAAATTTTTATGAATACTCATTGTTTTCTTGAAGAAGATTGGCTAGACTATAACTTATGTTGAACAAATTCAAAATTTTCTATTTAGTTTTTGTTTATAACTGTGTAAAGCCTGTTTATAACTGTGTAAAACCAATTTATGGCTTCGGCAATGAAATTTATCAAATACCACTGTTTATAAACATGCATATGCATGCTGCAGCAATTCAGACAAGAATAAACAATAATAAGTACGGTATACTAATGAGTATGACACAACGTAAAAGTATAAAAACACTGGTAAAACATACCTAATTTTAGAAAAATGAGTGGGCGAGCAGGTTGAATAATTTTGGAAGTTCATGTGTTGGTGCACTATACATTAATTATAATTAACTACATTACAATTACTTAACTATGTAGAGTAACTATGTACTTATTACTGATTTGTAGTTCAGTGTCATTAAAGAGGGAGAAAATTGGTGGAGATTGGTTGTCTTGGGCATCGGTGGCATGGACATAAGAAATTGTATTGTATTGTATTGTATTAATGCTTTAAATGAAATGAACAGGATTGATCAGAGTTGAAGTTAACTGTAAAATGGTCCCATAGATGTTTGTGAGCTTTTGTTTGATGACATAAGGTGGTAAAGATAAGTTTATAACAGGTAGATGATTCCAAAGTCTTACAATTCGATTGAAATAGAAATGATGATAAGTGGTGGATATTGTCCTAGGATGGCGCAGTTTTAAGTGAATTCCAGATCTAGTGTTGTTGGTGTTAAGAGATAAAATTTCTGATGTCAAAGTTGTCTGTTGGTGTGTTCAAGGATTTGATCAGTAAAATGACAGAGAATGTAAAAGTAATAGTGTAAAGGATCATTTTCAACTGTTTCAAAACACTTGTACATAAGTAGACTTTAATATACAGTATGACAAGAATGGTAAAAGTTGCAAACTATATTTGCAAGGAACTGTTTTAACATAATCATTTAAATTATATTAGCTATAGGTGGGATGCATTTCGCATTAAAATTTTACCATGTCCTGTGGGGTTTCTATTAAATGAAATCATACAAATGTGTCACTGTGATTCTGTATTAAAAGTTGTTACGAGATGCAACATAGATGATCAAATAATACAACGTCCAGCTAGTAGTTGGATTATACGCAGCACAAGCACACAAAATGGACATGCCTATCAAATATCCTCATATTGTCCATTTGACTACTGTCTACGTCACCCATCACAACTCAACTTCTCCAATCCTGACTCTCAGTGTCAGTTTAACAGGACTGGTGTGTTGTGTGGAATATGTGAAGAAGGAATCAGTACTGTACATGTGTTTGGTACTTCTCAGTGTAAATATTGTACTAATTACTATTTGTTTCTTCTCTTACCTTTTACCTTAGCAGGTATTGCTGTAATTGTGTTTCTTTTTTTCTAACTTCATGGTTGCTGATGGAAGCATAAATGGACTTATTTTCTATTCTAACATTGTGAGCATCAATGGTCCTGCTTTTTCCACCTATAGATCAACCAAATATGTTTGCATACTAACTGCATTTCTTAACCTTGACTTGGGTATTGAAACATGTTTTTACAATGGCATGGATGACTGTACTTTGCTAAAATGTGGCTATAGCTGATATTTCTCATTTACCTCATCTTTATTGCTACATTACGCATTATAACAAGTCGATACTCTACTAGAATACAGAGGCTTACTGCACGCAGAGCCCTACCAGTTCTTGCTACGTACGCTATTCCTATTGTCCTATACTAAGATATCATGTACTGTATCCAGTGTCTTGTTCTTTTATTCCACAATAACTAGTCTTGCTAACAAAACCACTACACTGGTGTGGTCAGTTGATACAGAATCTAAACTTTTGGACTAAAATTCAGTTTATTATTTGTTGTGTGTCTTGTTCTATTCCTGATACTATTACCATTCAATGTAGTCCTAGTATTTATTATGACACTGTCACAATTTAAATTTATAAATAATTTCAAGCCTATACTTGATGTTTATACCAAGGTCCAAGGACAAGTTCTACTATTGGACTGGTATACATGCAATTACTATTAAGAGCAGTACAGTGTTTTATGATGGAATATCAGCTCTTGACATATAGGAATACTAAGATGATGATAGTAATTACTATACTGAGAGTAATGGATACACGGAACAACATTCCCTTTTAAAAGTAAGATTCAAAACTACCAAAAAATTCTGCTTATATGTAACCTTCATAATACTGTTTGTTATTTCAAATTACACCACCTCAAATTTTATTGCAGTAAACATAATTATTACTTGGCTTAGTTATAATACAATTCATAGTATTTATGCTGCACAGAAACCTTAAGCTCTCTTGGATGCCACTTGCAAGGATGAACTTTAAATATTTTAGTTTCATTCAATCACCATCAACCTCGTCCACACAACGAATAGATTTATATAATTCACCACCAGAAGCTTATAAAGTTAACTACAAGGAATTTCAAGAACCTCTGATTGGACACATGATGACTGAAAATTTGACAATATTTACTATGTACCAAGTTGCACACACTTAATTGCACTGCACCATAAATGGAAATCTGGCACTTACAATTGAATGTGTTTGCATAATTATGTAAATTACAATAGTTCTGATCTATCCAACAAGCATTTGTAAATGTATAATTTTAAATGAACTTGTAGACAAGCATTATTAATATTTTTGTGGTGTCAGCTCGATTTAGCCAACCAACATCATCCACTATATGCCTAGTGTATAGAAGATAATAAAATCCAATAACCTCAGGATGCACTATGTACGTGCATGATTCTGTGATCTTGAGAGCAATAATTTTATAGATGGCTAGCTAAATGATGTCGTGCTCAATGAAATGGTATAGAGACAGTTATATATATGATTGTACAGATATGTACACGACGAAAATAATCATTTTGTAAATATTCCGTTGTTATTTGCTCAGTATTCAAAAACTGTAATTTCTAAAAAGGGCAACGTGTTAGGATTTATTTGATCAGGTAAAATACACATCTAATCAATGATTTATAGACTATAATTGTTAGTATGCGAAAGGAGGCTAAAACATTCATGGCATGTAGCTATCAGGTGTACTGATAAGGATTTCACCAGTGCATGAACAGATATTGATATTAAATGATTGATCATGATGCAATCATTATTAGTGACTTGATTTGCAAAAAGGGGTCTTCCACACACATCCAATTCTACGAGCTTGTAAGTCCATAACTTAGTTTTAAATAACACAAAAACCTGAAGATTTTAGCTGTGATGGTGCTTATTACTAAACAACTTTCAAGTCTATAGCCTTCTCTGATCTCAAGTTATGAATTGTCAAAGTTTGTACATTGGATGTTTGTAAGACCCTTTCCACAAATTAGGTTTTTTTTATCATTGGCTATAAGTGTAAATCTCAAAGTGTAAGTATCAGATACATTAAGGTTTGTGGCACTTATCAGCTCCTGTACATAAGTATTGGCATTAAAGCAGCAATATCAGTATATAAAATTAATGTGAATAATGTTGGTGAGATAATTTGTCAACATCTGCGGAATATCTTTTTATTTCTAACACAATGCTACTGATATACAATGTTGTGACTATGCAAATATACTATTTAAAAATGCACTATATATAGTATAATCAGTATATCAATTTGTTACTATAGCATGTTGTGCGTAATCTTACTACCATTAGACAATGGTATGCAGCGTTTCGTTTGATGTGTTGCGAAGAAACCTGGTATCAGGTGTCTTACTGGTAAGACGCCTGACAGTTGTTTACAACCACAATGTGGCCTACAGTAATGCAATTAGCCTTTTGTGGACAATTAGTATTTCGCACATCAGTAAACACCAAGCGATTGCGAACAGATTCAGTGGCGTAGCCAGACCCGGGCATCAAGATATTCTGCCCTACCATCAGCTTTTCCAGTTATTAAGCACGTGAGCTTAAGAACACCGGACTCGCCGTACACCAAAAGACTGTTCTAGAATACACACACGAAGTACACCAACTTTTAAGTAGATCTTTGAGATTTCACACGTATTGCAAGTTGTGTCCGGGGTTGTGTCCAGCGCTCGTCCCGAGGGTTATTTTAGGGGTTTTCCCAAGGGTTTTCCTTCTGTATTTGCAGGCAGGTAATTGCGCTGTTACACGTGATATAATTAAACACGTGTTGACATCGATCGTGGAGCATAGGCCTCGTTGTGACAGTATTTTCAGAATTCCAGCTGTTCGTCTAGCGATTAATATGAGTGCTGTGAAGCAGCTATCATTGTTTAATTTTGTCAAGCAAAAGTGCACTGCGAAGCAGGCAAAAGCCACAGAAGATCCTGGGCCTTCCTCCAAAGAAGAGTCTCAACTAATAATCGATATCAGTGAGGATACAAGCAAAGTTACTAATCAAGAGTCAGAACAGTATCAGCTAATCAACTTGAGGGAGGATCCCAAAGTTGAAGGTGAGTTTTATAATGATGATGGGATTGATGATGAGATTTATGCTGCTTTGGTGAAAACGTCTAAAAGCCCTAGCCCTTGTTGTACACCTGTTATGGTGTATAGTTCAGATGATGATGAAGAAACCAGCTTTGCAACTAGGTTCTCACCTCAATTCTCACCAGGTCCTGACGAGGTTGATGGCATGAGTATGAAAGTGCCACAATCACATCATGCAATTACATGTAGTAGCGCAGCATTGGACAAATCTTTCTCCATAGGCACAGCCACTAGTAGCACGTCTCAGTTGTTTGGGGATTACCGTGGGCCCAATAATGATACCTCCAGCACAGCTGCAACTGGCTCCACAACTGAAGTATGTAGTGCTTCATCCTTGGCCTGTACAACTACACTTCATGCTTGCCAAAAGATATTGCTGAAACAATAGCCTTTCCTCCAGTTCAGCCTGTTAAAGCAAAGTATCCCTCGACTATGATTTCAAAAGTACCAAGGTGCTTTAATGCAGCCTGGTATAAACAGTATGAATGGCTAGAGTATTCAGTAGAGACAGATGCTTGCTATTGCTACCCTTGTCGGTTGCTTGGTGCACAGAGTGCTATGGGTAAGAGTAGACCTGAACAAGTATTTACTTTATCTGGGTTTAAAGACTGGAAGCATGCTACTGGTAAAAAGGGAGCTCTTGTTGGTCATTCAAATAGCCTTAGCCACAAAGAAGCTATGGTGGCATGGGAACAGTACAAAATTAATTCCAAGCGTGGCACTTTGCTTCCCAACCAGGTAGACAATTCCTGGGATGTTGTTATTCAAGAAAACAAACATTACATAAAAACCATAGCAGAAGTACTGTTGCTCTGTAGCAGGCAAAACATCTCAATTTGTGGTCATAGGGAAGGGATAGAATCTTCAAATAAGGGAAACTTTCTAGAAATGTTTGAATTGATAGCAAAACATGATCCAGTAGTACGGAAAAGAATGGCTATAACAAAATCTGCAAAATATACATCACCCATGATTCAGAATGAGATATTAGGCTGTATGGGTGACATAGTCCAAGCCAAAATTTGTGCAGATGTCAAGAAGGCTGGTATGTATTCGATATTAGCAGATGAAACGAGAGACTGCAGCAAAGTTGAACAATTGGCCATTATTTTAAGGTATGTTGATCTAGGGTCTGCAACAGTACATGAACGGTTCCTAACATACGTTGAAGCAAGGTGTCAGAATGCAGAAAGTCTAGCTGCTCACATAATAAGCACCTTAAATGAACATAAATTAGATACAAGTGCCATAGTTTCTCAAGGTTATGATGGGGCATCTGTCATGAGTGGGTGTTGCACAGGTGTACAACAGCGTATCAAGCAAGTGGCTCCCCAGGCTGTTTATGTGCACTGTTATGCACATTGTTTGAACTTGGTTTTAGTGGACACCACTAAAATAGTATCAGAGGCCTCAGAATTTTTTGCCTTAATGGAAACATTGTATGTTTTCATGTCCACAAATAAGGTACATACATTGTACATAGAGCAGCAACATCATTTATATCCCAACAAACCACCTCGTCAATTACAAAAGTTGTCAGATACTCGTTGGGCCTGTAGGTTTCTTGCTGTTGATGCAGTCTGTAGTACATTTTGGGCTATCCTTGCAACACTGCAGAAAGTAGTTGATAGTGACGACAAAGTAAAAGTAGTTGAAGCCAAAGGAATTTTGCTCCAAGTACATTGCTTTAAATTCCTGACAACTCTTGTCACATTCAGTCGATTGCTGTTTCTCACAAAACAACTATCTGATCAGCTCCAGAGTTCACAAACTGACATGGCCAAAGCAGCTGAATTGGTAGAGGGAACCATGAAAACTCTTCAACAGTTTAGAAGTGATGGAGAGTGGAGAAAGTTGTATAAATATGTCAGTGATGTGGCTTCCTCACTTAACATTGAAGTTTCCCCACTAAATAGTCGGCCCCAACGTAGCCAGCGATTGCCAAAACGGCTTGAACATGGTGTTATCCTGCAATCTGTAGGATCAAGACAGCCAGTAGAGAATCATGAAGAGTATAAGATTTCCTTATATTATCCAGTTATTGATGCCATGATGTCTGAGCTTCACAAAAGGTTTGAGGGTAACAATCTGGCACTGATGAAAGCAATCCAGTGTTGCAGTCCAGAGTCAGTACACTTTCTTGATATAGACCACCTGGCACCTTTAATTGAAGGATATAATCTTAGTATAGATTTGCTCACAGCAGAATGTTTAGTAGCTAAACGTACATTAGATGAAAAAGACCTCACCTCCATTAGTGATGTACTCAAAGAAATCTATCCGTTAAAGGTTGCATTCCCTACCCTGGTTAAACTTCTTCAAATTTCTCTCACTATAGTGGTAAGCACTGCAGAGTGTGAAAGGTCATTTTCATGCCTTAAGCGTACTAAGAGCTTCTTGCGATCCACAATGTCTGAGGAGCGGTTGAATAACTTGGCTATCTTGTCCATTGAACGGGACCTGTCAGCAAATATTTCAATGGATGAAGTTATCCAGAAGTTTGCTGGGAAAGATAAAAACAGAAAAATAAAATTATCGTAAAACTTGTACTGATGACACTATTACTGTCTACCCACTTCATACATGCACAACTTTTCTTTGTAATTAATAGAACATCATTGATTTTTCACTTTCAGTATAACAGCTGTGCTGTTTGCATTTAATATAACTTTTGTAGCCAATCATGTAATTTTATATGTACTCAGTCGTTTGATGCTATTTGCAATAATTAACTTTACTTACTCTGACTATGCATTGATGGTTTGAGGTCTCTGTTGTCCTGTACAGATTCCAGAACCACGAGGTGCACCACGTAAGGCAATAAATAGAATGATGAAGATCGCGTGATCGTAAACCGCACGCAGGGGGCTGAGACATCATGCAGAGTTTTAAATTTCTGGTGTTGGATGTATGTGTGATCAATATAGAAGATGTGATCGTGCCCTCATCGTAGTGCAGCAAGGGAACGCGCGGAATGGAGGCTGGCTGGTAATCTGACAGCTGTAGTTTGTGAAACGATTAAATGTTAGCGAGAACACCCAAGTCACCCATTGGAAATTTTGAGTTCAATGCTTAGGCATTTTAATGACGGTATGGAATAACGTCTTATTTGAACAGGTTATTTGTTCTGATCTGTTGCAGGTGCCAGGTGGTTTTACGGCACTGCCACGTGATAGTAAGCGCCCTGTGCTATACAACCAGGTCTGACAAGGTGTGGTCAGTACAAGGTAGCGAAGGCAACCAATGTTTTAGCGTTTATGATTAGTAAGGCTGTAGCTTCCTACACACAGATATAGGATAGCTGGATCGTACAGATAGTCATCGTAGTTTCCTGCACGCAAGGATAGTTAGATCATGCAGATAGTCATCGTAGCTAGGTGTTTTTTTTTGTTGATAATATATTGATGTCCATATGAAAATGGGCATGTGTATGTATGTTGCATGCTTTGGGGTCTGCCCACCCAATGCCCGGGCATGGCTAAATCTCTAGCTACGCCACTGAACAGATTATTACAAAGAAATTTACATTCAGGTACGCTGTTATCGTGGGTAGCTCAGCGGATTTATAGACCATCGTGGTAGCGCCGTACAAGCCATTAATTCAGTTTGTGGCCTTCGCCATAGTAAAGCACGCTCTGTAGACCATGCAAGACAGCCATGTTGGCACTGGCTATTCCCATTTGTTGCCATTCACACGTATCTATAATGCCTCAAACATACTTTTTATCGACTTTAGGCCCCTATTCGGTGATTATTAGTTTCTCATCCAGCCTTTCTAATTATTATGATGCGGGCGGGAGGGTATTACCATTATGCCATTATTTTATAATATTAACACACTGATGTACAGGCCTTGTCCAAATTGTCTTTCTTTCTTACTACAAACATTTCCTTCACCAGCTGATTCTAATTTTCGTTATCGCCAACTATTTTTCGACAGTCAACTGAAAGCCTGCTTTGATGAAGTCGATAGAGCACGATTGCAACTGGCACTGCAGCAATTTGCCAAGGAAAACAACAGTTCTCCTGGTGATATATAGTGCATTGTAGCGTTCATTAACAAAAATTATAACAGTTTGGTATCATGTGTTCTTCTGAGCATGCGCAGAGTAAATAATGGCTTACCATGCGGTAGCTTAAGAAGGATGCTGGCGGTGGATGAGAAACTAATAATCACCAAATAGGGGCCTTACAAACCTTCAGTTAGTTCGCGCGCGCTTCATAGCTTGCGCGACCTCACATCTTTTGCTCGCTGAAATACCCTAGGTGTTTACAATGGGAACTCTCTATACTAACTCACTGCTTCTACGCCATTGTCTAAAACACTTAGACACTCACAATAGGCGTCTTCGAGGATTTAAAAACTATCGGTGACGTAAATAATTACCTCGGCTGCGCCTCGGTAATTATTGACGTCACCTCAGGTTTTTAAATCCTCGAAGCGAGTGTCTAACTATTACTTAAATGATTGTAGTATATGGAGGCTATTGCTGTGAAATAGCATGCATGTAAGATAGTTGTGGTTTTTGGCACTTTGATATTGTTAAATGTGGGTTACAATTTTGACAGTAATAACCTATGTACTTTTTATTTCCGTTGCCCCTGTTCCAAATGTTTAAACATTCCAGCTCCTACAAACTATTTTATTCTTTAACTTGTACTCTTTATAACTACCCCTTGTAATTATTATTTGTAGTTATATAGCTTATTGTAATTTGTAAGTAATTAATTATGGCTACCAGTGCAAGACACTGGTAGACCTTCAGTTCTGTAATTTAATTGTTATAAGCTCTTAAATATTGTTTAATTTTGTTTATTGATCTGTACAGTTCTGTAAAGTATTAATAATAATAATAATAAAATGTGGAAGAGTAGAATGGCTTGAGCAAAGATCTATAGAAAGACAGCAAAAGAATTTGTTTTCCACCTATAGCTAAGCACAAGAGATTTGTGGCTATTATGTATTTAAGCCATCCCGAGTGCATAATACTGTATGCACATGGATATTTTTCCGGTAGGCATTATTCCCATCATCTATATAGCTACCTAAGGTATTGATGTCAAAATCTAATGGTAGAAACTTACTAACTATGCATACCAATTATAATAATAAAATCTACAAAAGGACAAACTGAAACCAAAACACTGATAAACACTGATAAGGCCAATGAAACTTGATTAGCAGTTTCGCGTCATCGCCCGCATGCTTTTGATACACCCGCATGGAATTTCATTATTGGTATTTCAGATCGAAATACCCTAATAGAACGGTCACTTTTACTCTAATAGAGCAATCAGCTATATACTCTAATGGAAAAATCACTTGTTATAGATTAGTAACGTACCTTAGCTATTTAATGCAAGAGTAATCAGTGTAGATCTCACTGTTTTTTGGCAGAAATCTTCATGTTTGGATGTGTGTTGTGCTTTTAGAAAAATAATGAATAATGAATAATAACCGCCCGCCCGCATCAAATTTTCAAAAATCTGAGCGAGAAACTGGTAATCAAGTTTCATTGGCCTAACTGTACCTAGGCTGTGTCAATGAACAATGACATCTGATCTATTTGTGGTTCAGTATTGTGCATAGGCGGCGGAAAGGGGGGGGGGGGGGGGGGGGGGCTAGGGGGCTGAACTCAGAATGATATCACACCGAAATTATCTTTCTTGGAGTGGGGCTGAAAACCATGAGATAAAGATCGAGATACTCTAATAGAGCAGTCACTCTAATAAAGTAGTCAGTGTGTAGCGAGTTATGTAAGGATTTTTATGTAGTTTCAGCTAGAAATGGTAGCTGGTGAGGTGGAAAGCTCTTGTCAGTTGGTTGTGACCTTTTTTTTTTTTGGTCTCACCTTACCAAACTATAGAAATAAGTCTGGGTCAGCCCAGCCCCCCCACATATTAACTACTTGCTCCGCCGCTGGTATTGTGTATTCAATGAAATCGCTTACAACATGCATATATACTATACATATCAAAACATATGTATGGGATTTGTAAACTCAAGCATTTTCAGGTGGTCAACATTAAAAGTTTTCAAACAATGGGTTAAACCTTTAAAAATTAAGAATTATGCATTAAATAAATCTAATATCTGTTTAATATCCTTTTTGAAACCTTAACTTGGTAAAACAGGCTGATCATAAAATCTCATCATTCCTTGTCATTTTTTGTCCAATACAAAATACATGTATTTTACACTACACGCTAAAACACTAATTTACAACCTTTAACTCACAAAATTTCTACAGCACACCATACAATAAAAGAAAGCCCTTCAATTTCTCTATCCAATTCCGACCGTACAAATGGGAAAATGTCGCCATAGCGACAGTTATTTACTGCTGATGATGACATAATACGCGCTCCATACATTAACCTATTGGAAAATTTAATTATCTCGCCGGGAAAATCCCAATTTACAAGTTGTTATCCTCAACCAAATTCGCTAAATTTGGTATCATTCTACGCAGCGAAGGATGCTTAATAAGACTCCGACCGTACAAATTGTTAAACAGGTTAGTTTATAGAAATATGTTTAAAAACACGTGTTTTTACGGGCATTCTGAACACGTAAATTTCGCGGTACAAGGCTCCTTTCTAGCTTCCCCTTCGTTACTACACAAAGAACTTACACATGAATCGAATCGCCTTTCATCAAGGAATCTGATAAACCAAATTTCGTGTCTGTCAACCAAAGTACGCGGAAGTTATGGCGCCTTGTTTAGAGGACGGTGTTATTTTATACGAAACGGGCGTAACCCATTCGGAAATCCGGAATATCTTACACAAGTTTTGATATGATTCATTCTATATGAGCTTAACAAGTACACATACAGAAACTACACGTACAGAAAGTTCATTTTAAACAGTTAACATATATTATTCATAGGCAGGAGTGTAGCTGTTCATAGAAATTTGTCAGCAACTTTGTGTATACCATACGTATACACTGACAGTATCAAGACACACGGTAGTGTGTCGTGCGGCCCAAGAAGCCGGCGCGCCACACCGTGAGTATATTGACAGGAAGAACGAAAACGTCATTTTCACACCTTTGTATCTCGGTGATCACTTATCTGATTGGAACCAAATTTGCTACACAGTTGCCCGCCAGCCAAGGGAGTCTACATTCCAAGTTTGAAGGAAATCGCTCCAGCCATTTCCGAGATACGAGCTGCCAAAGTTTCGTTTTTTTTTCTTCGTTTTTTTTTTTCTTCGTCTTTTCGCACACTTGCAAAAATTGCTATAACAAGCAAACGCGTACTCCGATCGCCTTGAAATTTGGCACACAGAAAGGGAATCCAAAGGCGAATCCTAGCATCAAATTTGGTACAAATCCGATGAATGGTTCAGGAGTTATGACCGATTATTCGCGTAAAACAAGATCGATTTGTTGTCACACCTACAGGGTAAACCGCTTCATGGAATGAGTTGAAAATTGCTATGTAGATGGAGTAACCATCGTAGGAGTGCCTTTTGGTGGTTTGAAAGGAATCGAGATAAAGACCACGGAGATATGACACAAAACCCAACCTGTGTCACAATTACGCGATCGATTTTTATGAATTAAAAAGTATTAGTTTTCACGCCTACTAGGCAAACCGCTTAGAGCAATGAGCTGAAAATCGGTGTATAGCTGGAATAATCTTCATAGAAAGTCCTTGCAGTAGTACAGAAGAATCGGATTACAAACCACTGAGTTATGATTCGAAAGCCAACTCCGTGTAGCAAATACGAGATCGAGATACTCTAATAGAACAGTCACCCTAATAGAGCATTCGGCTAATTTATTTACTCCATTATAGAATTTTATTACATCACAAGTTATTCTGTAGGGAGTTCAGCTGCAAACAGTTAATCTTATAGACAGTTCAGTAAGAAGACAGTCACCATGTGGAGAGTTAAGCAAATATACCACTATAGAGATTCAGAACATTACAAGTCACACTGAAGAAAGTTCAGCTATAAACAAGTCATGCACTGTGTAGAGAATTCAGCTACAATTAAGTCACTCTCTAGAGAATTCAGTTACACAGAATTCTGCTACACACAAGTCACTGTGGAGAGAGTTCAGCTACAAACAAATTACCCTTTAGAGTGATCAGCTACAAACAAAACACTTTGCAGGGTGTTCAACTGCAACAAATCAATTACCTTTAGAGCGATCAGCAATGAACAAATCAACACAAATCTACCTGTAGAGAGATCAGCTAGAAACAAACCACCCTGAAGAGAGTTCAGCTACAAAAAATCACCCTGTAGAGACATCAGCTAGAAACTAGACACAATGTAAGGAGTTCAGCTACAAGCAATCACCCTGTAGAGAGTTCAGCTAAAACAAATCAACCTGCAGAGAGATCAGCTACAAACAAATCACCTTATAGAGAGTTCAGCTACAAACAGATTACCTGTAGAGAGATCGGCTACAAACAAATCAACCTGCAGAGAGATCAGCTATATACACACAAATCAACTTGTAGAGAGATCAGCTACAAACAAATCACCCTGTAGAGAGATCAGCTAGAAACTACACACAATGTAAGGAGTTCAGCTACAAACAAATCACCCTGTAGAGAGATCAGCTACAAACTAGACACAAAGTAAGGAGTTCAGCTACAAGCAAATTACCCTGTAGAGAGTTCAGCTAAAACAAATCAACCTGCAGAGAGATCAGCTACAAATAAATCACTTTATAGACAGTTCAGCTACAAACAAATTACCTTGTAGAGAGATCGGCTGCAAATTAATCAACCTGCAGAGAGATCAGCTACACACAAATCAACTTGTAGAGAGATCAGCTACAAACAAATCACCCTGTAGAGAGATCAGCTAGAAACTACACACAATGTAAGGAGTTCAGCTACAAATAAATCACCTTATAGAGAGTTCAGCTACAAACAAATCACTCTGTAGAGAGATCAGCTAGAAACTAGACACAAAGTAAGGAGTTCAGCTACAAGCAAATTACCCTGTAGAGAGTTCATCTACAAACAAATCAACCTGTAGAGCAATCAGCTAGAAACAAATCACCCTGAAGAGAGGTCAGCTACAAAAAATCACCTTGTAGAGAGATCAGCTAGAAACAAATCACCCTGAAGAGAGGTCAGCTACAAAAAAATCACCCTGTAGAGAGATCAGCTAGAAACTAGATACAATGCAAGGAGTTCAGCTACAAGCAAAATCACCCTTTAGTGAGTTCAGCTACAAACAAATCAACCTGCAGTGAGATCACCCACAAAAACGCACTTGTACAGAGTTCAGTTACAAACAAATCACCCTGTAGAGAGATCAGGTAGAAGAATTCACCTTGTAGAGAGTTCATTTACAAAGAAACCATCACATAGAGAGTTCAGCTACAAAGAAATTACCCCGTAGAGAGTTCAGCTAGAAGAAGTCATCTTGTAAAGAGTTTAGCTACAAAGAAACCATCATGTACAGAGTTCAGCTACAAAGAAACCACCTGTACAGAATTCAACTACAAACAAATCACCCTGTATAGAGATCAGCTAGAAGAAGTTACCTTGTAGATAGTTCAGCTACAACAATTCACCCTGTAGAAAGATCATGCTAGAAGAAGTCACCTTGTAGAGTGTTCAGTTACAAAGAAACCATCATGTAGAGAGTTCAGCTGCAAACAAATCACTCTGTAGAGAGTTCAGCTACAAAGAAACCGCCATGTAGAGAGTTCAGCCTCATACAAACCACCTAGTAGAGAATTCAAATACAACAAATCACCCTGTAGAGAAGAAGTTACCTTGTAGAGAGTTCAGCTACAAAGAAACCACCATGTAGAGAGTTTATTTGCAAACAATTCACCTGTAGAGAGTTCAGCTAGAAACAAATCACCCCGTAGAGAGATCAACTGGACGAAGTCACCTTGTAGAGAGTTCAGCTACAAAGAAACCATCATGTAGAGAGTTCAGCTGCAAACAAATCACCCTGCAGAGAGTTCAGCTACAAAAAAATCACCCTGTAGAGAGTTCAGCTAGACGAAGTCACCTTATAGAGAGTTCAGCTACAAAGAAACCATCATGTAGAGAGTTCGGCTATAAAGACACCACCATGTAGAGAGTTTAGCTGCAAACAAATCACCTGTTACAGAGAGTTCAGCTACAAAGAAACCATCCTGTATATAGTTCAGCTACATTTCAAGTCACCCAGTAGGGAGATCATCTGCAAAAAAAATCCTGTGGGGAATAATGAGCATGTAATAAATATATGTATATAATTTGTATAATTACTAATAAAATCAAAAATAATTGAAGTACTAAAATTCTTCTTTAAGTTCTTTTCTTCTTCCTGTGGTAAAGAAAAAAACACATGGGTTAAAAAAGCCCCAAAGTCAGCCATAGGCCGGCTTTGCAGTATACAAATACAAAAAGAAGTGATATCTAATCAAAAACAGCCAAGCTGTAAAAAAAGGTGCGGCCCCCATAAAGGCCATGGTGAAAAAAGATGTGAAATCCAAGGTGGCGGCCAAGAAATGGCTGTGATGGTAGGTTAATGGTTACATTTTAATAACGGCAATTCAGGTGAATTTTGTGCCAAGACTTTTCACCATGGCCTTTATGGGGGCCGCACCTTTTTTTATAGCTTAGCTGTTTTTGATTAGATTATTTTAACAAGTCAAAAGAAAGCCAAGGAATCAAGATATTATATATAAATAAATATAATAATAAACAGTGCATGGCATTGAGTATCTGCTATGTATTAAACTGAATAGGGCAACTACAATGAGCTATTTATATTTTAGTTACATACACTGTAGCTGCTGCAGTTGGTGAAAAGGAATGTCTCAGGCCAAAGCAATGTCAAAGGGTGAAGAAATCAAGCCTGCAGTACTGACCATAGTCATGCTTGGATGAAGGCATCTTTTAGTTAGTTAGTAGAAACATTTAGTTAAACAATTGTGCAAGATTTGAAAACTTATTTGGAAGGAGTTGGGGTCACTCTAAGCACATTTTGGGCTTGGTTATGTGCCTCACTAACACTCTATAAAGTAAAAGTGACGATGGCTTTTGGGTGCTTTGGGAAATAAAGTCTGATCCCTACTTAACATTGTTAACATCTGTATGATAACTACCTGCTCAACTGAAGCACTAAGCTAAGTATATACCTGGATTGTGCAGTGTATGTCATAAAGTGTTTACACTGGCAGACGTATGTGTGCACAGTGTAACCTATTATGAACATGCTACATAACAGATTTCTAATTGTTGAGTGTGAAAAGCACATACATGTATATAATAATGTGTGTGGTGTGCATGCAATGCAAGATTTTTTTAAAACTTGCCTAACCTTGTCACACTAGACGAAGCTTTGTCCCACGCTATGGTCGATGCCACTCAAACAACAACTGCTTGGGAAGTTAATCATCATGACTCATCTTAGCAACATGACTCAATTTAACCAATGCAGTCTTCATGGTATGATTATTTGTGTGATCATAATTTGCCATTAAAATAGTCTTTATTCATTCTAACATTCACTACAAATGGGTGTACCAGTGTGTAACACAGGCAAGGCAAACTAGACTGCTATATTAGAGTTGACAGAGCAATCTCAATAGTTTATTCAAACTCAGTTTCTAAGTCAGCTGTGCATGTCTCAGTTGTCTTCATGGTAGCAATGCCACTGATCAAGAAAACATATTTATAAGGTTTTACAAACTAGTAATGAGCTAGCTATTATTATTATCATGTGCAGATTGCAGTAACTGACATGTGTTTGTATTCTTCTATGAGTTACATATCACCCTTGTAATATATTTGAGCATGATATATTCTGTATGATGTTATTCCTTCAGCGGAGCTTTCTTGCACAAGCAGACAGACATATTATAGTGCAATGGATAATTTCGCTTTTACTCATTACAAAGGAGATAACCATTTACTATACGTAGCTTTATTTATTAAATGCTATCCCACTAGGGACCTGTGAGAAGGCTATAAAAGCTTGTGAGCTTCTACCAACTCAATGAAAATTTGCTTCAATTTGTTATAGATGCTTTGACAAACATAATCATGTTAACACAGTATTGGAAGAAAAGACAGTGATGCCACAAGATTGACCATCAGAGCATGCTACAGAATATCAATGTTAGTAAACTTTCAAAGATGCTGATAATGGCATACCTGCTTCATTGCAGTGGCGTAGCTACACCCGGGCATATCCGGGCATCATTTCCCTTTGCCCTGGTATCAGAAAATGGTTGGGTTTATACGCAGCCACTCAAAATATCGCGTTTAACACATAAATCCTCCCCCACCCCCATTACCATTAATTTGCCAACAGCTTCTGCCTGCCATCGACACTTGCACCCTCTCTTTAAAAAGGGGTGCGCCGCGATATGAAACAAATTAGCTCTGCGCGTTCAGTTAATATCAGAAAATGGCGCCATGTGTTCTCCACGTGACGTGTGAGTGTTCACAGTTGACTGTTAGTTGGATATTGTCCAGGGGCGGATCCCCCCTTTTGAAAGAGCCTCTCTTACTCGAGATACTCTAATAGAGCAGTCAAATCGATATACTCTAATAGAGCAGTCACAGTAGTCTTTTGAGGAGCAGTGTAGCAAGTTATGTATCTAGATATAAATAAGGAAACATAGTTGGTAAGGGTATCTATGGTGAGGGGCAGCTGTTGTCAGCAGGTGATGACCTTTTTTTTTTTTTTTGGTCTTCAACTTACAGCTAGGCTGAAGTTGCAATTCCAAAATGGAACCCCCTTTTTAATAGTCTAGATCCGCCCCTGTGGTCTGATTATTGTTTGATGGTGCGAGGTCCGTGATAATGCTCTAAACAGAGTCCTCTAATAGCGCCCGAATTTATTTAGATGTAGCTAACGTGACACAAAGGGAACTGTGTAGCGAGGTGTGGAATCAGTGTTGTATGATTTAGGAGTGGAGTGTGATATGTGATGTGAGCTATTATTAAAACACAATTGTATTAGTCGCAGTGGTAGGAGATCACCGAGATTTTTGCCAGTTTTGCGACCGCCATTTTTGTAGACCTGAGTTCACTGAAGCAGAGCCAGTCAGTGGATGAATTGGCATGTTTAGTGAGTCACATCTTCAATGGAGGACTGGAGGAGGACTTATCACACAAGATCTCTTAAGTGTGTTGTGGCGCTGCACGCGATTACTACTACTACATATACATCCCACAATCGATTAGGTAGCAATCATGTAGTAGCTATTTAGCTAGATAGGCTGTATAAATGCTTATGTTCATGCACCATACAGATAGAGTTAGCAGCTATACAGAATAGCTAGCCATGCTTTGCACTAAAAAAAAATTTTTATGAGTACGTATGAACATCCCACAGGTTGCTCACTTAGTTGCTTGCAAGGTTATTGGTTTACCTGGGCATCACAATTGGTCTAGATACACCCTGCTTCATTGAGTGCTTAACATCAAACTATTAATCATAACACTTCTGGTTACTGATGTTAATTGAGTTAATATCCTTGTAATATTAAAATCTTATAATACAGAATGCAAATATACATATCAATATGCTTCAGAAGTTGTAGCTGAAGGAGCAAGTAAGCTAGCTTGATGCAAATATTAATCGACTGATCAATTTTAAAGTACTTGCTCAATTTCTATACAGTACATATATAGAGTGACAAGAACAATACTTTTCAGTATTTAGATTTTACCTGTACAATTGTTTTCAACAATTGAAGGAGTCAGTGGAAAAAGGGGACATGTGCCATTTTAGATTTTTCATTTCTTAACGTTTGTTTTAGCCATGTGAATAATGTTGTCACTAAGTAAATAACAGAATTTACAAGTTCATGGCAGTCTCAAAATAATTTTTAGCAAATATTACAATTCAACTGTCCCAAAATTCTGTTTAATGCCCACCACATAGTCACCTAAATTTTCAAATGGCACTTGTCCCCTTTTGCCGCTGACCCCTTCAATTTAACCAGTGAAGCTCCACTTCAGTATAGTTATGTGAATGATGTCACTATATTTGATGGTTTCACCTCACACATTTTTCATTTCCTGTACAATTAGAACATCGGCAGAAATATAAATTGTCATCAAGTGGACTTACCTCTACCACTAGCATAGAAGATTTTATTTGACATGGTAAGCAGCATTGCGATCATCTCTCAGTCAGTACTTTCTCCATTTCCTAGCTAATTCAACTATATCAATTACTTTGTACCAAATTTTACCTTTAAGATTTTCATTTAACATAGCTAATGAGTAATAATGGATTCATGTTGAGAATCTTGTATTTTCTAGATAGTGACATTTAAATAATATCATGTTATGCCAGCATATATAGTAGGCTGGTACCTACTTAGTCACAGCAAATCACCCAGTTAGCCAGACCAACTAGGATACAAATTCTCCAAATTATATCCACATCAATACTGTTAAAGATATATGAATGGCATAACAAAACTGTGTACATGTGTGCCTACCTTGTTACCTAAAACTTCAAGCATTGCTTTATATATACCTCTCTTGCTTTCAAAGACCATTGTGGTAGTGTGCATGTATTATTTTTCAGAATCTAATAACTTTAACTGTAAAACCTGCTGGATCCATGTTAATAGCAAAGGTGCATTTACCATGTACATTCCATTGTGAATATAAGTGCAAATTATTTGACGTCTGTGCAGATATGGGTATATACAGTATTTCAGGTAGGAGGAAATTGTGTTGAAACATGTAGATGATTGTCTTCTTTTTCTTCCTATTCTTCTTGTAGTGTTCCATAACTGGCAAGCTTTAAATCCTCTTCACTGTCCATCTTATTGTTCATTGCTGTATCTTCTTCTTTTGTTTGTCAGTAGTCATGTCATTAATTCATTTTCATTGTTAAGTTTGTAGCGCTCATTACTTTATTATTACCCCAATATTTACCATATACGTAGCTTTATATTTAGAATTTTGTTTCACTCTTTCATTACTACAATTATATTGTATTATCGAATACGCTTACTTATTACTGGTGTGGTTGTAACCAGACATTGACTAGCAACATTGTTACTGCAAACACAAACCTTTAGCTACATGGCACCACAATAGTGTATATTATATAGTTATACAACAGCCACGAGTGCTCTGCCTGATATAAACGCACGAGCCTGAGGGCCGTCAGGCCCGAAGGCAAGTGCGTTTATACAGGCAGAGCACAAGTGCACGTTGTATAACTGTTATGTACCACTCACCTAATAAGTGGGGAGAGTCTCACAAGACAGCTGTAACACTTATAAAGGCCAGGTTTCTAACATTGATTGTGGGTAACCAAGCTGGACGTTGCGATGACGTTCCCCCTGCAGTACTTCAGCCACCTGAGATATTGAAAGCTAGTACGCTATGGGTTATATCACTAACCTGCATTCGCTGTTCGACTCTCATCATGTAGTGCTCAGCATGCCAGCGTGCCATATAGACTAAGCACCAGACTAATCGCCATAGTGATTCTCTCGAGCGAAAAAAAAGCAGCTAAATAGACGGTTTAAGTAAACAAAACCTAACTATTAAACGATACTAGTCTAATTCTTACTATTCACACTGGCTAAACTCCAATCTGGTGGCATGACAAAACTGGTTACCACAATCGAACGTAAAGGTTAGTATTATTTAGAATATATTTGTTTTATTGAGTCATTGTTGAAGTGGACTACAGTTTAATCTGGGCTAAGATGGCACCAGACTAGTAAGGTGTATAAGTACATTTATATAAATGTAGACTAGAGCTGTTGCCACCCGCGTTGGCTTTTTCGATCACTATTGGCTGCTTGTAAACATTATACGTATTGGTGACATTATGGCCCACAATTGACCTTTACATGTCAGGCTATAAAAGAATTCAAGTGATCTGTGAAGTGTCTTTCCACCTATTAGGTGAGGTGTCATAGTGGTCTTGGCCACCAGCACTTGTGCTATGCTGCACAAAACCGCAGCCAGTGCAATATCTGTATATTGCACTGCGGTAGGTGCATTATAACTTATAATGCACTCGTTGTGGTCTACAAAACCGCAACCAGTGCGTTATAAGTTATAATGCACTCGCTGCGGTCTGCAGCAGTGCAATATACAAATTATAGCACTGGCGGTGCCTTTGAACTGCCCACGCAGAGTGGTACATACTACTATACAAACCAGCAGTTTTCTTCTGTAATAGCATGTACATGAAGGGTATGTACAGCAGACCAAAAATGATGGCAGTGTCTTAATAGTAATTTACAGGACTGCCCATGGAGGGGGGGGGAGCAACTGGGGCACTTTGCCCCACGACCCAGGCTGAAAGGGGCCCCAAGGCTCTTGAATACCTGTTAAAAAATCAATATATTCTAATAGAGCAGTCAAGATCTAGGTACTCTAATAGAACAGTCACAATATTCTTCCGAGGAGCAATGTATAGCAAGCTATGTATGTATGTAATTGTAAATAAGGAGATAAAACTATATAGTTGGTGAGGGGCAGCTATTGTCATTGACAGCACATAACGATCTTTTTTTTTTGGTCTTCAACTTACAGCTATGCTGAAGTTGTGATGCAAAGTGGAATTCTCCTTGCCCCTGGGTCCCTACTTTAACTCTTTGCCCTGGGCCCCTTAATTTCTCTGGACAGCCCTGGTAATTTATATGCAAAATCCATCACAAATTTAGAATATGTGATTGACTTTAAATCTTTATCCTATACATAATGAAAATAGGGCATGACACAAATTAAGGTATTTTCAAGGTAATTTAATGTATACTAGCCACCCTACCACTTTATCTTGCTTCTATGTATATTTGTAGTAACATATACTTACATTCTTAGCCACATCTAATATACCCTATCTAAAATGGTTTCAAATATCCAGAAATATCATCTCCAGGTTTAAAACGTCATATAGGTAATTGAAATGTGTGGTATGATACCTGCCTTATGCATACTTAAGGTTTATGCACCATTGACAGGTGCTTTAATTACCTATTTTAGTTCCCAAATACTCACAATTGTATGTAGCTGTACAACAGAAGGTACTTACTGACTATGTTGTTAATGGTCACTGTAGCATTACCAGGACTACCATGAGTAACATCAGCAGGTAGTGAGGATGGTTCAATAGTGACAATGAAGTACTCATCATCTTCAAATATAACATCATCATTATTTATTGGGACATCAAATGGAACCCTGGTCACTCCAGCAAGAAATGTGACAGTATATGGTCCAGAATTATAATCAACACCTCCTCCTGTAATATGTTAGTAATACTGTTATTACTCCATCACTAAACTTGTTACAATAGTTAATCAAATAGTCTAACACTCAGTGTTACTGACCAGTAGCTGATCCATCAATGTTAAATACTTGTACAATAATATTGGTCGATGAAGGGTTACTGAGAACTAGTACAGGTTGTGCTGGTCCATCATCTTCATCAACATTGTACGTTGACTGTTCAAAGCTCACAGTAACAGCTATAGGGTATATTGCATACTTGTGTTACTTGACCATTATGCTATATACGTAGCTAGCACTATAATACTGTATATAGCATGGGTGGTTCTAGGAATTTGGATAACTGGTTTTCATTCCATACTATTCATGATGCCTAGCTACATAGCATTTATAAAAGAATACACACCTTAGTGTGAAAAGCACACTAACAGCAAAGCGTGCCAATCTAGAGGAGTCTGGGGAGGAAGGGGATGCCTACCCCCGAGAAATATTTTGAAAGTTAGACCCTTGAAGTTGAACTTGACAGAAGTGTACCATGCTTGATTGTTGCATTAGTGTGATGGCTCTATTAAGTATCTTAATCTTGCATAACCAGTTACTGAAAACCTCAGAGAAACTCCCCAAAACTGCAGGGAAGGAGGATAGCAAAATATTGATCATTCTGTATTCTAAACTAAATTTCAGTGACAAAATTATTTTGCTCAACAATTTTCTACACAACTGTACACAGTAGCCATGTCTTTGTTTCATTCAAGATTCAAGTTTACAAGTCAGCTTTATTAACCATGTAGCTTACTGGCTTTAGCATTGTAGATATTAATTCTCAAGCAAGCATCAAGCAACATGGCATAATTATCTTGTTGTTTAAACACACTCATCTATTCTACATGTGATCACTTGAAAACACTATTGTAAAACCATCAATGCAAATAGACTTGCAGTAACAGGAAGCAACTAGCATTGTAGAGACTAAACTTTCAATGCAAGCTAAAAGAAGTAGTTTACTAGTTTTACATGAGGCAGTTTACTAGTTTTATATGAGTCTTTATCATGATATTTTATGTTAGAATAAAGAGAATTATGGTAGCATCTGATTCAGTATTGGCAAATTTGTTATGGATATCACCACTAATAGTTGAGCAGTAAGTAATGTCTAAAAAATTACAGATATGACTAGGGGCTCGAGTCAATTATGCTGCACAAACTGCTTTCAGCAAATTTTCACGTATTACGCTCTTCAGTGTTCCCATTATGATTGCATTATGCTCCTAAGTTAACAACATTTCTTACAATTATCTTGGATTTTCTAATTAGTGCATGCTCTATTACAGATTTCACTACAAAGTGACTGTTCTATTAGAGAGTATTGATCTAATGAGCTATGTACAATGTACTCGAGTGCTTTATAGCAGTTTGCAGTTTCCACTGATTGATTTATTAGGAGTATCGATCTATTTTCATGGACTTAAATTCCATAGTTTGAAGATCCACCCAATATGCTAAGATTATGCTGGCCAGTCTATTCTGCTTTTTGGCATATTTGATACAGACCTAGACATGACTACATACTAACTAGGGCTGAAATGATCATGGTTTTTAGTATTCGAGTACTCTCTAGAGTTAACGATCGAGTACTCACAAATGTTAGCTACTTGTAGTCATACCCATTATACATGTTTTGTACCAACCTTAAAACAGTTTACAGCTTTTCAAGTAACAACAATGATACGCTCACAGTATTAAAGCACTGATATTAGTGTCCCTGACAAAAAATTATGTCAATAAAACCTACAGCCTTCATTGTGTCACTCCCTGATGACAAATACATCAGGTCTCATGATCTTAATGAGTACTTGAATACCAATTTAATTATCCGATTATCAAAATCCTTAACGAATACTCACAGAGTAGTAGTATTCGTTTTAGCCCTAATACAAACTCAACTATCCTTTTAAAAATGATTACTGTGGGAGGATAAATTGAACCAAAAAGCTGTTAAAATTTATGCTATTGTTCAGCCATATAGTAATGAACAATAGTTCAAGTCATTTCATCAGAATTGATAATGTAAAAGAACACGAACATTACTAAATTGTTTATATAGATTGTACTCAGCTAGTGTCCAATCAGCTAAACAAATCAATCTTTCATTAACTAGTACAATAGCACCTCTCATAACTCTAGTAGTAGTGACAATCAAAGCTGTAGTTTCAATGAGTACCAATGAAATGGCACTATACTTTAGCTTATTTCATAAATGGAGCAGAAAAAATGATAGAAGACTAGTATGTTTGAAGAAATGGTTATAAGAAAGATCAGTATCATAAATCGGTGGATGGCTTCAACAGAAAATCAGTTCTACCAATTTTGCGCAAATTGTGAAGATCGGCACCGATCTAATACTAGATTGGTAGATTGGTATATCTCTAGTACAGACCCGACACAAGAAAAGACATGCACCCTTGATGGAGCCTTCTGTTATGCAAGTTACTTACCACTCTCCCTTATAGTCACTGTAGCACTACCAGGATTACCACGAGTAACACCATCAGGTAGTGAGGATGGGTTAATAGTGAGGGTGAAATCTTTATCATGTTTGAATATATCATCAGTATATATTGGAACATCAAACGGAATCCTAGTCCCTCCAGCAGGAAATGTGACAGTGTATGGTCCAGAATCATAATCAATACCTCCTCCTGTAACAGGTCAGTAATACTATTATTCCATCAGTAAACATGCTACAAAAGCACATGAAATGGTCAAATGCTCACCAGTAGCTGATCCATCAGTGTTAAATACTTGTACAGTAAAAGAAGTTGATGATGGGTTACTGAGAACTAGTACAGGTTGTGATTTTTCAACAACACTGTATGTTGACTGTTCAAAAGTGACAGAAATAGCTATACGGTGAATAAATTTGAATGTTACAGTGATGATTATGTTACATCATGCAAAATTTTACATTGTAACATTGTCAGTGATAATCTGGATAGGGAAGTAAATAGTTGAATGGAAAATGTATATAGACTTGCTTTTTAAATTCTATACTACAAATATATGCCACCATGCACATGATTAATACCTGTGTATTACAATCTCTTTGATTTCAGCACAGTATTTTAATAAATATAATTATACAACCAAGTACTGAGAATAATACGAAATGCGGTTAAAATTATTTCATAAATAATAAATAAATAAATAATGTTTGAGGAAACTAGAAGGCCTAAGGCTTCGCACTCACCAGGAATACAATCCTTGTTGAATGAAGACATAGTTGTATAATAGTGAGGTCTATCCGTGATGGTAAGTGAAATGGTACAATTCTAATTAATGCCAATCAAAACAAGTAGCATGTGACATGCATACCATTCTAGTGACGTGTTCGCTCTTTGGTTTGCTTGTCAATTGTAGAGAAGTAATGGATCCTAGAGAGAAGACGGGCTGGAAAGTAGATGTAAAACGGGTTAGTGTTAATTAGTCAGGTGACAGGTGATTCATTACGGCTGGTTGTTTACAGGCGACTTATTATAAATAACACTAGCTAGCTAGTGTCAGGTTTCTTCAGCTCATCAGCCTATTGGAGTCATAACTTGGAGAGAGGGTGCTTGCAGAATAATGTCAGAAGGCTGGAAGTAAATCTCTTATAAAGTAATGTACAATCGAGATACTCTAATAGAGCAGTCACTTAATTGTAGTAGAGCACACACATTTAACTACCCACAGTGTGCATTTGGTTACTGGTTAGTTATGTTATACTATTTACAAGAAAGTGAGGCCGCTAAAGTAGCTAGTGTGTTATCTTGCAGACATTCTCAAATTGATATATACTCTAATAGAACAGTCACTTACCCTAAACAGTTTCAAACTGTTGTAGCTGTCACATCTACAATTAGCTACCAGCTTGGTAAAATCTATACAGGTGTAATGTAATTGTATGGTACTGTTATATGATTGATGTTTATATAGTACCACTAAGAGTAGCTATATGTATTCGCCTCATGCTTTTTTAGCATCTCAGCCGCGCGCCTTGTACTTTATTTTTCATATAGCACTCGCGGCTATGCTTTAAATGATTTATGGAATTTTCTAGTCTTGTAGCTTCACCATACACTTGAGGACTCATAATTAACACGCGTTGCACGAATTATTAGCAGCCTGAATGCACACAAAGTAGTTCAACAAAGTAAGACTGGTGATGCTTCAAATTATTAAAAGTTAATTGTTTGCTGCACTGAACAAGAGCACCTTAATACTTGTATTTGCCTGCTAGTGAAAAATTATTTTATGGATTGGCAGTACTACATTATAGAGATTATGAAAGTTGACGCTATCCTGCCAGAAGAATATCAAGCAATAAACAGCCACACTTTTCCCTTATGACATGCAGTTTGGCCGTATGGCTAGGCATATAATCAAGCCAAAAAGTGCCTTCAGAGTGACCAGAAATGTAAAAAATTTCTATGGTATTTTAAATATATTTTATTTAGTGGAAATTTCTGCAACTAACTATTTAACTAACTATCTAACTAACCAACTGCCTAAAGCAACTAACCAACTTGTTAACTAGCTACCTAACTAACTAACTACGACTAACTAACTGATACCTTCAGCCAAACATAAATTGACAATCGATACACTGATTATAATCTCTTCACTTTTTGGCATCACTTAAGCCTGAGCTATGCCTTTTCACGTAACTTAGTATGTATGCACGTAGCTTATGTCTTACGGTCGTTATCCACTATAGTCACAGTAGCACTACCAGGATTTCCACGCATAACACCATCAGGTAGTGAGGATTGGTCAATAGTGACAGTGAAATGCTCATTTCCTTCAAAAGTATTATCAGGAGTTATCCCAACATCAAATGGAACTCTAGTCACTCCAGTAGGAAATGTGACCCTATATTGTCCAGATCCATAATCACCACCTTCTCCTGTAACATGTTAGTAGTACCATTTTTTAATGCTATCCCTAAACTTGTTACACCTGATCATTCACCAAATGGTATAATACTCACCAGTAGCTGATCCATCAGTGGTAAACACCTGTACAGTAATAGGAGTTGAAAATGGTCTTTTGAGAATTAGTAAAGGTGCTGATCCACCATCTTCATCAACACTATATGCTGACTGTTCAAATGTTACTGTGTTTACTATAAAAGAATTGTACATTTCAACAAGCACATAAATAATAGTAGTAATATCAAAACTTTAATCTTTTCATTAAATTTTATACTCAGAATTTCCTCAAATGAAACCCCAGTCTCTTTTTTCATACCCTTTCCTGTATTTTGATCCAGTCTACAGAGCTGGAGAGAATTTATGAAGCCTGAGATAGATCAAGAATGTGGGGCCTTATATGATACAGCTACTGTAGGTATTATCTAAGTGTGCACACTAGCATGCAAAGCATGCCAACCTACGGAGTCTGGGAGCATGGTGCCCAGGAAAATTTTGAATGCTAGGTCCTGAGATTGAATATGATTTATTACAGTATAATCATGAATGCTTTTTTGACCCTTGTATTAGGGTGACTGCTCTACTATAATGAGCTTGAATTTTATAGCAAGCTTTCTGCCAAACACAACACTATACCAGAGCTTCTAGAATTGAATGTGAGACTGACTTTAACAGCTGTTAGAGTAGCTACTATATTATTCACATTATAGAGAGACTGTTTTATTAGAGTATCTCAGTCTTTATGTTTATGTAATGTACAATCCAACAAAAACACCTTTGCTGTAGAAAAAGGCACTTCCAAGGAACTACAAGTATCTGTAGCCCCATGTAAAAACAGATAAGCTATAGAAAAACATTCCATGAAATTAATGGGTAACTGAAAGAGCTGATATCTAGAGCAGCCAAGAATCAATAATGTTACTACAACTGACTATGATCACCAAAGAATACTTTGGCTATAAAATAGGTAAATAAAAGTAAGTGGCAAACAAAACAGCTGATATCTGTCCAAGAATAAAAGTTAAGTTGATACAACTTACTACAATTATTAACTTGCAACATTGAATCTTAATCATTCAACTGTGTTCTATACATTCACCCTTGCTACATCCTAAATTAATTCTTTGTAACTCTAAGTGGTTGGTAATTTGGCCGCCTTTTTTTCTTTACTCTGACTATTGAAAAAGGTGGCCAAATTACCAGCCAATTAAAGTTACAAAGAATTAATTTATGATGTAGCAAGGGTGAATGTATAGAACAGTTGAATGATTAAGATTCAATGTTGCAAGTTAATAATTGTAGTAAGTTGTATCAACTTAACTTTTATTCTTGGCCAGATATCAGCTGTTTTGTTTGCCACTTACTTTTATTTTCTTGTTTTATAGCCAAGATATTCTTTGGTGATCATAGTCAGTTGTAGTAACATTATTGATTCTTGGCCACTCTAGATATCAGCTCTTTCAGTTACCCATTAATTTCATGGAGTGTTTTTCTATAGCTTATATGTTTTTACATGGGGTTACAGATACTTGTAGTCCCTTGGACGTGCTTTTTTTACAGCAAAGGTATTTTTGGGGGGGATATCACTAATTTTTGTCAGTTATATAATTTACAGACCCAGTGTTTAAGCCATGGGGGGTGTATGATGAATTCTGCCTGGTAGAGGTGTTGCAACCAGACACAAATCTACTGATAGGTGGTGAGCATATAACATACATTCCTATAGTAGCTGTTAATTTTTTATTAGGACAAGGGTCAATGGAAATTACTGGTCATGCCAAGTAATGGCTACAGTCAGGGTTACCAAAGATGTGTAAAGCACTTATTTGCAAAGCATGCTTTTCTAGGTGATCTTGGGGGAATGCCACCATCTTGAGATAGCAACTCTGAGATTGCATCTGGGATCTGGGAGGATTTTCAAACAGAGATGTAAATATTCAGCTATATTGTTCAATGACTGTTCTATTAGAGTATTTTATTGCCTGGCTGTTCTATTAGAGTATTTATTGTTTGACTGTTCTATTGGAGTATATCAATCATTCTGTACTTATCAATGAACAAAACCTGCTATGGCCACTGCCATAGTACAACTTATCAACTTGGTTTGCCACTCATAGAGCTAGATGCTTTGCTAAGGGTTATGAAAGAGTTCACAAACATCATACTATTATTTTTATTTCACTACATACAAACACACGCTTACATCATATACAAGCACAAGACACACACAAAATGTGCAAACACTATACACACATGTTCACACACATACACCACATATTGGTTGTACTCATGTTAATATCACATCTCTTGTGAATGCTCTTGTAGGTGAGCTGGTAGTGCCCTTAAAAAGGTCTTGCATAAAAGAAAATTGTGTTGTAGATTCTGTTTAGTGCTGATTAATTACACATGTCACTCCATAGTTAAGCCATGAGGATATCCAAGCAGGTGTCTTTGGTGTTGCGACCAATGTTCCAGGTTAGTTGCATGTGTGTTTAATAAGGTTAAGTTCAGTGCCTACTTGTTCTTTTACAGGTCTCACTTAATCTTGTGTTGTCATACAGACATCTGAATATTGTGCAAGCTGTGTGGAACAACCCCAACTCATATACACAATCATTGGCAAACTATGAACCAATCTGTTACAAAAGTTGAAAGTCACAACACAAGCTCATACTGGCAAACCAAGAAACACATTCCAGCAGTCTGTTACAAGCTTTATTGCATCATGCATGGTATGTGCATAATGATTGATTAATGAAAGTCACAACCAAGGCCACAACACAAGCTCCATGGTGCATTACTGGAAATAAATAAGTTCCACCTGACTGACAATTATCATGTGACCTATTTAGGGGATATCCCTTGGAAAGTCCCTGCACAGTAACACCTCAAGTGAAAACACTTGCTACGCGATTCATATTATTATTGATGGCAGTCCATGTCTTGAGAGGGAAGTACAGTATTATTAAACACTAAAAATATATTAAAGTATGCGTACCGCATTGAAGAGCCATAACTAAGAACAAGTTCCACCCGCTTGACAATGATCACATGGCCTAATTAGGAAAACTCTCTTGGAAAGCCCTTGTAACACCTCAAGTGAACACACGTGATACGTGGTTCACATTAATTATTGATGGCAGTCCATGTCTTGAGAGGGTCTGAATACTACTAAATATTTGTCATATTGTAACTGGATTTCAATGGAGTGGTGAAGCGTACTTCTTACTGATTTGAAACTAAAATACATACATCACTTGCGAGACTGCTTGAAGAAGTCGAATGGATATTAAAGAGTCGTGAGAATACTGATGCACTCAGCTCTTCGTGGAGGTTCAGTAACGAAACGAGGAGTGGAGGTTCAGTAACGAAACGAGGAGTGAAAAAATGAGGCTAGTGTATAAAGTGCTACATCTATTCATACTGATTAACCGCATGTATGCGATTGGTTTTTAGACTGTCAGACGTCTGCACTGACTAGTGCAAACTCACTGAGACCAAGCTGAAAACTTCTGTGATGGTACCAACTTGAGTAGCAGCAAATACCAGTACTATCCGGCTTGAAATTAGCTCATGGATGGATTGTCAACAAGGTGTACTCGTACAGACCAAACAGCTTTCAGTATTGTCACTGTATATGTAGTGCCAATTTAGAAGTCCCGGAACTATAGGTGGAAGAAGTAAGGTAATGTACATGATGCTTGTACAAAAAATACTCATTCACATTGCATGCTGGTCTAAATAACTAAATTTATGTACAGTGAAACCTGTCTAATCAGGACACTGTGTAGTAAGGTCATTGCTGGGCCAGCTTGTGAATCCTCAAATGTATTACCTCAAGGGTATGATGAACTTTCAGGTCCCCATATCTGTCATCTACATAAAAAGTGACAGATTTTTAACTGTATTGTATTTAATGCCTGCCTGTCGATTTTACAGGTTCAGGGCACTAAGTCATAGCATGTGGTTCTCTCACTAGCAGTGGTACATACGTAACTTGGCAACTAAGATCAAGGTTCGGGGGAGTAAGTTTATAGACAGAGGAATTCTTTAGTTCTCAATTGTCAAGTGCACGTGGATGATGAGATTCATCTGGCCTGGTAAAATTTTGGCATTATATCTCAATTGATTATGATCTTCTGAATTTCCAGGATGAGGCATACAGGTGTGATGGGACTAAACTATCCCATTTTATTATTGTCAGAATTTTATTGTTAATGTCACAAACAGTTAATATGATATATTTCATTATGTACCTTGTGTATTAATTAAGTGACATGCATGATGAAAGCCACAAAGGGAGTTACTACTTGCTGTTAGGGTGGGTAATGCTATGTAACAAGCTGGTTTGAGCACCACCACAACACACAAGTTGTTTTAATACACCATGTGTGGTGTGGCAACAAGAATTATGCTTGGAACACCTTCTCTATAGTGACACTACGTTCTTGATGTTTTCATACTTGCTTATAAGACATCAACGCTCGCATGAGGCATGGCACTAAATGGAGTTTAAAAGATTTCTGCTTAAAACACCTTCCCTAGAGAACTTACGGTTCTACACACTTTTACAACTTGTTTATCAGACATTAGGGCTTGTGTCTACATCGTGTCTTTAAAAGTTATTGTAGGGATTAGAGGTTTGATCTAAGAAAATACGCGTATGAACAAACCAGGATTAGATAATGTCAGTGCTAGATGGACTGTACAAACATGGGTAAGTTGATTGGTATAAGGTGACGCTAGGTGTAACACAAAGTTGAGAAATAAAGCAAAATATGTCTAAATATGCGTTTTAATACCAGTCGCAAAGAAAACTACTACTATTACTACTACTACTACGGATTTGATAAAATTTAACATGTACCATTGTACAGACAATAATGGTGAAACAAGCAAAGCCTAAGTTACACCACGACTACTACTACTACTACTACTACTACTACCACTACCACTACCACTACGACTACCACTACGACTACGACTACGACTACGACTACTACTACTACCACTACCACTACTACTACTACTACTACTACTTTTTTCATTGAACAATAATGACACACATGTACAATAGTACAGAATAATATTGGTAATACAGGCATACGCTTAAGTATAACCAAAGTTAATAGATGTTAAGATATTAAGAGTCCCAAGAATAGCTGCCTTTTGGAGGTTATTAAACAATGTTTCGTTATAGTCAGGTATTCGCTTCAAATGAGTTTTTTGGTTAGCTGATACCACACCAGAATGGCCAATCACAACAGGAACAAGATCAACAGGTTGACCATAACACTCGGAAATCTCTCGGACAAGAGTTTGATACTTATTCAATTTTTCTTGCTCCTTAGTTAGTACATTGATATCTGCAGGGCAAGCAACTTCAAAGAAAATTATTCGCTCTTCCTTCTTTAAAAACAACACAATGTCAGGTCGATTGGATGAAACATGGACATCAGTGTACGAACCAAAATCCCATAAAACCTTTGCAACCTCATTTTCAACCACTGGAAAAGGTTGATGATCATACCAGCACTTGGCAGATATTGGCAATTTGAAAGACTTACTGAGGTGCAAGTGAAGCACCCTGCCCACCATGTTATGCCTGCGAAGGTAACTAGTTGGTGCCAGTACAGGACAGCCAGAAAGTATATGCTGGATTGTCTCTTCCTGTTCCTGACACAAGCGACACAAGATTGACTGAATCGGAGTGTGCATTATCTTTGCCTGGTAAACCCTAGTGCACAACACCTGATCCTGCACGGCAAAAATACTACTTTCAGACTCGCCGTGGAGCGAACATTGCAGCCACTTGAAACTTCTCACAGCATCAATAGTTGAAGATTGTATGAAGGTAAAAAATTTACCATGTAATGGCTTGTCACATAGTACACTCTGAAGCTTCTTCCTCTGAGCAGCTATCACAGCAGTTTTCAATTGTCCAACCTACTACTACTACTACTACTACTACTACTACTACTACTACTACTACTACTACTACTACTACTACTACTACTACTACTACTACTACTACTACTACTACTACTACTACTACTACTACTACTACTACGAAAAAAAGGTTTTTTTATTACGTGACACAATACAAACCTATTGAGAGATGTTGCATAATCCAGGGCTAATATTGCAAAACCGTCCCTACACGTAAATAACTCACAGTAGTGGCCGCGCGTCTTTTAATTGGGTGTGCGCTTTGCAGTTTCTTGGCCGCGCGCCTCACTACTGTGAGTCTTGATTATGATGTCCAGGCCCAGGTGGCCTCCTGGAGGCTGGAGCCTGGGACCCGGGGAAATGCCCCAGTTGTCCCCCGTGCTGGGGCCCTGCCAGTCTGTAAACACCAGATACTTACCTTAAAAGACCAGAGAAATGGGAGGTGTTTGATGTTCTATATATGCATTGCTCACAACATGATAACCAGTACACACACACACACACCACACACTATATATATATATATATATATACCATGATCACGTGAAACTTCAAAGGCACCGCTGGTTGCATATAGGGCATATACACCCCAACTCACAGGTGAGTATATATATACCTACCTGAGGTGAGTATATATATACTCACCCAGGTAAGTATATATACTCACCTGGGATACCACGTGACACACTATTGCATCACGATTACGGGCTGATAGCCTGACGTGGGCAGGCGAACGACGCCCATACCAGCATGACTAATCACCCAGATGACTCAGGCTAATAGCCTTCGTCACGCTAGGCAATCAATCGCCCCAGCCAGTATGAGTCCAACCACTGGACTCATTTTATACCCATACCTAGTGACTTCGATGATGGGTGGCAGCAAGTAACGTTGCTCCTACGTTTGTTGATATGAACGGACAATTCCTGGCGATATACGGAGATATGTTTACTGAGTCCCACAATCAATTTGATTCTTCATTGTGAGAGCTGAATTGTGAGAGGGACGTTTCCAGCATGTCTACCATGCCAAACTATGGCGAATTAAGTGTAAGTATATACTTTAAGTTGGTTTGTGTGCGTATGGGTTGTTAGTAAGTAATGTAGTGCGGATTAATTTAGAAACATGCTATATATCATATGAACCATGGCTCACTTCGGTGTATTGCACTTATATACACCCCTCCTCCTCAGTCATCGGAAGTTTACTATTTATAAACGCCTCAGCTTCGCCTCGGCGTTTATCAACAGTAAACTTCCTTTGATTTCAGAGTCAGGGTGTATATAAGTGCAATACACCTTGTAGCCATGGTTTATATATTACATATATACGCATATCAAGACACACGATAGCGTGTCGTGTGGGCCAAGAAGCCGGTGCGCCACACCGTGGGTATATTGACAGGAAGAAAATGTCATTTTCACACCTTTGTATCTCGGTGATCCCTTATCCAATTGGAACCAAATTTGCTACAGAGCTGCCCACCAGTCAGGGGAGTTTACATACCAAATTTGAAGGAAATCTCTCCAGCCATTTCCAAGATACGAGCTGCCAAAGTTTCGATTTTTTCTTTATTTTTTTTTCTTTGTGTTTTTGCACATTTGCAAAAATTGCTATAAAATGCAAACACGTACTCCAATCGCCTTGAAATTTTGCACACAGAACGGGAGTCCAAAGGCGAATCCTAGCATCAAATGTGGTGCAAATCCAATGAATGATTCAGGAGTTACGACTGAATATTTGCGTAAAACAAGATCGATTTGTTGTCACCAGTGTTGGGAAAGTTACTTTGTAAAAGTAACTAGTTACATATTACATATGTGACTGGATTTTGGAAAAACGATCCAAATTGCACATTAGAAGTTTCGAGATAAATGGTTTTAAAGAATTGAAGCCAGCATAACTCTCCAAGGATAGCAAGCACGCGGATGAAATTTACACAAAAGATGCATCAATCTGTTACCTTTCAGGCCACTTCCAGTACTTGTAGCTGCTTGTAGAGTTTCCCGCCAAATAAGAGAAAATCTGAGCAGTTGGACGAGCGAAGTAGTATCATGAGTGCTCACAAAGGGGTGGAGGGTGGGGGGTGGCGGGGAGGGTAAGAGATAGACCTCAAAATGGAGGCAGACCACGATTGGAGTCCAGACACGAGATTACAGTGCTGTGCTGGCTCCTTAGTGGCTGATATGTAGCAAAATCAACAGAGAAAATGTTTGGCTAACATTATAAGGCTGTCCACCAGTAAACCACTGATTCTTGCCAAGCCAGGTCCTTCACAATGCCTGAAACCACCATTTGAGCACTCCACACCACCCAGAAAAGACGTCTGTTAAAACCAGCCTCGAGTAGTTTGAGTAGTACTGAGGGTCAAAACTAGTAGTACGATAGTGTAGCTATCCACTGGTGGTGTTAGTTTGATTTTGCCTGATGTGCGATTTGGATCGGTTTTGTAAAATCTGGTCACATATTACTTGCAATTGAGCTATTTAGCTACAGTTACATATTACCCATAAAATAAAGTAACTATAATAATATTACATATTATATTACTTTGTGTTCACAACCTTAAGCTGTCACGTGTGAAACTACCACCTTATCACGTGACATGATTGCGTTGTTGGACTATGTGCAAATCTTGGTTATAAGTAAGAAGCTGGTTAATAAGCTTCATTCAGTAGGCTTCGTTACTTCATTTTGACTAGGCGTTACTCAGAGGATAACTAACGAGTTTAGTAACTTCGTTACTTGTAGTAATAATAATATGTAATATTAGACTTGTTACAGTAACTATATTACTTAGGTAACGCGTTATATTTGTAAGTAAAGTAACTAGAGTTATATTACTCGTTTTTTATAGCGTATTTCGTTATATTACTTAGTTACCACAAAAGTAATAATATTACATAACGCGTTACTCCCAACACTGGTTGTCACACTCTACAGGGTAAACCGCTTCATGGAATGAGTTGAAAATTGCTATGTAGATGAAGTAACCATCATAGGAGTGCCTTTTGGTGGTTTGAAAGGAATCGAGATAAAGATCATGGAGATATGACACAAAACCCAACCTGTGTCACAATTATGCAATCGATTTTTATGAATAAAAAAGTATTAGTTTTTATGCCTACTAGGCAAACCGCTTAGAGCAATGAGCTGAAAATCGGTGTATAGCTGGAATAATCTTCATAGAAAGTCCTTGCAGTAGTACAGAAGAATTGGATTACAAACCACTGAGTTATGATTCGAAACTCTGTGTAGCAAATGTATTATCGAGATACTCTAATAGAACAGTCACCCTAATAGAGCATTCAGCTAATTTATTTACTCCATTGTAGAATTCTATTACATTACAAGTTATTCCGTAGGGAGTTCAGTTGCAAACAGTTAATCTTATAGACAGTTCAGCAAGAAGCAAGTCACCCTATAGAGAGTTCAGCTACAAATATATTGCTGTAGTGATTCAGAACATTACAAGTCACACTGAAGAGAGTTCAGCTATAAACAAGTCATGCACCCTGTAGAGAGTTCAGCTACAAACAATTCACTCTGTAGAAGTTCTGCTACAAACAAGTCTTCATGCAGAGAGTTTAACAACCAAAATCCACCATGTAAAGACTTCAGCTTTACTAACAAGTTACTCTGTAGAGAGATCAGCTAGAAACAAGAGAGAACTCAGCTAGAAAATGTCACCTTGTAGAGAGTTCAGCTACAAACAAATCACATCAGATAGAAGAAGCCACCTTGTAGAGGGTTCAGCTGTGAAGTGATCACCCTAGAGAGAGTTCAGCTAGAAAAATATCACCCTGTAGAGAGTTCAACTACAAAGAAATCATCCTGTAGAGAGATCAGCTAGAAACAAGTCACCTGTAGAGACATCAGCTACAAAGAAACCATCCTGTAGAGAGTTCAGCTACAAACAAATCACCCTGCAGAGAGTTTGGCTACAAAAAATCACCCTGTAGAGTATTCAACTACAAACAAATCATCTTGTAGAGTGTACAACTAGACACAAGTCACCCAGTAGAGAGATCAGCTATAAGAGGTTACATTGTAGAGAGATCAGCTAGAAGAAATCACCTTGCAGAGAGTTCAGCTACAAAGAAACCATCCTGTAGAGAGTTCAGCTACAAACAAATCACCCTGTAGAGAGTTCAGCTAAAACCACATCACCTTGTAGAGAGTTCAGCTACAAAGAAACCATCATGTAGAGAGTTCAGCTGTAAACAAATCACCCTGTAGAGAATTCAGCTACAAACTAATCGCCCTGTAGAGAGATCAGCTAGAAGAAGTCACCTTGTAGAGAGTTCAGCTATAAACAAGTCACCCTGTAGAGGGAATTCTGTAGAAAGTTCATCTACAAGCAAATCACCCTGTAGAGACTTCAGCTACATTTCAAGTCATCCAGTAGAGAGATCAGCTACAAACAAGTTATCCGTAGGGAATAATTGACATGTAATAAATATATGTATTATATGCATATAAATTGTACATTTACTAATAAAATCAGAAATAGTTAAAGTATTCAAAATCTGCTTCATCTTTTTCTTCTTCCTGTGGTAAAGAAAAAAGATAGGTTAAAAAAGCCCCAAAGCCAGCCATAGGCCGGCTTTGGGGTATACAAATACAAAAAGAAGTGAAATCTAGCTCAAAACAGCCAAGCTGTAAAAAAAGAGTGCGGTCCTCAAAAACCCTATGGTGAAAAAAGATGTGAAATCCAAGGTGGCGGCCAAGAAATGGCTGTGATGGTAGGTAAATGGGAAAAATTTAATAACAATAATTCAGGTGAATTTTGTGCCAAGACTAAGTGGCACAAAAATTCACCTGAATTATTGTTTTTAAAATTTGTACCATTAACCTACCATCATAGCCATTTGTTGGCCGCCACCTTGGATTTCACATCTTTTTTTACCATAGCCTTTTTGAGGGCCGCGTTCTTTTTTTACAGCTTGGCTGTTTTGGATAAGATATATATTATATACGTATACGTACCACTTTCACACCTCAGATCAAAGGAAAGCCAGTGCATATTATCACATATAGTGACCATTTCAGTGAAAACTCATCTAGTTCGCACAACTTCAGAATTTCTCTTTATTTTCTCAGCATTATCTGCATAGTCCAAGGAATGGTTCAGTCAAAATTTCAGTCGATTATGGTGAGTAGTTTTGGAATTACAGTGCTAGAAAGTAGGAAAAGCAAGGAAATTGATTTGTAAAGTGACTATACTAAAAATATACAACAGACACTTATATTAGCAGCCATAACTTCCATTTGGATTAGTCTACGAAGTTGGGATTTGGCTTACAGTGTTCACCATGGATTGACAGATCAGTCAAGGTAAAGTTTTAGCCCTGAAATCACTTGCACATAAGCATATGAAGGTGGTTTATTGAAGAAAAAGCGACGATTTTGTTTACGTCTACCGCATTGTAAACAAGCGCACGTGACATGCAAACCATTAGGGCTACAAACACAAAACAAAGATTTTCAAAATCCCAATGAGTAGGCGAATAAGGTGGTATATAGTTTTAATTGGTTCACCACTTCCTTTCCTAAATACTGTCTCAATTAAAACTTGTGTAAAATTTTCTTTGTATCACGTGTAATATCACCATTTTTTTTTAATTTCGTTTTTCTCAATATGCATGCTTGTGCAAACTAGACGGGTTTTCGCTGAGACTATCACATTATTGCACTGTCATAATTAAGCATTGAATGAAATCATTTTGATAAAAGATTTTTAGCAAGTCAAGCAGTACTACAAAATGAGCCAAATTCAAGAGCTTGTGTAATTTCATCTAGGAGTTTTATTAAATGTTTTTGAAGAATCAGTGCAACGTGCACATGTACATACTATAGTGTAGCAAAGAACACTTCTCTTACCATCTACAGTCAATGTAGCTCTATTAGACTCCACACCAATTCCCTCCTTGCTAGCTATACAATAATACATCCCTTCATCAGGTGGAGTTGCAGTACGAATAGTCAATGTATTTCTACTTCGGCCTCTTGATCTGGAGGGAAGACTATTGCCATTACGATGCCATGAGTATGTCACGTTATCAATTGATGCTGAACAAGTTAAGGTGACATCTTGTAATGCTATAACAGTAGCATTTGATGGGTGAGTGGTGATTTCTAAATGTCAAAAATAGAATTACATAATTCTACAATTCTGCTATATTTTCAAGTATCTTATATTCATCCACACTATAATGTGCATGGGCAAACAAAAGCTTTCTTTTACTAAAATACATCTATTCTTAAGGTATACCCCTCCTCCATTTCCCATAATGTTGCTCATTCATTTGAAACCACCATCCAAGTAACTTTTTGGTGTTTATATCTACCCATGTAGGCACAGTATAGCATAGCACAAAGGAGGAAGTCTCTTCACTTGACATACTCTAATAGAGCAGTCATATGCCATCTACACTGTAAGCAACTGAAAATCTTGTTATCAACAGAAGTTGTTGACTTACATGAAACTGTTCCTATAAAATGTAGTGCTGTGCGATAATCATGAATAATCGATTATTGTGAAAAGTCATTATCGTTACTGCAAAAATTTTCATTATTGTATTATTGTGATAATAGGAAACTTCTGGGTACTTCTGTAAACTACATGGTCAACATGAAATGAGAAAATTTTACAATTCCAGGTATAATTCTAATGAATACTTTTAATTTTTTGTCACGATACTGGCTTCCAGATGTAGCTATAAAGCAAGTACAACTGCATAATTAGTGACACAGCACAGTGATAATTTATTAGAGACATTTACAGTATCAATTAGTATTTACGTGTGTAGTCAAGTATCGTGATAATCGTGATAATGAGGTACATTATCACAACAATAAAATTTTCATTATTGTACACCCCTAATCAAATGTGCTACTGTATACTTTTTAACAGTCCATATGCTGTGAAGCAATACCAGGATGCTATGAGCAAAAAAACTTAAGATGGAAAAGTATGCACCAAAAATCAGATAAACAGAAAAGATGTAATACCTGTGGCTGGATTTGAACCCACAACCTACACTAGCTGTAACAACTTCAGGGAGGTGCTATACCAAATGAGCTTCTTATCTTGTGGTTTGCTATGCAATGTAGCTGAAGTTTTCTCTACAGCATGGCCTTCAACGTGCTATAGCAGATGAAAGAAAACATGTAGAAGCTTGTAATCAACTTTGTGAGGTAGCCAGATGATGAGCATTATATTTTCGCATGTAAACAACCATGTCAATACATGCACAGATTGTTGAGTAAACATCATCAATATAAAAAAAAAGTGTGCCATGAAAAGATGGCACTGTGAAGAAAAAAAATGTTATATGCAGGAATTAACCCTGGACTTTTGGATTAACAGTTACTATGTGCTAATGCTTGGTTTTGACAGGAATGTAGCTTAAGTTTTCCTCTACACCAATGCCTTCGTCGTCAGGTGTGTAGAGAACTAATGAAAGCACATAGCGATTTGTAACAAACTTAAAGTTGTCAGTTGATAAGCACTTAACTTTGTTAAAGACTCATGTCAATATGTGCCTCAGCTGCTGATTTAGCAGTATCATGAGGCAGACAGACAGAGAGACAGGTTTATTTATAGATAAAGCATACCAAGCAAACTATTTTATCAGACTCACTCAAAACAGTAACAGTAGCAACATTTGATCTTGTACCATCAGCTTCATTGGACACTACACACCTGTACTGTTGTGACTCCTGTAAGTTCCTCACAACAAGTCCCCTGTTATTACTATTACTAATATTACTCCATTGTCCTTCATTAATATTCCTAGTGTGCCATTGATATGTAATTGATCCTCTACCAGTTGCCTCACAATTCAGAGTAACACTCATACTAACAGTTGTCAACTGACTGGTGGGGTGAATTGTCATAGTGGGGGGTCCTGTGGGCTATAAATAAGTAATAATCTGAGACAAATTACAGTGTTTACCATAGACAGTCAGGGTAGCAGTGTTAGACATCACTGATGATGATCCACTCTTCACAGTGCATACATAACCACCAGCATTTCTTCCTCTCACTTTATCAATTGTTAGTATACTAGTGTTACCAGTTGATGTTGATTGTCTTGTAACATCTCTACCATCACGAGTCCATGAGAATGTCACATCAGATGATACTGATGATGTACATGTTAAACTGACTGATGAACCAACTGGGACTAATCTGTCTTGAAGATGAGTAATAATGATTTCTGTTAATGATAAGCAGCTGTATTAACAAAAATTAAATGTATATGCAAGCAAGGAAAGAATTTGTGTAGCTGACAAAAAATGATTGAGAAGATGCACATTATATTGTGTTAGTGGTGAAGCTAAAGAACACTTCTTTTGGTACACTACTGTGTTTATTGTATGCGTCCAAAAGTTTGATGATTACAGTAGGACCTCCATTATCCAAACACCTGTGTGCCAGCTGAGTCACAAAAGTGTTCAGTTAAGTGAATTTGTTCAGATAAATGAAGCCCATTGATTTATATACAGAGCTCTGTTAAACTACTCTAATAGAACATACACCGGTGACAAAATACTCTAATAGAACATACACTTATTGACAAAATACCCTAGTAGAACAGTCACCACTACTGTTCGGATAATCAAGTGTTCGGATAATCAAATTTTGGATAATTGAGGTCCTACTGTATATGTTTCACAAATAATGTTAACATTTTCATTGTTGGCTATCTTCATAAGCTCAAAAAATTAACTTTCAATAGGTGTGATAATTTAGAAAATGGACACACTGTGCTAACTTCACATTCAGTTTCTTTCAGTGTCCTTGTTTTTACCACAGCAGCTGTCTTGTATTTGGTTGCCTCAGTGATAACTACATATGCCCTGGACTAGTACCCTGCTTTTTACATAAATCATTTCTTAGGCTGTGGATGTCACTGGTAGGAATTTGCACAGATCAAGACACACGGTAGTGTGTCGTGCGGCCCAACAAGCCGGAGCGTAACACCCACGAGTATATTGACAGGAAGAAAGAAAACGCAATTTTCGCACCTCCGTAGCTCTGTGCTTCCTTGATGAAACAAGACAATTTTTGCTGTGGACATGCCCTCCAACTGCAGCACTCCACATTCCAAATTTGAGCGAAATCACTTCGCGCGTTCCTGAGATATGCGACTTCAAAAATTGGCTCAGTTTCTTCGTTTTTTCTTCTTCTTATTTTCTTTTTCTGGTCGCACACTTACAAAAACTGCTATAAAACTCGAACGCCATATCCGATTGCCTTGAAATTTGGCACACAGTAGGGGGATATAAAGGCGCATCTCGTTACCAACTTTGGCTGGAATACGATAAACAGGCAAAGAGTTATAAGCGCTTATTCACGAAAAATAACACCAATATGTTGTCACGCCCACAGGGTAAACCGCGTATGGGAAGAAGCTGAAAATCGATGGGTGAATAGGTTAACTATTGAACCTCAAACCTTTTGTGGTTTGAAAGAAATCGAACTAAAAAACAGGAAGATACAACGAAAAAACCAACAGTGTGTAACAATTATGCAATCGAGATTAGCTAATAAAAAAAACGACCGCTTGCCACGCCTACCAGATAAACCGCTTGGGGTAATGCTTTGAAAATCGTTGTACAGATGGAGTAATCATCTTAGAAAGGATCATCAATGGTGCAGAAGAATCAGACTTAAAGCCACGGAATTATAACACGAAATCCAACTTGGTGCAGCAAGTGCGAGATCGAGACACTCTAATAGAGCAGTCATCCTAATAGAGCAGTCAACCTGAAGAGAATTCAAGAGATCAGCTAGAAATAAGAAACCTGTATAGAGATCAGCTACACACAAGTCACCCTGTAGAGAGATCAGCTAGAAGAAGTTACCTTGTAGGGAGTTCATGCAACTATGCAACTAGAAAAAATCACCTTGTAGAGTTCAGCTACAAAGAAACCACCATGTAGAGAGTTCAGCTACAAACAAATCGCCCTGTGGAGAGATCAATAGAAGAAGTTACCTTGCAGATAGTTCAGCTAAAAAGAAACCATCATGTAGAGAGTTCAGCTACAAACAAATCTCCCTGTAGAGAGATTAGCTAGAAGAAGTTACCTTGTAGAGAGTTCAGCTACAAAGAAACCATCATGTAGAGAGTTCAGCTACAAACAAATCTCCCTGTAGAGAGATCAGCTAGAAGAAGTTACCTTGTAGAGAGTTCAGCTACAAAGAAACCATTCTTTAAAGAGCTCAACTGCAAACAAATCACCTGTACAGAATTCAGCTACAAATAAATCACCATGTAGAAAGATGAGCTAGAAAAAGTTACCTTGTAGAGAATTCAGTTACAAAGAAACCACCATGTAGAGAATTCAGCTACAAACTAGTGACCCTGTAAAGACATCAGCTAGAAGAAGTTACCTTGAGAGAGTTCAGCTACAAAGAAACCATTATTTAAAGAGCTCAGCTGCAAACAAATCACCTATACAGAATTCAGCTACAAACATATCACCATGTAGAGAGATCAGTTAGAAGAAGTTATCTTGTAGATAGTTCAGCTACAAGCAAATCACCCTGTAGAGAGATCAACTAGAAGAAGTTAACTTGTAGAGAGTTCAGCTACAAAGAAACCATCATTTAGAGAGTTCAGCTTCAAACAAATCACCTGTAGAGAGTTCAGCTACAAACAAATCTCCCTGTAGAGAGATCAACTAGAAGAAGTTACCTTGTAGAGAGTTCAGCTACAAACAAATCACCCTGTGTTAGATCAGCTAGAAGAAGTCACCTTGTAGAAAGTTCAGTTACAAAGAAACCACCATGTAGAGAGTTCAGCTACAAACTAGTCACCTTGTAGAGACATCAGCTAGAAAAGTTACCTTGTAGAGAGTTCAGCTACAAACAAACCATTCTGTTTAGAGCTCAGCTGCAAACAAATCACCTGTACAGAATTCAGCTACAAACAAATCACCCTGTAGAGAGGTCAGCTAGAAGAAATTACCTTGTACATAGTTCAGCTACAAAGAAACCACCAAGTAGAGAGTTCAGCTGCAAAGAAATCACCCTGTAGAAAATTCAGCCACAAACAAATTGCCCTGTAGAAAGATCAGTTAGAAGAAGTTACCTTTTAGAGAGTTCAGCTACGAAACCATTCTGTAAAGAGCTCAGCTGCAAACAAATCACTTGTACAGAATTCAGCTACAAACAAATCACCCTGTAGAGAGATCAACTAGAAGAAGTTACCTTGTAGATAGTTCAGCTACAAACAAATCACCCTGTAGAAAGATCAGTTAGAAGAAGTTACCTTGTAGAGAGTTCAGCTACAAAGAAACCATTTTGTAAAGAGCTCAGCTGCAAACAAATCACCTGTACAGAATTCAGCTACGAACAAATCACCCTGTAGAGAGATCAGCTAGAAGAAGTTACCTTGTAGATAGTTCAGCTACAAACAAATCTCCCTGTAGAGAGATCAGCTAGAAGAAATTACCTTGTAGAGAGTTCAGCTGCAAAGAAATCACCACTGCCCAAATTTCAAGGCAATAGCTCTTTCCAATCTGAAGTTATCAATTGTCAAAGTTGGCAAATTGGATGTGTGTGGAACGCCCCTTTTCGCAAATCCGGTCACATATGTATTATATATATAATTTGTACATTTACTGATAAAATATTTAAAGTACATCTACTTCATCTTTTCTTCTTCCTGTAGTAAAGAAAAAAAAACATAGGTTAAAAAAGTCCCAAAGCTGGCCATAGGCCGGCTTTGGGGTATACAAATACAAAAAGAAATGAAATCTAATCCAAAACAGCCAAGCTGTAAAAAAAGTGTGCGGCCCTCAGAAAGGCTATGGTGTAATAAGATGTGAAATCCAAGGTGGCGGCCAAGAAATGGCTGTGATGGTAGGTTAATGGTAAAAATTTTAATAATGACAATTCAGGTAAATTTTGTGCCAAGACCAAGCGGCACAAAAATTTACCTGAATTGTCGTTATTAAAATTTTTATCATTAACCTACCATCACAGCCATTTCTTGGCCGTCACCTTGGATTTCACATCATTTTTCACCATAGCCTTTTTGAGGGCCGCACACTTTTTTTACAGCTTGGCTGTTTTGGATTAGATTTCATTTCTTTTTGTATTTGTATACCCCAAAGCCGGCCTATGGCCAGCTTTGGGACTTTTTTAACCTAACTTTTTCTTTACCACAGGAAGAAGAAAAGATGAAGTAGATGTACTTTAAATATTTTATCAGTAAATGTACAAATTATATATATAATACATATATTGATTACATAAATCTCCATGGTGGTTTCTTTGTAACTGAACACTCTACAAGGTGACTTCTAGATGCTCTCTCTACAGGGTGAATTGTTTGTAACTGAACGATCTACAAGGTAACTTCTTCTAGCTGATCTCTCTACAGGGTGATTTGTTTGTAGCTGAATTCTGTACAGGTGATTTGTTTGCAGCTGAGCTCTTTACAGAATGGTTTCTTTGTAGCTGAACTCTCTACAAGGTAACTTCTTCTAACTGATCTTTCTACAGGGCAATTTGTTTGTAACTGAATTTTCTACAGGGTGATTCTTTGCAGTTGAACTCTCTACATGGCGGTTTCTTTGTAGCTGAACTCTCTACAAGGTAATTTCTTCTAGCTGATCTCTTTACAGAGAGATTTGTTTGTAGCTGAACTATCTACAAGGTAACTTCTTCTAGCTGATCTCTCTACAGGGTGATTTGTTTGTAGCTGAATTCTGTACAAGTGATTTATTTGCAGCTGAGCTCTTTACAAAATGATTTCTTTGTAGCTGAACTCTCTACAAGGTAACTTCTTCTAACTGATCTTTCTACAGGGTGATTTGTTTGTAGCTGAACTATCTACAAGGTAATTTCTTCTAGCTGATCTCTCTACAGGGTGATTTATTTGTAGTTGAATTCTGTACAGGTGATTTGTTTGCAGCTGAGCCCTTTACAGAATGGTTTCTTTGTAGCTGAACTGTCTACAAGGTAACTTTTCTAGCCGATGTCTCTACAAGGTCACTAGTTTGTAGCTGAACTCTCTACATGGTGGTTTCTTTGTAACTGAACTTTCTACAAGGTGACGTCTTCTAGCTGATCTTTCTACAGGGTGATTTGTTTGTAGTTGAACTCTCTACAGGGAGATTTGTTTGTAGCTGAACTCTCTACAGGTGATTTGTTTGAAGCTGAACTCTCTAAATGATGGTTTCTTTGTAGCTGAACTCTCTACAACGTAACTTCTTCTAGCTGATGTCTCTACAAGGTCACTAGTTTGTAGCTGCGCTCTATACATGGTGGTTTCTTTGTAACTGAACTCTCTACAGGGTGACTTTTTCTAGCTGATCTTTCTACAGGGTGATTTGTATTAAGCTGAGCTCTCTACAAGATGACGTCTTCTAGCTGATCTTTCTACAGGGTGAATCGTTTGTAGCTGATCTCTCTACAGGATGACTTGTTTGTAGCTGATCTCTATACGGGTTCCTTGTTTCTAGCTGATCTTTTGAATTCTCTTCAGGGTGACTGCTCTATTAGGATGATTGCTCTATTAGAGTATCTCGATCTCGCTGCACCAAGTTGGATTTCGTGTTGTAACTCCATGGTTTTGAGTCTGATTCTTCTACACCATTGACGAGCCTTTCTAAGATGATTACTCCATCTGTACAACGATTTACAAAGCATTACCCCAAGCGGTTTATCTGGTAGGCGTGGCAAGCAGTGGTTTTTTTATTAGCTAATCTCAATTGCATAATTGTTACACACTGTTGGTTTTTTCATTGTATCTTCCTGGTTTTTAGCTCGATTTCTTTCAAACCACAAAAGGTTTGAGGTTCAATAGTTAACCTATTCACTCACCAATTTTCAGCTTCTTCCCATACGCGGTTTACCCTGTAGGCGTGACAACATATTGGTATTATTTTTCGTGAATAATCGCTCGTAACTCTTTGCCTGTTTATCGTATCCTGCCAAAGTTGGTACCGAGATGTGCCTTTATACCCCCTTCTGTGTGCCAAATTTCAAGGCAATCGGATATGGCGTTCACGTTTTATAGCAGCTTTTGTAAGTGTGCAAAAAGAGGAAGAAAAATAAGAACAAGAAGAAAAAAAACGAAGCAACTAAACCAATTTTTGAAGTCGCATATCTTGGGAACGCTTGAAGCGATTTCGCTCAAATGTGGAATGTGGAGTGCTGAAGTTGGAGGGAGTGTCCACAGCAAAAATCGTCTTGTTTCATCAAGGCAACACAGAGCTACGGAGGTGCAAAAATTGCAGTTTTTTTCTTCCTGTCAATATACTCACAGGTGTTGTGCACCGGCTTTTTGGGCTGCACGACACACTACCGTGTGTCTTGATGTTCCAATTTATGAACAACAGTCATTAGCACACAGAGGTACAACAGATTGCCTAAAGCACTCTATAGTGTAAAACTGTTAACCCTTAAAGGCGCATAAGCCATTATAGTGGAAATATAAAAACGCATGGAAAAAATCCATTATTATTAACCAACTGTTTTTGTAACAAAAAGTGTTATAATAACTCTTACAGATATCAATTAATAATAAAAGAGCTAGAACTTCTGGTTTCAGTTGAAAATCTGTCCTCAATTGGCAAGAATCACCATAAGCTCACTCAAATGTTTTGCTCGTGAAGATAACAACAAGGTGATTAATCTTTAGGGACTTGTTGAAAGTGATGCTGCTTGAACCGTGTCACAGTGGATCATATCACCTTGTAAATCAACAGAAACACCTTCCACACGACTAGATTTCACAGCGTTTACAAACCTATATCTTCTTCTCTAAAACATTATTCCCAGAATCTGTGCAAAAACTAGCATATTAGTTTGAGTTTTACATAAATGACTGCTATATTAGAATTGTGTTCTCAATGTTGACTGCTCTATTAGAGTATAAGTGACTGCTCTATCAGAATATCTCAATCCTTTTAACTTTTAATGTTTACACTGTTTCAGTGTTGTATCCAAAGATTTTTGCATCACACTACAAGAAAAATTTATAATTTTGCACTAGAATTAAGAGTTCATAATATAGAGAGGTACGGAGAGTGTCCAACTCTGGTCAAAGTACATTGCATTCAAGGATTGCATCATATCCTGAATACTTCAGTATACTTCTGTATAACGTCATGCAAAGTTGTCACCTGGCTTCACCTACTGAAGTGTGTTGATAGGTGCTTTGCTTATATAAACTCGACACCGTTTCAGTAGCAATTAAATAAATTTTGGTGCTGACAGTCATTGTACAATCTTTGAACGCAGTGTGTTTTGACCAGGTAATACAGTGTTGGACACTCTCCCTCCCTCTTTATATTATGAACTCTTGCTAGAACTCATCCGATTATTCTGGAATATTCCCCAATTTTTTCCAGTACCTATTATCCCCCCCCCCCCCCCCCCCCGCCCCAGAAAAACACTTTTGCTGTAAAAAAGGGAAAGCCAAGAAACTACAAGTACCTGTAACCCCATGTAAAAAACAACTTAGCTGTAGAAAAAGACTCCATGAAATTAACAGAGCTGATATCTGGAGCAGCCGGCCAAGCTATGATTACCAAAGGTTTACCAAATCCATGCAAGAATATCTTGGCAGTAAAACAGGTAAATAAAAGTAACTGGCAACCAAAACAGCTGATATCTAGGCCACAATTTACTGGTCAGGCCAAGTAATGGCTACAGTTAGGGTTACTACTGAAGATATGTGCAAAAAACACTTACTTGCAAAGCATGCTTTTCTAGGTTGTCTGGGAGGATGCCCCATCTGAGAAAAAATTGACATAGCAATTCTGAGATTGAATCTGGGAGTGTATCCAGACAAAAATTTAAATATTTTATCATTTTCTGCTATATTACTAGATGACTGTTCTATTAGAGTATTTATTGCCTGACTGTTCAATTAGAGTGTATCAATCCATGAATAAAACCTGCTACGGCTACTGCTATAGTTACCGTAGTGTCCTGAGGACAACTTAGCAACTTGGTTTGTCACTCGCAGCACAAGATGCTTTGCTGAAGGTCTATTAAAGAGATCACAAACGTGGTACACCAGATTACACTATTTTCATTTCATTACATAGACACATCATATACAAGCACAAGACACATACAAAATTTGCAAACACAATACATACTATACACGTTCATACATATACACCATATATTGATGTAAACAGGTTATGATCACCTAGCTCTCTTGAAATGCTCTTGTACTGGTAGGTGAGCTGATAATGCCCTTACTTATTGGTGTTAAAAAGTTCTTGCAGTGCTCTTGCAGAGGTAGCTACTGGGGAGTGAAGGATTATCATTGATATCATAATTCAATCATAATAATTATTGTAATGTGAAATCAATATTAATCGTTTATGTATACTGTATCACTATACTATTGTTATGTTAACTGATGTGCATGATTTATCATTGAGGAATACGATTTTGGTATGTTGGTAGGTTGTAGGCTACTGCATGGTGTGTTTGACTATACAGTGGCATGCAGAAGAAACAACTTTCAAGTTTAGAAGGGAGCACGGGTGCATGTAGCGCAGGTGTTATGTGATGGTGGGTACCTGAGGATATGAGTACGTATCCACATTAGTGTGCTGTTCACATGCAGAGCATGCCAACTATGGGGATCTGCCGGCAGGTATAGCTATCAGCTCTATGCATATGCCTCACAGGATACTTACGTAGCTATTACAACACCCAGGGGCCTCACTTTAACTCTTTGCCCAGGGCCCCTTAATTTCCCTGGGCAGCCTGCTTATAATTATAGGGTGCAGTGGATTCCACAAGGGTGTGCCACTCCAATACATTAATTGTGTACTCCTACCAGCATCTTCGGACAAAGTTTGTCAAAGGACACATGGTCACGTACCTATGTACATTTACAAGTGTTCACGTGCACTACTGGAGGTGTGAAAGGGACTTTCCAAGGGCCTTTCCCTAAATTTGGACAAAAGTTGATGCCTGCTTATGGCCGGCTATCCTTGGCTACGTCAGACCCTGCTGCACGGGTTGACGCACATCTGATTTCTACTGATATGGCACGTGTATAAAGTGGTATGACCAAATATGGAAATTGTGCATCACCTTTACCTACTTTGCGAAAGGGTGTAACTGTAAATTTAATATCGCTTTTGTATGTGTATAAATAAGGCGTTTCAGCCCTTCTCTTGACTGAACATGAGTGAATTTATTAGAGTTAGCCGTTAGGTGCACATATTATGCACCTATCAATGTCATGTCCCACCTACCCCCCAGGTCAGGCAGAAGTGGGATTTATTGGGGATTTGCAAAAGCCAGACGACAAATTCCCCACCCTGAGGTTAACTTCGAGTTACAAATCCCCTACTATTATCCTTGGGAATCACTAACACATGCTAACAACATAGTTTAATTGCGTTGCAAATGCCCCTACCTTGGGGACGAATTAGGGTGACCACCCGCTGCCCGACCTGGGATAGGTGGGGCATGACATTGATAGGTGTATTAGTGTAAGAGAGGAGATGGTTGCTACTTTATACTGTTGTGTGTAGTAAAGTCAGAAGAACTGAAGTAAGTATTCTAAGATTATAGTCAAGTTTTGCCAGGTGTTAAAATTCGCCTTACCTGGTGTAACTGGAAGAAATTGTATTACATATTTTTAGTACTAGTTTGTTGTTTATACTATGGGGTCTTCACTGTACGAGGTTATCCTACATTGTTATTTATCAGGGTCTCATTGTGGTCTATGACTGCTGCTGCTGATGGAACCATTTCACAAAAGTCTGTTTTATGTTGCTATAGTCATGAATCTTGACTGCATGCATACTGACTAGTATTGTTCTAAATGACTGAATTATATAGAGCAACTAGTGCGGAATTGGATAGCTGTGTCATTGGAAGTCCCAGGAACTTCGACTGCAGGTAGAAGATAAGCATAAGTGAATATTTGCTGCGTGCTGACCGGCAATGGACTAAATGACGGGATTTGTGTTTTATAGTCGGGCTTGTGTTACTGTATGTAAGATGTTTGGTATCCCAATAGTTTCACATGGCCAGATCATTTTATTTTACAGATCAATTACTAGTAATGGTACTAACCACCAGTGTCTAGATTATGACACTACCCTGATATGAAGGTGACAGTCCTGGTTTTCCAGGTATATTTATGTGCAATGAGATTTTGTAGAACCTCTCATTTTTGACTGTCTGTGCATGGTAAATGTGCAATAGTGCATGCCAAACTTGTCACCAAGATCTCTTCTCTTCACATTGAAAATGTTGTTTTCCCTGGCAGGTCCAGTGAAGATGAGACATTGGTTGTATTGGAGGAAGGCATGGATTACTAGTGGTTTGCCACTTGCAGCACAGGTTGTTGCAATTGGTAAACAGACTGCAGTTTTTGTAAAGGAAGATGAAACTGGTACTTATGTGCACATGTACTTTTTTGCACCCACATACACACACACACACACACACACACACACACACACACACACACACACACACACACACACACACACACACACACACACACACACACACACACACTGCTTGTGCAAACTTCATATTGGTCGTACTAGTATAATTTTGTATATAATTTATAAAACTTCATATTGCTACTCTTAAATCCAGGTATGCGACCCAGAGTGGAGTAGGAGGTGGATTTTCTCCCAGGCTAAATGAAATGCCACCCCCAGAACTGGTTGTCAAATGCTGGACAGCTGGATGACATGCAGAGGATTTGCTGTGCTGCTCAAAGAAATCAGGGGGCCAAAAGTAATAGTGCCCCCTCCCACCTAGCTGGCGTGATCAGGTCACTACGAGTATCTCTATCACATAAGTGGATAGTGTGTAAAGCACAAAGCACACTCATTCTAGGGGTGGGGTCTGAGGGCATGCCCCCCTCCCTGGAAGCACTGAGGATTGATGTCTCCTGAAGCAGACAATCGCAGATACGACATAAAGAAGAAAAGTCTATAATCATTATTGTATACTTGTCAACATGGGACGGTGGCTAATTTTCAAAAGTGAAATTTATATTGCTGCGTGTTAGCCATTGTTTACTTGCGTGACATATGATAAGAGCAATTGAATTAATTGCTAGATATCTTGCCATGGCTATTGCTACGTGTATCTATTAGCCATCGTGTTTAGTTGGATGACATGAGATATGAGCAATTAATTGCTAGCTGTCTGGATTTACTGCGCATGAGCACCATTAACTTTATTCACCCCCACATCTGTGACAATTTCTAAATGAGTAAAGGCAAATCATGTGATACCACATGGATGGCGCTAAATGGAATCATCCTGAAAACACTCTCCCTAGGGAAGTTCCATTCTTCACCCTTTCACAGTACGTTTATATGAGTGCTGAGATTATATCCATGTTGCATCTTTAAAAGTTACTTTTTAGATTAGGCGCTTGGTAAGCAAAATCCACTGTACAGAAACCCAGTACTAGAAAACTCCTGTGCCAGTATTAATTCACAAAAAGACAGTTATGTTCAATGATAATATGGCAATAACACTGACACAAGCCGAGATATCAGTATAATAAAGTGAATCTACTCTTATTTCGGGGTTGCGACAAGAAAATGACGTAATTACAATTCCGGCACCCACTGTACTGTATACATTTCCATTGAGGAGATTGGGCTAAAACTGCGAAACCGTCCCTACACTTAAATAACTCACAGTAGTAGCCACATGTGTTTTAATTGAGGCATGCGTTTTGTAGTTTCTTGGCTGCGCACATCACTATTGTGAGTCTTGATTTCCAAAATTATTACGGCATAATAGACACATTCCTACCCTCATGCTACTAGAAATAATAGATTTCTTTGAGGAGAAAGGAGGCGTCCCATACTTATGCAAAGAAAATGAAAGGCAGCCTTAAGACTTTCTCTAAACAATTCACATGAGAAAACATGATAGACATAGTATAAAACAGTTGAAAAAATAGTTCTTTGCATAATTTGTGGTTTAAATTGGTTCGTTTAAGTTATGCCTCCTTTAGCAGTGCATAGCAACATAATTACCAAATTACAAAATAATTCATGAGAATTACAAAATATGTATATTAAACTACAGTTTTAAAAAATCTAATTATCTAGCTGAATTATTATACAACCAAGTACTAAGAATAATATGAAATGCAGTTAAAATTATGTCATAAATAATAAATAAATAATTAATTAATTAATAATTAATGTTTGAGAAAACTATGAGGCCTAGAGACATAAACTAACTGGGGATAGATTCACCTGTGAACGAAGGCATAAACGTATAATTGTTGCGCCTGTTCGAGCTGATGACTTAAACATACGTGTAATTCTATATAACGTCCAGTACCACACCCTTGCTTAATTACAGATTGTGTGAAGAAGATTAGCAAACGTCTGTGGAGTGATTGCAGGAGAGCCAGAGGCCACTTTACACGTAAACAACAAGATTACAAGTATGTTTATATGTTTCTAAGCTGTTTTCAGGTGGCGCAGTGAGTTCAAGGTTGCCATGCCAGGTGCCAGTGGACACACTTGGTGTGATGAACAAGATTAAGAGTATGTTTTCATGTCAACATGATTGTTTGTTGTGCATTTGTATTATTTTGTATACTTCTGTTCATCCTTTACCTAGCTTGCTAGCTAAATTATTTCCATCTCCAATGTTCAGTGCCAATAATACATTGCTGCATACAGATCTATGGTATAAACTGCATCTTCTGTTGTTGTACAGTATTGTGTTACACATTGTTATGCCATTGCCACACCATTAATGTACCAGCACTCATCTACCAGTAGATTTGTATTGGGCCTGGTAGGCCATTGTGTGGAGAACACCAGCACAGTTTTCAGCTGATAAGTTTTTGTGTGTGAAATTGCATAGCTCTCAACCTGAAGCCTTTCAGTGCCAGGAGTGAGATCGCTTTGTCACAGAAGCACAGTACCTCTTACAGCCTGGATGCACTGTGTTTTGTCATTTTCACTATTACGTTCTGTACTGGCTATTCGTGGGAGAAGAAAGCTACAGTCAACATAGCTCCCAACTGTCTCCACTGAGCTGCATTTAGTGGAAAGCCGTATTAATCGTGGTTTTGTTTGTTTCATTTCAATTTGTTTTGTCATCATTATTTTACTTTGAGACAGAAACTATCTAATCCAAAACAGCCAAGCTGTAAAAAAAGACTGCAGCCTTCAGAAAGGCTATGGTGAAAAAAGATGCGAAATCCAAGGTGGTGGCCAAGAAATGGCTGTGATGGTAGGTTAACGGTAAAAATTTTAACAACTACAATTCAGGTGAATTTTGTGCCAAGACCAAGCGGCACCAAATTCACCTGAATTGTTGTTATTAAAATTTTTACCATTAACCTACCATCACAGCCATTTCTTGGCCTCCACCTTGGATTCCACATCTTTTTTCACCATAGCTTTTCTGAGGGCCACACTCTTTTTTTACAGCTTGGCTGTTTTGGATTAGATTTCACTTCTTTTTGTATTTGTATACGCCAAAGCCGGCCTATGGCCGGCTTTAGGGCTTGTTGACCTATCATTTTTTCTTTACCACAGGAAAAAGAAAAGATGAAGCAGGGTGATTTCTCTGTAGCTGAACTCTCTACAAGGTGATCCTTCTAGCTGATCTTTCTACTGGATGACTTGTTTGTAGCTGAACTCTCTACAAGGTAACTTCTTCTAGCTGATCTTTCTACAGGGCGATTTGTTTTTAGCTGAACTCTCTACATGGTAGTTTCTTTGTAGCTGAACTCTCTACAATGTAACTTCTTCTAGCTGAACTCTCTACAGGGTGACTTGTTTCTAGCTGAACTCTCAACAGGTGATTTGTTTGCAGCTGAACTCTCTTACATGGTGGTTTCTTTGTAGCTGAACTCTCTACAAGGTGACTTCTTCTAGCTGATCTCTCTACAGGATGACTTGTTTCTAACTGAACTATCTACAGGGTGATGTGTTCATAGCGGGTGATTCAGCTGAACTCTCTACATGATGGTTTCTTTATAACTGAACTCTCTACAAGGTAACTTCTTCTAGCTGATCTCTCTACAGGGCAATTTGTTTGTAGCTGAATTCTCTACAGGGTGATTTGTTTGCAGCTGAACTCTCTACATGATGGTTTCTTTGTAGCTAAACTCTCTGTTAGGTACCTTCTTCTAGCTGATCTCACTACAGGGTGACTTGTTTATAGTTAAATTCCCTACAGGATAACTTGCAATGTAATATAATTGAGTAAACTATAAACGCAGTTGAATGCTTTATTAGGGTGACTGTTCTATTAGAGTATGTCAATCTCGCATTTGCTACACGTAGTTGCCTTTCGAATCATAACTCAGTGGTTTGTAATCCGATTCTTCTGTACTATTGCAAGGACTTTCTATGATGATTATTCCAGCTACATACTGATTTTCAGCTCGTTGCTCTAAGCGGTTTGCCTGGTAGACACAAAAACTAATAGTCTTTTTATTCAAAAAATCGATTGCATAATTTTGACACAGGTTGGGTTTTGTGTCATATCTCCACGGTCTTTATCCCGATTCCTTTCAAACCACAAAAAGGCACTCCTACGATGGTTGCTCCATCTACATATCAATTTTCAATTGATTCCTCCAAGGGGTTTACCCTGTAGGCGTGACAGACCTTCAACCTTATTTTATGCAAATAATTGGTCATAACTCCGTGAATGTTCATCGGATTCCTACCAAAGTGGTACGGAGATCCGCCTTAATGAGCCCTTTAAGTGTGCCAAATTTCAGCCTGATCCGAGCATGCATTTGTGTTTTATGGTGGATTTTGCAAAGTGTACAAAATGAAGTAGAAGAAAAAAACGTATCTCGGAAATGGCTGGAGTGATTTTCTTCAAATTTGGAATGTGGACTCCCCTTACTGGCCGGCATTTCTCTAGCAAATTTGGTTCCAATCGCATTAGGGATTACAGAGCTACATAGGTGTGAAAATTACATTTTCTTTCTTCCTGTTAATATACTCACAGTGTGTCGTGCCGACTTCTTGGGCCCAGGGGTGTATCTAGACCAATTGTGATGCCCGGGCAAACCACTAATATAACCTTGCAAGCAACTAAGTGAGCAACCTGTGGGACGTTCATACGTAGACTACTCATAAAAAATTTTTTAGTGCAAAGCATGGCTAGCTATTCTGTATAGCTACTAACTCTATCTGTATGGTGCATGAACATAAGCATTTATACAGCCTATCTAGCTAAATTGCTACTGTATGATTGCTACCCAATCGATTGTGGTGTGTATTTGTAGTGGTAGTAGTAGTAATCACGTGCAGCACCACAACACACTTGAGAGATCTTGTGTGATAAGTCCTCCTCCAGTCCTCCATTGAAGATGCGACTCACTAAACATGACAATTCATCCACTGACTGGCTCTGCTTTAGTGAGCTCAGGTCTACAAAAAATGGCGGCAAAACTGGCAAAAATCCTGGTGATCTCCTACCACTGAGACTAATACAACTGTGTTTTAATAGTAGCTCACATCACATATCACACTCCACTCCTAAATTGTACAACACTGACTCCACACCTCGCTCCACACTGTTCCCCTTGTGTCACATTGCATCTAAATAAATTCAGGCGCTATTAGAGGACTCTGTTTAGAGCATTATCACGGACCTCACACCATCAAACAATAATCTGACAATATCCAACTAGCAGCCAACTATGAACACTCACACGTCATGTGGAGAACACATGGTGCCATTTTCTGATTTTAACTGAACCGCGCAGAGCTAATTTGTTTCATATCGCGGTGCACCCCTTTTTTAGAGAGGGTGTAAGTATTAATGGCAGGCAGAACCCGAGGCAGAAGCTGCTGGCAAATTAATGGTAACGGGGGTGGGGGAGGATTTATGTGCTAAACGCGATATTTTGAGTGGCTGCGTGACCCAACCATTTTCTGACGCACGGGTAAGGTGAAGTGATGCCCGGGCAAATGCCCGGGTGTAGCTACGCCACTGCTTGGGCCGCACGACACACTACTGTGTGTCTTGATATAAACACTGCTGTAATTACATCAATGGAATTGTACTTTTCCTTGGTGGCATATCCATTATTTTCTGGTATTGAATTTTTATCCTATTGAAAGTACTGCCATCTTTCACAGTGATCAGCTGCACGCAGCTGCTTGTTCTCCAAAATTTAATTTCATCTTGTAGTAGCTATATTGTGTTACCATTTTAGGACATATGGCCAGCTCATATTAAAAATAACTCAAATAACAGTTTCTAGCAAAATGCCCTGCTTCTTTTATCACTGAGGTCTGCTCTTGGAAACTTCAGCAGCAATGTCTTAATCCAGCACCCTGATTCATCCTCATTAAACATTATAATTTTAACATGAGACTAAATTTTATGGACTGTTTAATGGATGTTTAAGCTTAATTGCTTGCAGGCATGAGACTCAATACTATAGATATGAGAGCATGCAGTTGCACCTCAACTTGTGAAAATCATGCTTATGTGGTCTTCCATGGTTGGGTATTCAATACAATGTAATAGTAGCAGGCCCTCACAATTGTAATTGCATATATCAATTATTTTTACTGTAGCTGTGTGCATCTTTCCATCCACACACACTGTGCTGGTCATGCACTGTTGTACATGCCCCATTTGTAGATTGCCCCATTGGTGGTTGTACTGGGTTGTATGTGCCCCAAACCTAGATAATAGCACAGCATTAATATAAATTAAATTATGTACATGGTTGATTAATCGCCTGTTTAGCAATGAAATAGTATTAACTGCATAGGTGCCTAGTTTTTAGAAGTAGTGTAACAACAACTTGTTTGTTCATATCATAAACAGTATCGAAAAGAATTTTCATTAGCTGTATTGATGAAAATTAAAATAAATTACCATTTTACAATTATTAATTGAAGATCCACAGATTCAATTAATAATTGAATTAATTGAAGATCCCCAGATTGAAGATCCCCAGATTCAATTAATAATTGATGACCTAATCAATTATTAATTGATTAATTGTTGGGAGCCTGCAGCTGTATTCCGCGGAATACGGAATAGCGGAATAATGGAATAGCAGAATTACGGAATAAGTGAAAATCACATTTTAAATATTTTGTTATTGTTTATAGCCTCTATAACGTTTTAATATACATTCCTCACCTCGTAGAGAACACAATCACGATGGCACCGATCCTCGGGGCGATCTTTAAATAGGATATGTACAAAGATATTCACTCTAGAACAATCTAACTAAGCTAAACTATCATCAAATACACTTCACTACACAATCGCTAGAAAACTAGAAGTTCTTTGTGCTATACTTACTCATACCAGCTGTCACACACGAGTAACTGCTCGAATTTATTAGAGTTATATACGAAGTGTTAGAGCCGAGGTTGGAGCTCTGATGTTGGGAGCTGAAAGCAGTATTATTCTCCGAATTTATTTGAAACACTTTAGGAAATGGTAACAGAGTTATAAGAAAGGACAGATTATTCCATGCATGCAGGGTAGCTACCTAGGGGGTGCCCGGGATTGTTTTGTCCTAAACTATTCGGCCAGTTAGCTAGCTAGCTGCTTGTGTGTGACAGCTGGTATGAGCAAGTATAGCACAAAGAACTTCTAGTTTTCTAGCGATTATGTACTGAAGTGTATTTAACAGTAGTTTAGCTTAGTTAGATTGTTCTAGAGTGAATATCTTTGTACATATCCTATTTAAAGATTGCCCCGAGGATCGGCGCCATCATGATTGTGTTCTCTACGAGGTGAAGAATGTATATTAAAATGTTATAGAGGCTATATAAACAATAACAAACTATTTAGAATGTGATTTTCGCTTATTCCGTAATTCTGCTATTCTGTTATTCCGTATTCTGCGGAACACAGGCTCCCCTAATTGTTGGTGCCTTTTCCATGAGGAAATTTGATTGGGCATGATGTTGCAGTTAATTCTATTTCATAGTGAGCATCTTATTATGACAGCTTTGCATTGGGCATGGTACTGCTTTACAACATGACCAAAGGGCAGATACCAATGCTAGGTATACTATATATAACCACATTATTGCTAGAAGTATCACTTAAAATGGGCCGACAGGGTTCTACACTATTTAGAGACCTGAGGACAATGTGGGAGAGGCTACCCACAAACTTAATTACTCAGACTGCAGGCTGAGTACTTAGCCAAGCCCACATCATCAGAAGGGCACTAAATTGCATAGAAACATTGTTAGCATGCTCTAAGTGGCCTAGCTAGCTATGGCACTTAGCAATGTTCTAAGGAAGGACTGTATCATTTCTGCAGTGACCAGAAGTGCAAAGTTTGTGAGTGGCGAAGGTAGCACCCAATCTCTTTGGGGTGGGAAAGTTTATTTGAACCTGATGCTGGACTCAGAAGTGAAATAAGACAGATAGGCGAGGAAAACCATACACGAAGACTGAGCCTACATTTGACAAAGATTTGTTCATTGATGAAGCCGTGCTTAAAGCACTTGATGAAATCCAGGAAAGTCAGCTGCCTAGTGCAAACGGGATGAGTGCAGGACTAAATGGGTTTCAAACATATATTACATGGCTTGCCTAAATCACAAGGAGACATTCACCAAGCAGTGCAATACAGAATACCCGAAATAACTCATCTTCAAACAAAATGGGTACTGAATATGTGGGAAGATTTGGCAACAAGAGATTCTTAGGTTATGAGAAATCGTTTAGCTGCAAGTATGAAACATTGAGTGTCAAAGAAATGAACTTTTGGCTCTGCTGGTTCATTTTAGAAATTTGTGATGGGCAGAAAGTACATCTTCCATTGTGATGGCAAGAGGTATTCTCCATGGACACTGCACTAATTGTGCTGTGACCTGCTTCATCACTTGCACATGTGTAGAACGGCTAAAATTAACATCATGGACCAAGCAGAATTTTGAAAGTTTCAGTAACCCTAGACTCTGAAATAAAGTGGCTCAATAGAACTGGTCAGTATACTACAAAACAACAGGCAGAATTTATGTCATCTGAAGATGAGAATCAACTTTGGGTTAGGTGATAGTTCTCCACTGTGCTGTTTAACACACTTGTAGAGCTGAGCGATAGTGACGATTAATTGATTATCATGACAGCGATTAGTAGTGCTGTACACCTACAAAATTTTTGTCACTGGTTAATTGCCTACCAATAATTACCAATAATTGGCAAATAACCGGTTAATTGGTTTGTTTGTATATTGGCAGACATAACGCGAGTCAACAAGCCTGCTGGAAGGTTTAGGGTGTTACCAAAGTGACCATCAACATCCTGTCTAGCAATAACAGTTATTACAATCACATACTTACACATTCTTTGAGGTTATGTTATGATGTTAACACTTGTCAGCAGGGTAATTTATGGTTTACCAAGTGGGTGGGCAATAACCAGTTTAAAGGTTTCTTCACCAGTTATTGGCTGACCTAGACAACACCGGTTAATAACTGGTTAATTGGACACCGGTGTACAGCACTAGCGATTAGCAATCGTGATAATGATAGTATACAATTGCGCTATCATGGTATTATGCGCATGCATAATTAATTGGTAAAAATGGATGACGAAAGTGACAGTGGTGAGAGCTGTGTTGAAATTCTTAGTGAAAGTGAAGAAGAAGACTACAGTGTGGACAACGAATTGAATGAAGATAACCCAACATGACAGTTTTTACCATTGGAAGGTCCCAGGAGTAAAGTTTGGGAACACTTTGGTTTTCCATTACATGATGGAAAGTGTTGCAAGCCTGACAAGAAGAAACACAAGGTAGTTTAGTGCATATATAGTTTGTAAAAATGGTTACAAATACTGTGGAAACACCACAAACATGTGATTCCACCTGAAAGAAACCACTCATTGTTGTTTCAATCACTTCAGAACAACGATGGTAGCAGTATATTTCCACAGTATAGTACTAGCAGTACTTCCACCAGCGTACCCCTGGACAGCAGAGGATACCTGAGTTGCTCTACCGTTGTGTAGTTTTTTTGAAGTGACACAATGGTGCTAACATTTCCCAGCCTTGAATATTGACATAGGGTATGTAAATGGATGCAAATTTCTAACGATGGGGGCATTGTTTGGGGAGTAATTCTTACATATTTACAGGGCATTTCAGAGCGATATTTGTACAAGTTTGTGTAGTTTTACTGAGCTTCGCGAAGTACTGGCTGAAAGGTTTTCATGGTCCAGTACTAATGTTCATTTTGGAGAATGTAATGCTATAGCTAGTTTATGAGTTTACCAAATACAATAAATAAGTATCACGATATGATACTCCACCTAGACAATATTGATGTATCTTAAATACTCTAATAGAACAGTCAGATGGCGAGTGGATGCTCTGTTAGAGTACAATTATTAAAGTATAAAATGCTGTAATCAGAGTAATAATGTAAATACAGTGAACCCTTTCTACTAATTCACTCTTACCTGTTTATTCTTTTGAAAGTTAAGTCTCAAAGAGGATATTGCTTAATACACAAAATATTAAGTGATTGATCACAGCGCTTAGCTGAAATGGTTGGTTATGCTAGCTAGTACCAGTCATAATATAGCCATGTCCACTCCATTATAGTATCATGATACAGTATTATATCAAACAGTCTGTTGATGGTGATACATGAAACAAACACAAAATGGACTGTATCGCAGAATCCTAACTGAAGTATTCGCATAATGAGTTACCCCCTTGGCTACTTTGACTTGCTGCTTATAGTTCTCCCTGATTTGACCATAGGTACTAGACTTATAATAGGGATTGGCAACAGAAGCATAAACGGAAATAATCCGCATTTTGATTGTCCGTAATACTGTTAATAAATTTTAAAGTCACCCAGAATGTTACCACAAAAATTTAGCCTGTAAAAGTAAGTATGTAGGGTCATAGCACCATTAAGGAATCTTGTCTGTTTAGCAATCATGCATGACAGAATTTAAAATGAAAGTGAAACCTGTGAAGGTCTTGCCGGAATATACGTATAATCTATGGTCTTGCCTTGTGTCTTTATCTCTTGTTAATGGCGGATTTGGGCCTGAACAATTTTTCTCCCTCCCCTCACACCTTGTACCTAGACAAAGAGTGGTGAATTGGGTGTGCCCCTCCCTTTACAGCCCCTGGACTCTACTAGCAGTATGACCTGTTATGTGCATCAGGTTGTAAACTAAATTTGAAGTAAATGAATAATCATCTTTGGTCTCTACAATGAGGGATATCCCGTTTCCATGTGGCAGTGTCGTTTGACTGTCACACAAGATCACTATGGATCAAACATAGCACAGTTTCTACAACTTTGATTCATGTGCCACACAACTCAAAAGCTACACAAAATAAATAAATAAATAAAACTAACAACTCTTAGTTACAAAATAATATTGTTATTGCAGTAAGCTATCCCCAACTAGCATAGAAAGCAGTATATACCACTTACGTTGAACCACTATCATGGTGGTTTCCTCATCAAATCCAATCCTATTTTCTGCTTTACACATATAGATGTCTCCATCATTCACATTTGATATGGTGATTGTAGACACATTTCCAAATGATGTATCCTCCACTCCGTTTCTAAACCAACTAATAGTTATTGAACGTGTTCCACTGGCAATGTTACATTTAATGATAACATCATTTCCATCAATAACATATGCAGTTGTCCCTATTTGGACCATTTTGTCTCCAGGGGTAATAGGATCTGGTCGTGGTACAAATGGTCCGTTGTCAATATCCGGTGGATCACCTAAAAATTAGTTGAACATTTTTAGATAAAACAGCTATAGTGTGGTCAAATGCAATAGTAATGTACTCAAGAAATGATTTTAGATAGTCAACATAGCTCATAATATTAGCAGTGCTGCTAAAGGATAGTAAAGTGCAGATACCCTCCCACTATTAGCATGCAGTGTAGTTTGTACCTTGTGTCTCACACAATTTTCATAATAATCAAAGGTATATACTTTGCGTAAAGATGAAGACATGTAGACTCTATAGCTTTTGTAGACAAGGCTACTTGTTAATTTTATGCTTCAGATCAGAAATTCAAATGTGGCGGCCGGCTCATTATTCATTACTTACTTGACTGTTTTATTAGAGTTAGCTGAATGTTCTATTAGAGTATCTCAGTCTTCTATCAATCATTATCTCTGAACCTGTGTAAGGGTTAAAGTCCCTTCTACTGACATTGGGGTTGGTCTTCAGCCCATCTAGCTTTCCTTTCTCTATGCCTAGCTATGTAAGCAAGTTTGTTTATAACTTCTGTACAATCATTAAACATAGAGATGATGAAATAATAGTGAAAGCTGGCTGCTAGGTTGCTTGAAATTCAAAATTTCGTAAATTTAGGCATTTGACTATGAAGAGCAACTCAGCACCAGCTTTTTTATTTCTAAAGTGGGTTTGAACCAACTAAGGCCCTGGAATTTATACACCATGCAAGTATGAGAGGATATGTGTGCTTTATGAGGTGCATTTGCAATTTTGCTTAATTGCGTGTGGAAAAGAATCACAATTCTGTCATGTAAAGAAAGAGAGATTCAGTTTGATGATATGTATAACTTTTTACTATACCTAACATGTTGAAATGGTTAGGGAGTAATTCGGTGAAAGATGATGTATGTGATTGTGGACCCTACTATAGAGCAGCTACTTTCATTATGTAGACAGTTCAGTTACAAAACAAGTCAAGACTTCAGCTACAACAAGTTACTCTGTAGAGAGTTTAGCCAATCACCCTGTAGAAAATTCAGCTAAGTCATAGAAAGTTCAGCTACACTAACAGTCAACTTGGAAGTAAGTTCAGCTCCATTAAAAGTTACCCTGCAGAGAGTTCAGCTACTGCCTCATAGAAAGTTCAGCTAAGTCATAAGCCACCCTGTAAAAAATCATATTATAAACCAACCTGTAGAAAGTTCAGCAAAATTATAAGCAAGAGTTTATAATAAGGAGAGGAACTTCTTCCAATAATATTAATGATTGTAATAAGCCATCCTGTAGATAGTTTAGCTATATTACAAGTGATTCTGTAGAGAGTTCAGCTAAGTTAGAAATCACCAGTTCATCTAAGTTCCTGTAGCCACATTACAAGTCACCTTGTAGAAAGATCAGCTAGAGTCATTCTGTAGAAGAAAGTACAGCAAAGTTACAATTAGTCACCCTGTGAGAGTTCAGCTATGTTACACAAGTCAACCTATAGAGAGTCCACGCTTGGATACAAACAAATATACTACAGTAGTTTGCCTTTAGAATGATAAGGAAGTACTTCTGCATTAGGATTAAACTAAACGCTATATATTTTTATAAGCACAACATGTCACGTAGTAGGCATTAAACAGAAACATTGGGTGAGCAATTTTTAACATGTCTACAGGTAGAAGCAAACTAACTGGTGTGATAGGAGAAAAAGTTTTTTTCTGCTTGGTACATGCCTTCATTGGCACATGCCTTCATTGGCACATGCCTTCATTGGCACATGCCTTCATTGGCACATGCCTTCATTGGCACATGCCTTCATTGGCACATGCCTTCATTGGCACATGCCTTCATTGGCACATGCCTTAATAGACTATATACACTGCTGAAAACATTCTAAAACACGTGATATTTTAACATGTTTTGGTACGTTTTAATACGTCATGACGGTGAATGACTGCGATAAATGTATGTAGAAAAATGCGAATCTCAGAAAATAGACCACTTACCAGTATTTCTTCCAGATTGATAGATTCCTCTATCTGTATAGGATATCAAGACACACGATAGTGTGTCGTGCGGCCCAAGAAGCCGGCGCGCCGCACTGTGGGTATATTGACAGGAAGAAAGAAAACGTTATTTTCACACTTTTGTATCTCGGTGATACCTATCCGATTAGAACCAAATTTGCTGCAGCGTTGCCTGCCAGCTAGGGAAGCTCATATTCCAAATTTGAAGGAAATTGCTCGAGCCATTTCCGAGTTATGAGCAGCCAAACTTTCGATTTTTTTTCCTTCGTTTTTTTTTATTCTTCGTATTTTCACACATTTTCAAAAATTGCTATAAACACAAACGCGTACTGTGATCATCTTGAAAGTTGGCACAAAGAAAGGGAGTCCAAAGGCAAATCCTATTATCAAATTTGGTGTAAATCTGATGAACAGTTAAGGATTTATGACCAATTATTTGCGTAAAACAAGATCGATTCGTTGTCATGCCTACAGGGTAAACCGCTTCATGGAATGTGTTGAAAATTGTTTTGTGGATAGATCAACCATTGTAGGAGTGCCTTTTGGTGGTTTGAAAGCAATCAAAATAAAGATCATGGAGATATGACACGAAACCGAAGGTGTGTAACAATTGCACAATCGAGATTCGTGAATAAAAATACCAATAATTTTCACACCTACCAGGTAAACCGCTTAGAGCAGTATGCTGAAAATGGGTATGTAGCTGGAATAGACATTGTAGAAAGTCCTTGCAGTAGTACAGAACAATTGGTTTACAAACCACTGAGTTATGATTCCAAAGCCAACTCCATGTAGCAAATGCAAGATCGAGATACTCTAATAGAACAGTTACCCTAATAGAGCATTCAGCTAGTTCATGACTTACTCCATTATAGATTTCTATTACATTGCAAGTTATGCTGTAAGGAGTTCAGCAGCAACCAGTTAATTTTGTAGACAGTTCAGCTACAAGCAAGTCACCCTGTAGAGAATTCAGCTGCAAATATATTGCTGCATAATTATAACAAGTTACACTGAAGAGAGTTCAGCTATCAACAAGTCATACACCCTGTAGAGAGTTCAGCTACAAACAATTCACTGTGTAGAAATTCTGCTACAAACAAGTCTTCATGCAGAGAGTTTAACAACCAAAATCCACCATGTAAAGAATTCAGCTTTACTAACAAGTTACTTTGTAGAGAGATCACCTAGAAACAAGAGAGAGCTCAGCTAGAAAACATCACCTTGTAGAGAGTTCAGCTACAAACAAGTCACCCTGCAGAGAATTCAGCTACGAACAAATCACACTGTAGAGAGATCAGCTAGAAGAAGCCACCTTGTAGAGGGTTCAGCTGTGAACTGATCACTCTGTAGAGAGTTCAGCTAGAAACAATTCTGCCTGTAGAAGGTTCAGCTACAAAGCAACCATCCTGTAGAGAGTTCAGCTACAAACAAATCACCTTGTAGAGAGTTTAACTTGACACAAGTCACCCTGTAGAGAGTTCAGCTACCAACAGGTCACCCTGTAGGGAGTTCAGCTATGAACAAACCACCCTACAAGGAGTTCAGCTTGAAACAAGTCACCAGTAGAGAGATCAGCTAGAACCCTGTACAGCAATCAGCTAGAAGAAATCACCTTGCAGAGAGTTCAGCTACAAAGAAACCATCCTGTTGAGAGTTCAGCTACTAACACATCACCCTGTAGAGAGTTGAGCTAGAAACAAGTCACCCACTAGAGAGATCAGCTAGAAACAAGTCACCCTGTAGAGAGATTAGTTAGAAGAAATCACCTTGCAGTGAGTTCAGCTACAAAGTAACCATAGAGTTCAGCTACAAACAAATCACCTTGTAGAGAGTTCAACTAGTCACAAGTCACCCTGTAGAGAGTTCAGCTACCAATAGGTTACTATGTAGGGATTTCAGCTAGAAACAAATCACCCTGTAGAGAGTTCAGCTAGAAACAAATCACCTTGTAGAGAGATCAGCTAGAAGAAGTTACCTTGTAGAGAGTTCAGCTACAAAGAAACCATCATGTTGAGATTTCAGCTGCAAACAAATCACCCTGTAGAGAGTTCAGCTATGAAAAGATCATTCTGTAGAGAGTTCAGCTAGAAGACGTCACCTTATAGAGAGTTCAGCAAATCATCCTGTAGAGAATTCAGCTACAAACAAATCGCCCTGTAGAAAGATCAGCTAGAAGAAGTTACCTTGTAGAGATTTCAGCTACAAAGAAACCAACATGTAGAGAGTTCAGCTACAAACAATTCACCCTGTAGAGAGTTCAGCTACTGTGTAAACAAGTTACCCTGTAGAGAGATCGGCTAGAAAAAGGAGAGATTAGCTAGAAACAAGTCACCCTGTAGAGAGATCAGCTAGAAACAAACCACCTGTAGAGAGTTCACCTACAATTAAATCACTCTCTAGAGAATTCAGCTACACACAAGTCACTGTGCAGAGAGTTCAGCTACAAACAAATTACCCTGTAGAGAGATCAGCTACAAACAAAATACTTTGCAGAGAGTTCAGCTACAAACAAATCAATCTTTAGAGTGATCGGCAACAAACAAATCAACTTGTAGAGAGATCAGCTAGAAACAAATCAACCTGCAGAGAGATCAGTTATAAACAAATCAGCTTGAAGAGAGATCAGTTACACACAAGACAACCTGTAGAGAGATAAGCTAGAAACAAATCACCCTGTAGAGAGTTCAGCTACAAACAAATCAACGTGCAGAGAGATCAACCACAAACAAATCAGCCTGTAAAGAGATCATCTAGAAACTAGACACAATGTAAGGAGTTCAGCTACAAGCAATACACCCTGTTGAGATTTCAGCTACAAACAAATCAACTTGTAGAGCGATCAGCTAGAAACAAATCACCCTGAAGAGAGATCAGCTACAAAAAATCACCCTGTAGAGAGATAAGCTACAAACAAATCACCCTGTAGAGACTTCAGCTACAAACAAATCAACCTGCAGAGAGATCAGCTACAAACAAATCACCCTGTAGAGAGATCAGCTAGAAACTAGACACAATGTAAGGAGTTCAGCTACAAGCAAATCACCCTTTAGAGAGTTCAGTTACAAACAAATCAACCTGCAGAGATATCAAATCACCTTATAGAGAGTTCAGTTACAAACAAATTGCCCTGTAGAGAGATCAGTTACAAACAAATCAACCTGCAGAGAGATCAGCTACACACAAATCAACTTGTAGAGAGATCGGCTACAAACAAATCACCCTGTGGAGATCAGCTAGAAACTAGACACAATGTAAGGAGTTCAGCTACAAGCAAATCACCCTGTAGAGAGTTCAGCTAAAACAAATCAACCTGCAGAGAGATCAGGTACAAACAAATCACCTTATAGAGAGTTCAGCTACAAACAAATTACCCTGTATAGAGATCGGCTACAAACAAATCAACCTGCAGAAAGATCAGCTACACACAAATCAACTTGTAGAGAGATCAGCTACAAACAAATCATCCTGTAGAGAGATCAGCTAGAAACTAGACACAATGTAAGGAGTTCAGCTACAAGCAAATCACCCTGTAGAGAGTTCAGCAACAAACACATCAACCTGTAGAGACATCAACTAGAAACTAGACACAATGTAAGGAGTTCAGCTACAAACAAATCACCTTATAGAGAGTTTCAGCTACAAACAAATTACCCTGTAGAGAGATCGGCTACAAACACATCAACCTGCAGAGAGATCAGCTACACACAAATAACCTTGTAGAGAGATCAGCTACACACAAATAACCTTGTAGAGAGATCAGCTACAAACAAATCACCCTGTAGAGAGATCAGATAGAAACTAGACACAATGTAAGGAGTTCAACTACAAGCAAACCACCCTGTAGAGCAATCAGCTAGAAACAAATCACCCTGAACAGAGGTCAGCTATAAACAAAGTACCCTGTAGAGAGATCAGCTACAATCAAATCACCCTGAAGAGACATCAGCTACAAACAAATCAACCTGTAGAGAGATAAGCTAGAAACAAATCACCCTGTAGAGAGTTCAGCTAAAAAAAACCACCCTGTAGAGACATCAGCTACAAACTAGACACAATGTAAGGAGTTCAGCTACAAGTAAATCACCCTGTAGAGAGTTCAGCTAAAACAAATCAACCTGCAGAGAGATCAGCTACAAACAAATCACCTACAAACAAATCACCTTATAGAGAGTTCAGCTACAAACAAATTACCCTGTAGTGAGATCGGCTAAAAAATCAACCTGCAGAAAGATCAGCTACACACAAATCAACTTGTAGAGAGATCAGCTACAAACAAATCACCCTGTAGAGAGATCAGCTAGAAACTAGACACAATGCAAGGAGTTCAGCTACAAGCAAATCATCCTTTAGTGAGTTCAGCTACAAACAAATCAACTTGCAGTGAGATCACCTACAAAAACGCACCTTGTACAGAGTTCAGTTACAAACAAATTACCCTGTAGAGAGATCAGGTAGAAGAATTCACCTTGTAGAGAGTTCAGCAACAAAGAAACCACCATGTGGAGAGTTCAGCTGCAAACAAATCACCCTGTAGAAAATTCAGTTACAAACAAATCACACAGTAGAAAGATCAGCTAGAAGAGGTCACCTTGTAGAGAGTTCAGCTACAAAGAAACCACCACATAAAGAGTTCAGCTGCAAATAAATCACCTGTAGAGAGTTCAGCTATAAAGAAGAAGTCACCTTGTAGAGAGTTCAGCTACAAAGAAACCATCATGTAGAGAGTTCAGCTACAAACAAATCACCCTGTAGAGAGATCAGCTAGAAGAAGTTACCTTGTAGATAGTTCAGCTACAAACAATTCACCCTGTAGAAAGATCAACTAGAAGAAGTCACCTTGTAGAATGTTCATGATCAGTTACAAAGAAACCATCATGTAGAGAGTTCAGCTGCAAACAAATCACCTGTAGAGAGTTCAGCTAGAAACAAATCACCCAGTAGAGAGATCAGCTGGAAGAAGTCACCTTGTAGAGAGTAAAGAAACCATCATGTAGAGAGTTCAACTGCAAACAAATCACTATGTAGAGAGTTCAGCTAGACAAAGTCACCTTATAGAGAGTTCAGCTACAAAGAAGCCATCATGTAGAGAGTTCAGGTACAAAGAAACCACCATGTAGAGAGTTTAGCTGCAAACAAGTCACCTGTAGAGAGTTCAGCTAGAAACAAATCACCCTGTAGAGAGACCAGCTAGAAGAGGTCACCTTGTAGAGAGTTCAGCTACAAAAAGAAACCATCCTGTATATAGTACAGCTACATTTCAAGTCAGAGATCAGCTGCAAAAAAATATCCTGTGGGGAATAATGGGCATGTAATAAATATATGTATATAATTTGTATAATTACTAATAAAATCAAAAATAATTGAAGTATTAAAAATTTTCTTTAAGTTCTTTTCTGTGGTAAAGAAAAACAACACATGGGTTAAAAAAGCCCCAAAGCCAGGCATAGGCTGGCTTTGGGGTATACAAATACAAAAAGAAGTGATATCTAATCAAAAACAGCCAAGCTGTAAAAAAAGGTGCGGCCCCCAGAAATGCCATGGTGAAAAAAAGATGTGAAATCCAAGGTGGCGGCCAAGAAATGGCTGTGATGGTAGGTTAATGGTTAAATTTTAATAACGACAATTTAGGTGAATTTTGTGCCGCTTGGTCTTGGCACCAAATTCACCTGAATTGTCATTATTAAAATTTAACCAATAACCTACCATCACAGCCATTTCTTGGCCGCCACCTTGGATTTCACATCTTTTTTCACCATGGCCTTTCTGGGGACCGCACTTTTTTTACAGCTTGGCTGTTTATTAGATATATAGTAGCAGGAAAGAAGAACTGAGTCCATAGTGTTAGTGGTGAGTTATAGCTCGAGCCACATTTGCTACCAGTACTTTTGTATGGGGTTTGCGATAGTCATTCACTGTCAAAAATTCTCAGGCACACTGCTAATTAATGCAAATTGATCATTTTTTGGTTCAACAAACAGACCACGCATATAGTCTATTGGTTTTGTTCCATTCTGGGTCTTATAACATGCAATAAAGTTTATGGCTTCTGTGAGGTTCCTTCTTTTAACTGCGAAACAATGTTTTCCAATTGCTACAATGCTTTTCTTTATATGCATGGTTCTCTGGCACATTGGGCTGTATAGGAGGCTTCATAACCTTTTAAGACAGCTTTTAAAACAGTGCATATTGGTAGTTCATAACATGAAACATGACAATAATATGCAGCAGTAGAAATATTTGCTACGGATGACATAATCTGTGCACACAATCTAGAAAGCACCAAAGAGACAAAGGCTAGATCGAACAAGTCACCTTGTAGAGTTAGGCAATCATGCTAAAGAAAGTTCAGCTACATTACAAGCCAACTATAGTTCTGCAAAGGTACAAGCCACCCTAAAAAAGTTCAACTATGTTACAAGTCAACCTGAAAAGAGTTCAGCTAAGCTATAAGTCACTCTGGTGAAACTTTAGCTAAGTTACAAGTCACCCTATCAGGGTGACAACTTGTAATATAGTTACAGGGTGGCTTGCTAAACTTTCTACAGGGTGATTTTTAACTTGGATGAACTCTCTATATGTAGCAATACACCAAAAATTGTGGCACTTGTGGCTTTGTAATTGTGTGGCATAGCCTGAAGGTGTGTACAACCCAACTTGTGCATCACACAACATGTGTCCTACCATATTGTACATATCCCAGTCCTAAGCTGGTCTGTGTAAGCAGGAGCTTACAAGCGCTGAAGGTGCTAGCACCTGTTAACATAACCAAGTACAGCCTAGGCAACTACTGGTCTCTCTATATGGATATGTAGCTGCCAAGGCATTTCACAAAAGTTAAAACATAGCTATATCCTGAGCGTCATGTACACACCCTTGCGGCACTTATGAGCTCCTGGTGTGAGTGATGCTATTTATAAAAGTACTTACGTTTACATGCACACATAATGATACTACATAAGTTGTTCATGACTCTTCATCATTTCCTTCAGAAATATCAATATGACAGGGTGTAAGGGTGAAAATGCAGCAAAAAAAAACCTACACTTAATTAATAAAAAAAATCCCTTTGGCCCCTGAAATATTTCTCCAAAACATGCATGTTGCTGTATTGTTAGTTTCAACTCTGCATCACCTGAATTGCTTACCTTTGTTACAAGGTCCCATTATAGAATCAATTTCCATGCCTTGGTAAATCTCTTCAAAGCCCATCAGGAAACCTCAACATCCCAAGCAGCCATGGACCTTTCCCGCTTAATGGTTTTCACCACTTCTCTTTGTGTGTTCAGCCTATCAACAAAACCAACTGCTATTTTACTGGGCATGATGCGGCAAATCCACTCAACTTTATTGTGCCTTCATACATTAAAGTAGGCAGACAATTTTGAGTTTTTGGTTTCTTGAGATTGATGGTCTTTTGTTGCCTTCCCCTTCAATTCAATGCTAAAACTTATATATGCTTCAAAAATCTATTCGTTAAGGATTCTGTTAAACATTACCCCATCTTATACACTGTAGTATGCAGAAGTTACAGGGATTTGTTTGTCTCCATAATGCAAAGTCACTACAGTGGCATTCGGGGTTAAAGGGTCAAGTTGTTATGTTTTTAGATGAGTTACCCAATTAGAAGTCAAATCTGTATCCACAAAACTTGCATGCGGAGAATTTATTGATGGTTGAATGTTACATAAACAACACACTGTAGATCGATAAAACCAGCCAAACTAATCCTACGAGTTCGTTCTATGGCTAGGAATAGATTGTATAAATGTTTACTGATCATCTGATCATGACTCCACTAAGAAAACATGATTGATCACATGCGTGACATTGTAAATCGCTAAAACTAGCCAAACTAATCCTATTAGTTCATTCTACGACTAGAAATAGATTAGTTAAACACTTGCTGATATCCTGATCAACAAAAATCGCAGCGGTTTGAGTACTAGAGAAAATCGCTCTGAGCCAGACGACCAGGAAGTACAATATAACCTGGAATATAACACTTAAAGCACTGTCTTGCTTGTGTGTATGAAAAAATAGCACTCGGGGGAAGGGGGGGGGGGGGGTGTCTCAAGACAAATACAGTACTCGGCTTCGCCTCGTGCTGTGTTGGCTGACAGTTGGGCAAAAGAAGTTCATTAACATTGAATTGACAATTTGTACAACAAAGTCATAATTTCAACATTGACAGTTCATGTAAAAACAAAGCAAAGCAATGTACATTTGCAAAATGTAGAGCAGTTCATGGCTATCCACTGTAAACAAGTAGAAGGAAAATGTAAAGTTCAATTAGGGATCATAGAAAAAGAAGTAGGGAAATAAGAGAGGTCACCTACACCTGCAGATATACTAGTGGACATTTTAATCCCTAATATAGTCATGGGTAGAATTAAATGTCCACTAGTATATCTGCAGGTATAGGCAATTGTAAAGTACCTTGCTTCACTACTTTTTTTATGGCACTAATCCCTAACTGAACTTAAAATTCCTTAATTACTTGTTTGATAACTTTTTTATGACTAGTGTATCTTTGATTACACTATTAAAACAATTACTCTATTAGAGTATCTATAAATCTTTTTATGAAATGGTAGGTGAAAAGTATAGTGTTTCTGAGATCTAAACCAAAACAGCCAAGCTGTAAAAAAAGAGTGCGGCCCCCAAAAAGGCCAGGGTGAAAAAAGATGTGAAATCCAAGGTGGCGGCCAAGAAATAGCTGTGATGGTAGGTTAATGGCAAAAATTTTAATTACAACAATTCAGGTGTATTTACATTGCCTCCTCCACCAGGATTCGGCACCAATTCACCTGAATTGTCGTAATTAAAATTTTTGCCATTAACCTACCATCACAGCCATTTCTTGGCCGCCACCTTGGATTTCACATCTTTTTTCACCCTGGCCTTTTTGGGGGCCGCACTCTTTTTTTACAGCTTGGGTATTTTGGTTTAGATATCACTTCTTTTTGTATTGCAAGCCAGAAAGCCAGGCCATAAACTGGCTGTTGTGCTTCCTTTTAACTTGTTCTTTTTTCTTTACTGCAGGAATTGTGGAACAAAAGAAGTAATTCTTTGTATAGCTTTTTTGTCTGATTTAATATTTGTATATTGAACACTGAATAAGGTGACTTTTTACATAACTGAACTGTAGCTGAAATTCTAATTGTTTGTAGCTGAACTCTTTTCAGGGTGACTTGTTTCAAGCTGCACTCTGTAATTTGTTTCTAGAACATACTTCTACAGGGTGATTTGTTTGTAGCTGATTCTCTATAGGGTTACTAACTGGTTTCTAGCTGATATCTCTACAGGGTGATTTGTTTCCAGCTGATATTTCTACAGGGTGATTTGTTTGTAGTAGATCTCTCTACAGGGTGACTTTTTTCTAGCTGAATTCTCTACTGGGCGACTTGTTCCTCCTAACTGATCTCTCTACATGGTGATTTGTTTCCAGCACTTATACTGGGTGAAGCTGATCACTTGTATTTAGCTGATGTCTCTACAGGGTGACTTGTTTCTAGCTACAGGGTGATCGTGTTCGTGGCTGAACTCTCTACAGAGTGATTTGTTTACAGTTGAATTCTCTACAGGGTGATTTGTTTGCAGCTGAAATCTCTACATGATGGTTTCTTTGTAGCTGAACTCTCTACATAGTGACTTCTTCTAGATGATCTCTTTACAGGGTGACTTGTTTCTAGCTGATCTCTCTACAAGGTGATTTGTTTGTAGCTGAACTCTCTACAATTTGATTTGTTTGCAGTTGAACTCTCTACATGGTGGTTTCTTTGTAGCCAAACTCTCTACAAGATAACTTCTTCTAGCTGATCTCTCTACAGGGTTACCTGTTTGGAGCTGAACTATCTGCAGGGTGATTTGTTTGTAGCTGAACTCTCTACAGGGTGATTTGTTTGTAGCTGAACTCTCTACAGTGTGATTTGCTTGCAGCTGAACTCTCTACATGATAGTTTCTTTGTAGCTGAACTCTCTACAAGATAACTTCTTCTAGCTGATCTCTCTATAGGGTAAATTGTTTGTAGCTGAACACTCTACACAGTGATCTGTTCGTAGATAAACTCTATACAGGGTGATTTGTTTGTAGCTGAACTCTCTACAAGGTGATCCTTCTAGGTGAACTCTCTACAGGGTGATCTGTTCGTAGCTGAACTTCCTACAGGGTGGTTTGTTTGCAGTTGAACTCTCTACATGATGGTTTCTTTGTAACTGAACTCTCTACATGTAGGTAACTTCTCTAGCTGATTTCTCTACAGGGTGACTTGTTTCTAGCTGATCTCTGGATGACTTGTTTCTAGCTGAACTCTCTATAGGGTTATCTGTTTGTGATTGAACTCTCTACAGGGTGACTTGTTTGTAGCTGAACTCTCTACAAAATGATTTGTCTCTAGCTGATCTCTCTATAGGGTAACTTGTTTGTAGCTGAATTCTCTACAGGATGGTTTCTTTGTAGCTGATCTGTCTACAGGGTGACTTGTTTCTAGCTGATCTGTCTACAGGGCGACTTGTTTCTAGCAACTCTTTACAGGTGATTTGTTTGCAGCTGAACTCTCTACATGGTGGTTTTTTTTTGTAGCTGAACTCTCTACAGAGTGACTTACTTGTAGCTGAACATTGCACAAACTAACTTGTTTGTAGCTGATCTCATTAGGTTAGCTAACTTGTGTATACAGATGAACTCTCTACTGGGTAGTTTCTTTGTAGCTGAACTCTCTACTCAGTGACTTGTTTGTAGCTGAATTCTCTACAGAGTGACTTGTTGTAGCTGAACTCCCTACAAAATAACTTGCAGTGTATATAATTTTACAATAGAGTAAATTAAAAACGTATAGCTGAATGCTATATTAGGGTGACTGTTCTATTAGAGTATCTCGATCTCGCATTTGCTACACATAGTTGGCTTTCGAATCATAACTCAGTGGTTTGTATTCCGATTCTTCTGTACTACTGCAAGGACTTTCTACGATAATTATTCCAGCTGCACACTGATTTATAGCTCATTGCTCTAAGTGGTTTGCCTGGTAGGCGTGAAAACTAATAGTTTTTTATTCATAAAAATCGATCGCGTAATTGTGACACAGGTTGGGTTTTGTGTCATATCTTGATGGCCTTTAGCTCGATTGTTTTCAAACCACAAAAAGGTACTCCTACGATAGTTACTCCATCTACATAACAATTTTCAGCTCATTCCTTCAAGCGGTTTACCCTGTGGGCGTGACAGACCTTTGACTTTATTTTACGCGAATAATCGGTCTTAACTCCATGAATGTTCATCGGATTTCTACCAAATTTGGTACTGAGATTCGCCTTAATGAGCCCTTTAAGTGTGCCAAATTTCAGCCCGATTGGAGCACGCATTTGTGTTTTATTGTGGATTTTGCAAAGTGTGCAAAAAGAAGAAGAAAAATACGAAGAAAAAAAACCCTAACTTTGGCCGCTCGTATCTCGGAAATGGCTATAGCGAATTTCTTCAAATTTGGAATGTAGACTCCCCTACCTAGCTGGCAATTCTGTAGCAAACTTGGTTTCAATCGGATAAGAGATCACAGAGCTACAAAGGTGTGAAAATCGCATTTTCTTTCTTCATGTTAATTTACTCACGGTGTGACGTGCCGGATTCTTGGGCCGCACATAGTGTGTCTTGATATACCTGTGATGGATGGTAGTTACATGCAATTGCATGCAAACTGCTGAAATGTAGTGGTACTTATGGCTGTTTGCTATGATAAATTATCAACACAGCCAATAACACAGCTACTGATATAGCTGGACTGCTACATACTGAGCTAAGGTTAAAAGGGTGTATTGAGCAAAACCATAGCAACCTATTTAGATGTGCCAAATAACTCATCAACTTTAGTATCTACTGAAGATGGAGTTACTTATGGTCTTCAAAAGAAGCAGCTTCTGTCATTTTAGATGCGTATGCATGATCAGTAGAGATGTGCCGATTATTGGATTAGCTAAAATATTGAAGGATTTTATTATTTATTATTAATTATTATTATTATTACGAGCGCATCAGCTGGTATCCCAACTGGTCATCAGCTGGTTGTTCACTGCATGACGCCTAGAGCGCATATCCTGCATACAAAATACATGGTTACAAACGATATCAAGTTTTTATTGTTAGTCCCTTCCTTTACTAAGAAAGAGGGGTTAAAAAAATTTACGGAATTTTTTCAATGATACGCAAGTATTTCACCCAATGTATTCAATGCTTTATACTGTAAATTTAGGCTTGTGTGATTATGTCCCTTTTTCGCAGATCCGGTCACATTTGTGGCTTCTAAATCGTCTGGATTATGCAATAGAAGCCAAACCCAGGCATAGAGTAAAGAAATGGATAGAAACACATGTTACTAAAAAGTAGGTGAATATTTGATTTGTTTAAAAATCTGTGTAGTGCAAATATCGGATCAACTATCGGTTATCGGCTTCTTTTGGTGATATCAATATTGGATATCGGCAAAACCCATATCAGCACACTACTAGGAATGGTGCTTTATCATGAGTACTTATATAGGGTGGCAACATGGGCATAAGCTAGGGTTCATGATGGCAGAGGCAGGTTCCAGGTAAAATATACATGCTACTTTAAAATACACATAATTACATAACACTGTCAAGCAGACTACAACAATAATGGAGTCTCTGGTCACTATAGTGTAGTCCTATGACCTGGACAATGAAACCACAACCTATTATTGGGCACTCATAACTGATTGATTAACCGATTAATTGGCAGATAATTTACTTTTGATACAAAACCACCATTGAACGACAAAAAGCCTTGTTTACACCACACAGACTGAAAATAATAACATTTGCTATACAGTTGTAACAATTTAATCAAGAAATGCACTTGACGCATTTACACTTTCGTAATGTTCTCTTGTAATCTTGGTGTAGTGGATAAAGGTTTTCATGAAGGAAATTTAACCGTTCCGCACACTGTGGTGTTAAGCAAGCTCTTTTTTGAGAAATGGCATTTCCACTAATGCTAAATAGGTTTTCTGATAGTACTGATGTTGCCACAATGCAGAGAGTTTTCCTAGCCAATTTACAAAGTGTAGGATAAATAGATTTATGGTCTCTCCACCAGTGTAGAGGTTTGCCAACTAGATCAATTTGTGGCTCAATCCTATACTTAGCAACTTCAGCACAAGCCTGTTCATTTATTGACATAGTTGTTCTCCTGTCAGAGCCATTGCTACCAAGTTTTTTACCTAGCACTTTTTTCAATGGATGTACTTTTCTCTTTTTCTTAGGTGGGGCCTCCACAGCAAGTGAAGAACCTTCTACATCTGATGTTTCAACAACTTCACAGTCATCTGCAGAATCAGCATTAGCAGTGGTTAGAGTGACATTTATCTTCATGAGTTCACAAACTTCATTTTCTACATGTTTAATAACACCATCCATCGTAGCTCTGCTTAAATGTGTGAGGGATTTAAATCATGGGTCTAGGAATGAAGCAGTATTCATAAGAAGAACTAAAGATGGCTCAAAGTATCTTTGATTTAAATCCTCATCAACAGCTGCCTTGACTGATTTTATTGCTCTAGAATCACCATCCTTTTGTTCAGCCTTTTCTTTTAAATCGGCTAAAAGTGGTCCAACGCATAATAACGTGGGATATTGCTGACCACTAAGTATTTCTGTGAAATCTTTAAATGGTTCAAGAAAAAGATACAAATCCTCTAGTATACGCCACTCAGTTGGAGAGGGTTCCAAATAGTGTAGCTCTCTTCTTGCATGAAAAATAGCCACAAGAGCTTCCTGCTGTTCAATAACTCTACCAATCATTACATACGTAGAATTCCATCTCGTGCATACATCTTAATTAAAACAACACTTTTAGCAAATGATTTATTGCAAACAATAATACAAATTAACAAATACGTAATTTATTTAACCTGTATTAGCTCATGTTGAGGAAGGCCTAGCTGTTTCTGCTTACTCTTTAAAGCCTCAGAATCAAGCCTTGACTTGTGGAAATGTGTAACTATTTTCTTTTCCCAAGCTAAAGCTGTGTGCTTCTCGTGAACATCCAAGCCATCCTGTACAGCTAGGTTTAAACTGTGTCCAGCACAAGAAATTGCTGGCAACAACAAACAATCAATCACAGCATTCCACATTGTCTGTTGTAACAGTAACCACTTCCTTTTCAATGTCTATATTCCATTCTTTAGTGCACTCCTTTAAAATGTCAGCAATATTAATAGCCGTATGCCTACCAGGAAAATTATGTCTGACAAGATTTCTGTAATGCATCACAAATTGGTTATCGATAAAGTGGACAGTCATTGATATGTAGCCATCACCAGATCGAGATGTCCACATGTCTGTCGTCATTCCAAGATAAGACACACAATATCCATTTCTTGGCAAACACTCTGTTTGGTTCTACAATACACCTTTTCAATCACAGTATCCATAGTATGGCGACATGGAACAACATATCGAGGTTCTGCTACCTCCATTAGGTTTAGAAACCCATCACCATCATCAGTGCTCACTGGCCTCAGGTCTCTAACAGTAAATTCTGCGACAGATTCTGTTAGCATCTTAGCTCTGGCTGAATTAGGAGGCAACTTTGCAACAGTCTGTGACCCTCCATGTACTTTTTCTATGAAACGATCCATAGTGACACTTGGCTGCCCCACTCCACTAGGCTCATGACTCAATAATTCACTGTATCCGATTGGGTGCATTGCTCGCAGATGGTTCCACAGATTTGTTGTGCCACCACAGTTTGATATTTCCGTTTTACACAGTGTACACGTAGGCTTTGTACCAGCACTAGATTTTACCTTGCCAGTCGTAGCGTCTACTTTGTATCCAAAGTAAGTCCATACTGGTGCTACCTTTCCTGGAGGAGTCTTCAACTCAATACCACCGCTTGCCATTATTAAAAACTATCGAGAAACCGTAGAAACTTTGAGAACAAGCCAGAAAATGGCACTGAGTAGCTCACATGTGTAAATCACGTGATCTGTGAATTAATCGCCGATTGTGTCAGTGATGATGATAATCAATCGGCCATCGTAACAATCAGTTGATGATCGATTAAATTGACATCGATTTGCAGGCCTACTATAGTGCAATTCCAAAGCTAGTGCTCTTGTGGGTTCTCGTATGCCTACAAAATTCCAATTCCAGAAATCAGAATTGACAAGCTTGAGACATACCATAAAAATTGTTAGCAAGTAGTGTAGCCATCTCATTCTGGTGATATTTTATGGCGTGCAAAATAATGTCCAGACACCAGACAATTTCTAGTCAATTACACCATGTGTCAGGCCATAATTGAATTTGTCCAGAATTAGTGTCCTTTCAAAGTGTAGCAGAGTTTATATAGGGCTAGGAGGGAGGGCAGACATGATGGCATTGACATGTAATTAAATTATTTGTTTTTGGTTTGTGGTGACCACAAAGGCATTCCCATGATAACTCTGAAGTTAACAGTTTACTGTGTTGTGCCAGCCCACTTGTCCTGTCTCAGTCCCCTGTCCTACTTGAATAGGTGATCTGGCCTTTTAATGTGGTATACTACAGTAGTTCATGTATCAAACACAGCTGATGAATGCAGATGAATTTATAGCCACTAAAGGTTTCTGTATAATTAGTTTGCAATTTCACAATGATCAACATAACAATTATTATAGTAAAATTTTTTGTGGTCTAACAGCAATTTTTGTGTGTACACACAAATACACAATGCAGTGGGTAGTTGGAAAAGGCGGATACAGCTGGACGCGGACACGGACACGGACATTTTCAAAAAGCACTTTTACATTTATGTAACAGTTATTTTTCATACCTAATGCTGTTTTTACAGCAGTCTTCGCTTTGAGACCCAGGCGTTGATCCTTTCATAGCGCTTATCCATTTATAAGCGCACGTGTGAAGGACTAGACCAGCATGCCAAAGACCATAATGGTGTTGTACACATGTTCTAAAGTCTAATACAGAGTTTTATAGTTGTAGAGATTAGCTTGTATGCCCCATGCAACTTAGCTTAGCAGGCCAAATCCACAATCTTACGCCTTTTAGTATAAGGCGCAGGCGCTTATACCGAGTGTTGAGGATTTCAAGGACCTGGCCTACGAGATTAAGTTGGGACATGCTAGATTAATCTCTGTGACTCTGAATTAGATTTCTAGAGCACGTATACAACACTATAATGGTCTTTAGAGTGCTAGTCTATCCTTCACACATGCGCTTATAAATGGATAAGCGCTATGAAAAGATCGACGCCTGGGTCTGGAGGCGAAGACTGCTGTAAAAACAGCGTTAGGTATGAAAAATAACTGTTATATAAATGTAAAAGTCCTTTTTGAAAATGTCTGTGTCCGTGTCCGTGTCCATGTCCGCGGCCGACCGTACCCGCCTTTTCCAACTACCCCAATGCAGTTTCTTGATCTTCTTTTATTAAAGCAAGGCTGGCTCTGGAGGGGGGGGCTCAAGTAGGCCATGCCCACCCAATATTTTCCCAACTACAGTAAACTTGACTAGTATGTAGTAGACTGATAGTATGAGAAGCCACACGATTATGCATGTCAAGTATGCTGCTTTTTCAGTAAAACTTACACTCGAACTTACCAAAACTTCTTGTAAACTATACTAAGCACTAGTCTGTACTGCATGAAATAGGTTAGAGAACTTAGATACTGAGCTACAAGTCTACCAATCTCTCAAAAACGGTAAAGTCTTGGCAGGAGTATGCATCAAAATATTTGTGGGTGCCCTATTGTCTTTGTAGTACAATTTAGGCCACGCCACTATTACAATAACAGTACTGTGGTCATTATTCATCTAGCAACTGGCCAATAACCTTAGATTGAATGCTTATACATGCAGCTGCTAATGAACGAATTCAGTGTAGTTAATATCGCCAATTTTGCCAGAGCCAGCCCTGTAAAGGTAAAAAAAGATTGAGATACTCTAATAAAGCAGTAAGGCAACAGTCTAATATAACAACCACTTAGCTGTAGTGGAAACCCCTTTTCAAAATATCTGTGTATTCTGCAGGTAGTCAGTAGTTTGTACTGCATTTAATGGTATGCATTGTTGCTGTGTTTATCACACTTACAATCATTTCCCATATAAACACTAACCTGGACAAGTGACCCTGCTCACTGCAACGTCCCTACCACAACCACTTTCCAGTACGAATGTGTATGTTCCACAAATATCTTCAGTAGGAGTAGGAACAGGACCAACTCGAAAGAGTTCAGTAGGAGATCCAGCAATTTCCAGAGCATCTTTGAATACCTTAACACCATTAATTTTTGATGTATTACACATTATATCGCTTCCATTAAACTGAGGACAAATTATCTGAAAGATGAAAAATTCAAATGAATCAAGCACAAGATCTTGTCCACACGTTACTGAACGTATTGGACCAGTTGGTGTCACTGTTCCACTATCACTTTCCAAATTAGGTGGAACTACCAAAACAAATATATAAAACTGAAGCACATTTTTAAATTGTAATTACCGCATATATCTGTACAGCGTGTTACATTAAAGCAATTTCTGCCGACAACACAAACTTCACAAGCATAAAATCCTTCTGTTCCAACTTGAACTGGGGTACCTCTAAATGTATCAGTAATTATCATAGACCTGTTATCTGCAGCTATTACAACATTAGTTACAGAGTTATTAGTTATTGGCCTGCCATTCTTATACCAAGTCACATTGGCAATCCCCCCTCCATCCATAACTGCCTGATCAATCACTTGCCCACAATCTATTTCAACTCTCATATTATTCGGTATCGGAATTGGATCATCAATGAAGGTAACAAAAGACATATTGACAACTGAAAAAAGCAATGAGTAAAAGATAAGTGAAGTAAGTATGCAAGATACACTCTTTGTAAAGTAATTAAATTTAATTGTCAAGTTATAGAGCAGCAGTGCAATCATTATTATAAACTAACAGGTGCATTAGCGCAAATAATGAAAACATTCTAGGTACACATAATTATGCAGCTCAGGGGTTCTTGTTTATAGTTCATGGTCTTTTGCACCTTATATTAAACAGAAACAATAATTAAATAAAAATACACTAGTTATCACTCTATAATAACTAACTTATCACCCAATGTTTTGTTTACCAGTAAAGCAAATAACCAAATAAGGAAATGTCATAAAACACATGCCATTTCTGGGGTGGTAATGTAAACCACAAATCCTTATTTTGACTTTCAGTCATAAACTCTTAGTTACATGCATGATCATCATTTGTGATCAAAAAATCTGACAAACTGACGTAAGTCTAAATTTTACAGTAAACAGTATTGATTACAATTACTGAATACTTGTATATTATTTTAAAAATTTGGTAATATTTTAATCGCTTTGTTCTTTGTGAAGAAAAGGTCTAATGGTAAAAACCTGAATATAACCATTTTAGTATACATGTGCCTGTATTTTATTTTCATTATACTTGTTGTACAGATCAATCTTTCTGTTGTTGCTGCTTTGTAGGACTGTATTTCCAAATGTTATTGGGAAACTTTACCAGAGCACACACTTCGCTAAGTAGATTATAAATTTCAAACAGTATGGTAGTAACTGTATATTGGGGATCAGTACTATTATTATAAGTAGAAGGAAGAATTAGGAGTTTTAAATAATAGTTAGACATCAAGAACCAGGGTTCTACGGAATTTAGAAAACTTGAAGGCCCTGGGCTGTAGCAAATGAGCACAACAAGCCCTCTACATTTCCCTACATGGCAGGACATCAGTGTGGCTTTTGCTACCCATTTAAATGCCCATGTATGCATTGTCAATGTTACAGGCGTGTGCTATGTTTTGAAGTACTGGACTCAAGCAACTTGACTACAACTGTTGTTGTGCCTCAACAGCTGCTTGTAAACAAGTAATGTAGTGTTGATTAGTATAAACAAGCCCACTACACCTCTCTCTAATTCAGTATGGCTGTTACTACCCATTTAAATGCCCATGTATGCATTGTCAATGTTACAGGCGTGTGCTATGTTTTGAAGTACTGGACTCAAGCAACTTGACTACAACTGTTGTTGTGCCTCAACAGCTGCTTGTAAACAAGTAATGTAGTGTTGATTAGTATAAACAAGCCCACTACACCTCTCTCTAATTCAGTATGGCTGTTACTAGCCATTTGAATGCCCACGTGTTGCCAATGTTACAGGCACGTAATTATCGTGTTTCATAACACCTCAGAGCATGGTTTCTATTGGACATGAGCGTGGCTCTACAGGATTTAGAGACCATGTTTTCAGCCAATCAAATTTCAGTATTAATACTATCAAACTTGCCATAGTCTAAGTTGAATTAGGGATCAAAATAGAAAAAGTAGCGAAACAAGGGAATAGCTAAAAAGTGGTGAAACAAGGAAGGTTGCATAATATACCTGCAGATATAATAGTGGAGATTAAATCCCTAAACTTCAGTCTATACCCATGACTGAATTAGGGATTAAATGTCCACTAGTATATTTGCAGGTATAGACAGTCTTCCTTGTTTCATCTTTTTAGCTATTCCATTGTATTACTATTTCTTTTTTTGATTTCTAATCCAAACTTAAAATTCCTAATTTTCCTTCTACTTGTTTGTTTACTTTTTAAATTAAAAAATTATACAAATGAACCAGCATATATACCGCATTAAAAGTGCCAGGAATGCCATAAAAGTAATTTTGTGTTGGAATGCACGTCCCAACAATCACAGAAAAAGAGGTGGCCATTACGCTTTGTCTTCAGCTATGCTCTCCCATTACACAGCATTACAAATGAAGAACAGCACAAGAAACATCTCTGCAATCAATCCAGTCACTATGGAAATGGCATGCAATAAGCATAATAGTCAACACAGCCACGGGGAAGCCACATCATGCTATCGTGAATTGACACATTGCATTGTCAATGAAAAGAACTGGAACACAAAGGAGGAGAAAGGAGGATAAAGGCAAGTCCATGATGTGTGCACTGTATGTAATGCGCGGTTGGCAAGAACGCACATCTCAAGACAAAGTGACGTTGAACAGTGAAGAAATCAAGTCTGTAGCTTAATCCATTGTCGAGTTATCTTAGCTGGAGGCATCAGTTAGTGGTCTGGCACTGCTGACTCTATTTAGGCATTTATAAGTGCCCTGAAAATAGAGTCTGGTCTGTCTAGAATCAAGGACTTGTGCTACCATTACCGACAACTGGTGCGTCCAATCAAATCGCAGTATGCCAATTAAATGCATTGTGGCCACACGATGTGAGTAAATACTGGGATGAAGTCATGAAATGAAAGTTGCATGAGTTCTTTTTGTGCAGGGTGAATAAACCAGGGACAATTTTCCATTTAACATTCATGTGTAATAGACGCCTTCCCTTAGAAAGTAGAAATATTGCCTCCACAGCCTAAACATCAACCGCCCATACAAAATAACTGATTGAAATCCCTAAAGCATCACTGTCGTGATTGGATTCTTCACTATTTGTGATCTCTAAATATGTTTGCTAACGCAAGCCGCAGTGTAACTACGCATTCCTAAGCACAAGTCCTGAATGCTAGATAAACCAGACCCTATTTTCGGGGTGCTTGTAAGCACCTAAATAGGGTCAGCAGCGCCAGACTTATCAGTTAGTTAGTTAGTCAGCATAAAAATCCATTAAATAAAGGAAGTGGATATAGTGCTGGCACCTGTTATGAACGTGAACAGCTTTTTTACTGGCACAAGTCCATCATTTAACTGGAGTATCAAACATACCAGTTGTATCTAGGCGAGGCAGGGTTGGTTCGCATCCAATATGCCCGAACATTCAACTTTAGTGCACTCATCTATAGCATGGTCGACTTTAGGGCATGTGACCAGTAGTTATTAGTGTTAGGGTCAGGTTCAGCTTTGGTTTCTTCTTCACTCTTGTTATACATAGAAGTCACTTCAGTTGGACGTTTATAAGGTAGAAACTAAGGGACTTGGGTAGCTGCAGTACCAGTGGTAAAGTGGTTATGAGTATGGACTATGAGTAGGGACCTTGGTTCGAGCCCCAGCTGTCAATTTTTTTGCTTTCTTAGGTTTTTTGTCAAAGTTTTTTTTTTAAATGCACATGACTGCTGGCAAACTTAAAAATTCAAACTTTCTGGAATGCTTTGGGGTTAGTCTGAAGACAGTTTTGGGCTTGGCTGTGCCTAACCAATGCTGCCAAGCCAGGGGCGTATGCAGGAATTTTGAAAAGGGGTTTCCACTACAGCTAAATGACTGTTATATTAGAGTAGTTTATATTACCTGACTGCTCTATTAGAGTATCTCGATCTTTTCGCCAAAATCATAATTCAGAACAATGTTATAAGTGTTGCTATCATGTGAGAAACTATTATATAACCAAGATAAAATGTTCTGTTCCATGACAGATTCCAGATTCTGGAAACCTGAAGTTTCAATTTCTTAATGTTTCAAGTACTGTGTAAAATCCAAAGGGGTTTCCTGAAACCCCTGGAAACCCCTCTCCGTACGCCCCTGCAAGCTGTAATGGAGGGAAGATTTAGGGTGACATTTTTGGCTGGAAAAACCCAGTTCTTTATGATCCTAATACGGTATTGCTCTAAAAACTTTCTAATTAAAAGGTATGGTACCTGTTTCAGTCGCAAACATTCATCCCAAACGAAATGGGAAGAATACTCGTGTGCAAAACAACCCTTTAATATGATTTTTTTTTGTTCACTCGCACTCTTGTGAGACGACATTGCGTTTGAGTGGTACTGTATACAGTAATGTATGATTAAATAGTTATTCCTTACCATTAGGAAATGTTGGTGGATCAGGAAAATCAGGTATAACTGGTGAATGAGTCATTTGTCCCCATACCACCAGCACCTATATATAAATACAAGCAACATCTCATTGTACCATAAACAATCATACAAAGGATTATGATCATAAGTTTGGTCTTGAAACAACTAAATACATTATAGTAGTGGTTAGTTATGAAAGATAATCAGTGATTATCAAACCACATATGTGACTGTCTCTGGGAAAACCGGTCTTATCGCCCATTTAAAAGTATCGAGAAACGTCGGTTTTAAATATTCTGTGTGTTGTAGCTGGCCAATGGTGGTAGCTACGCATACCAAATTTTCACACGTTTCACAACAATTTCTTACCTTCCTGATCATCCACTGAAGAAGTAGTCAACAGCTAAGTTTCCCGCCATTTTAGATAGTTTTTAAACCGAGGTTGTCTGTATCAGGCGAGCTCCAGAAGGGGTGGGAGGCGGGGGCCCTGGAAGGCGGGCAAGATGGTGTTCAAAAATTGAAAAGAGACGTGCTAGGATGAATTAGACCAAGTTATAGGCCATTCAGGGCTCAGAAGTGGCTAAAATGAAAGGAAATTTACAGCACAGGTCATTGTCCAACACCACAGAGCTGTACAGCCACACACAGCCATCTCCTGGTCGGCCAGGGCTCCATCAAGACCCCAGACCACTCGTACGGCTCGCCACTGTGCTCTAGAAAAGCAGCCAGCAAAAGCAGACCACTTTACTCTGGTCGACTGTGGCAGTGAAACTTGATAGTGCATTCATTAACCTTTGTGTTTGTGTGAAAAAATCAAACTTCCTGTCTTGGACGATAAGAACGGTTTTCGTAGATCCAGTCACATATTATGCAACAGCAATTATACAACATACAATTCGCTCCAATAACTAGCTTATGTATAATGTAAGCAAAGATTCTTGATTTTGGGAATAAGCTGGAAGTATAATATGGTAGTTAAGCCCAGGATACCCTCTGCATAAAGTGTCCACACTATTGGCCACAATTTTGCACTTTGACATCATTGCGGACAAGGTCCATACATTATGCCAAATCCAAGTGCTAAAAAAATGATACAAGATATTGATGGTGGTATTGCAAAACAGCTTTATGGAGAAAATTCCTACATTGGCATGTCTACTTAGTTCATTTACTAAAGTAGGGTCTTGCCAACATAGCCATCATCCTTATCTCTAGTTTTACTACTCTTATCACTTGGATCCTTACTTAATAACTTTCTAGATACCAGTGCTGATATGTACTAGGTAAATATATATTGTAAGTATGCGTGCACAGTCAAAATAGGATCAGAACATGAAGCACTGTTATAGTTATATGACATAATCTTAGAAAACCATTGATCTATGCACAATAGTACTTTTGTAATAAAACGCATTCAAAAACAATGGGTAAAAGCACAAGCTTCAGAAAAAAATTATGCGAGTTTGTATCGCCTTGCTGGTCGGTGAACTGACACTCCAGTGGATAACTCCTGGGCATCATCATGTTCCCCTATTGATAGGGAGTTCAAAACTCCTTGTTCATCTTCATAAACATTTGGGTTTCTGAGTTACAGACATTTGTTTATTTTGCGGCGACAAAAGAATTTACGCACAACGATTTTTCTTCAACGAATTTGTCTTCTTTCCAAATCACAGAAGAATATTTTTGGCAAAAACTATACCTTGGTAGATTCACAAATTCATGGCAAATACAATGAGCAAATAGTCAACTCTGTACACTATTTTATCAGTAAGTTATGATGGTTTATGTAAGTGCCTGTAGAATATTTCCTTGATGTCTTCTGTACATATTGATTTATATGCTCATCCAGGTATCTACTGCTGTATTTCTCACACTGCTTATCTTATGAAGCTGAAACTTTGCCAATCCATTCCTCTGTGCCTGTAGACAACAAAAACCAATAAAATGAATTTTGATAAATGTGCGTATATCGAAAGTTTTCTAAAATTAGGTCACATATAACAAATTGGCAATGAGGATGGCTCATGGAAACATTTGTGAGTTCAATCCATCCAAAGAGTCAATTGAGCAATGCTTTGATATTATTGTCAAGCAAACAATATCAAATCTGAAGACAGCAAAGGAAAGCAATTTTTATCACAATGTTGGGGCAAGTAATCTTTGTCAAACTCAGGGACTTGGCTAACCCTTGTACCATTACAGATCTCACTCTCAATAACATCATGGAGGTGCTAACAGCACACTATCATCCTAATATAACTGAGATTGCCAAAACGTTTCAAGTTTTTCAAACGTGTACAAGAAGATAGTGAGCAGATAGCAGACTGTGTGACAAACCTATGGCATCCGGTAAAAAACAGCAATTTTGGGCTGAACTTGGATACCACCCTCCATGATCAGTAATATGTGGACTACGTAATTGTAAATGTCAACAAGCATTAGTGACCTGACGCTTGTTGTGGCACTAGAGACTGAGATGGCATCAGCTCAAATAGAATGTGAAGGCTTAACTTTAGTCTTTGGTGTCTGTCATTTCACCAATATTTGTACAGAGTCACCTCCAAGTTAGTGACTGACCACTGGCCTCTGTACAAGATATTTGTAGCAAAGAGGGCATACCCACTATGGCAGCTGCTAGAATGTAGATACAGCCAACCAGTGTGCCGGCTGTATGTCCATACTACCCTTGCCTGGGCAATCCAGAGACAAGGTAGAAAAGGTTCACATTGTCATGCAGGTAGTGTTGCACCGATATGCATATTTTCACATTTACCAATACTGGTTATTTGCTAGAGGTGTGCAATTATCTACATATATCTGATTATCGAGATATCATAAGACTAAAGACTACAGGTATATTTATCTAGACAATAGTAAACTTCTGTAAATTACTTGTATACCAAAGAATATCTGATGGTGTAGACACCTCCTGGGAACTCCAACTCTCCTACCACTTGGAAACATTGCTAAACTAACATTTTTCACTTTTTGTACTATTCAAATTGCAATTTGCTCACTTTACTGGTTAAAATATTTTAAATACAAGAAATAATTGTTTCAATTTTCGAGATACGTTAGATAATCAAGATAGGTTTAAAAGAAATATCTAGATATGTCTAAATTTGTCATCACACACCTCTATTATTTGCCCATTCTTGTAACCGATACACCAATATTATAAGCAATATTCTTCAGAACAGGGGAGGAGAAGAAAATCACCTAAAGTTTGTATGCACATTCCTAGTGGAATAGCATTCACAGAATTACATTGCATCTGTAATAATGTAATTAGTTGTGTGAGTGTCCGAGTCTACAAGGTCTGCTTTGCCACTACCCCTTTTATGGAAAAGGAAGCCTAGTAGTTATAAAACAGCAAAGCTAGCTTCTCAAAACAGTATTACAGTTGTAAAGTGTGATTCCAGACCCTTTGTGAAGGACAATTGATGGGTAGCTGATAGTGTTGTTTCAGTTAACTGTAACTAAAACTAAAAGTACTTTTAGTAAGGTGAATATATTTAAGTTAACTAAAACTAAAACTGTAACTAAAAACGAATGTATATAATCACTAAAACTATAAATATAACTAAAATCAAATCTATATTATTACTAAAACTAAAACTGTAACTAAAACAAACGTATATAATTACTAAAACAAACGTATATAATTACTAAAACTATAACTATAACTAAAATCAAATCTATATTATTACTAAAACTAAAACTGCCAAGTTGATCTTATTATTAAAACTGTAACTGCTCGCTAAATGTATTTGATACTACTTCTAAAACTAAATGCAACTAAAATATCTATATCATATAGTTACGTACATACTATTAAATCTATAACTAATAAAAACTGTTTGACCAAAATTCACGAACTCAGTAATGTAGGTACTAGGTAGTAGTGATGGCCTATAGTATGCTAACCGTTTTTGTTAATGGTCACTGTAAGTTACTGCTTTTAGCTAATGGCTACATTTATGCATACCTGCTTCAACAACCCCTATTGAAAGAGTATTTTCTACAAGTGGGGAATCGACATCTGGCAAACGCAACAGATAGTAACTTGGAAAGGGAAGTTCTACTAAGAAAGAATAAGGAATACCTGTGACAGAGATTGCGTAAAATGAACTGTATTAAGTATTGTATTAATCTATATTATAAAAAAATTGACAGGTCTTGTAATTTAAAGATTTTGTATTACTAAGCTGGAAAAATGGTACTGAAATTATAACAAAAGTTTCATTCACATAAAATGTAGTCACTTGGTGCTTACTATTAAAGCTAAACAAGGTTTTCTTATGCACAACTAAAACTATAACTAAAAGGTTTTCAGATACATAACTAAAACTGTGTCTAAAACTAAAAGGTTTTCAACTTTTTAACTAGAACTAGAACTAGAACTAAAACATTTTCATGTATATAACTAAAACTGTAACTAAAACTAAAAGGTTTTCATAAGACTAAAACTAAAATTATTGATGAAACTAGTTACAACTATAACTAAAACTAAAACTAAAACTCCATACTAAAACAACACTAGACTAGCTGATAAATGCTGCATGCCTGAAGCCATTAACAATGGTCTCAGGTCTAGACTTTGGGTAATTACACAGCTCAATTATCCATCTTGTCCCTACAGGTTTTACAATACTTAACCTGAGATCCACAGGTTGTAGTGGTCTGCTTGAAGAGCCATTGCTAAGCTGCTCAGCTATTTTGGCAACATACCATTCATTAAACGTTGCACCAACAAAATTCTTGGCTGGTTTATAACACTGATATCTAGAGGCTGCAACGTGTCTGTACAGCTGGGTGGACCGATTACACAAAAATATGTTATTGGTTTTTAACAATGACAGCACCCTATCAGTAACGTGGCCACTGAATTCATCAAAGAAAACCAATGAAGCATAGGTTGATGGGGAGTTTCAATTTGCCTTTTTTTTCTTGTAAATAAGGAAAAACAATCTTACTGACATATTCTACCATGGTGTCCTCATTGACCAGTGGTTGCATGTGTGTTGCTGTGATATCCCAGTTTGGTGGAAATAAAATAAAAGGAAGACATTTTGTTGTTGTTCCTTTGTAAACAAGCTGAAATAGAAGAAAATCCCCTGTTACAAAAAACCGCAGTGATCTGTCTCTTGTCGTTAATGCCAGTTGTCTTTACCCTCTTTAATCCCTCTTTCTTCATTGTACACTCTGACACTGGAATGTATTTAATGCCTGTCTGGTCCCCAGACATGGGTCAAGCACTTAGGTCAAGGGCTTGAAGCACTTTTCAAGCACCTGTATAACTGCTTAAGTACAAGCACAAGCACAAATGCTGCAATTGAGTAAATGCTTCAAGTACAAAGTGAAGCACTATTTAAGTACTTGATATAATTACTTAATTATTTTATTAACAAACATACATAATGGTACATGCAGTCATGCACCTATTGTTTTAAGTACTATTGTTATAATGAACAAACATCAATCGGTAAAAAATTCATCTTTCAATCTGCACCTCTCAAGCCTGAAGACTTTCCCTGCTACACTGAATAATTGTTCTACAGGTACACCTCATAGAGCAATTGCCGACTCATTTGATTAGTTGCACGTGTTACTGCGCATGCGTCAGTATTTTAATTATAGCACTGATACTCTTATTGATGCACAACTCTGATAGCCATTGGATACTAGTATTTTTTACCTGCATCACGGTGAGTATTACATCTATTAGTTTCCAACATTAACTCGTTTTAAATGCTTTAAACTTCATTTAAATGAGAAGCTCATTGCATGGATCAAATACTTTTGATAAGAGCTGGCAGCTTTTGTGCTTTAAAATGTGCTTATAAGCACTTTGAAATATAAGTAATTAAGTACCAGCACAAGCACAAATTCTGTACAGTAACAAATACCTTTTAGCACTTCAAAACAAGTGCTTAAGGTGCTTATAAGAAAAAGTGCTTAAGGCTTGACCCATGTCTGCTGGTCCCAGTTCATTTTGAGATCATAAGTATGTGACCCGCTGAGGGAAACTGGCCATTTTTGCACAATTCTATTTTGCTATATTGAGATAAACTGGGTAAAAATGTGTGCTACATAAAAATTTTATGCACGTTTCAATTGCTTTGTTATGCACTGAAACAAAGCTCAAATCAATAAAACCTATACACCACCAGATTCTCCTGTTCATTGGGAGTAAGACAATATTTGTTTTGTGTTCATACCGTATACAGTATGTGAGTTATGGGCACTTATTTACAATACAGTAGAAATAAAGTTTATCATCATCATCATCATTTAATTGCTGAATGGCCTTCTTTGTCCGCACAGAGACGTACAGGGAAAACACTATACATTGATCAATGTGCCAGCTATTGGGGAACAGACTAAGCCAAATCCCATCTTGTAGATTGTTTCAGTCACGAGTTATGATTGATTAAGTAAGCGCCTAGAATTTATTTGCCGTATTGTTGCTGTATAAATTGAGTTTATTCCTGTTCCAACTGTCTATCGCTATACGTAACTCCAAGACTATTGATCCCAAAAGGCTGAAACTTTGGCTGTCCAATCCTTTGTATGGCATGTGACCCACTGAGCAAAAACCAGGCATTTTCACACATTTCTCAAATTCCATTTTATTGCTTCTCTCTCATCTATAGTATTTCTACAACAACTGGTCAACACAATGTGGCCACTATTACATTCTAAGGACATTGGCTCTCGGCGCTGTACTATTCCAGTCCCTACAGCTATCACAATGGCAGTATTGGTGACCCCTCCAGTTTATACATTGGATGTATAAACGTAAATCCTTGCTTAGCTCATCACTTAGCATTGCTGGCCTACCACTCTTCTTCTTTTCTAATTCATCAAAGGAAATTATCTCCTTAGTTTTCTGTCTGTGCAATTCAGTTGTTCTGATAATTGTCTTTTTCAAATCATTTACTGTCCTACACTTCAACTTCAACAAAAAATTGCTTGATAGCTGTTGCTGTGCCATGTTAGACGGCATCAAGACACATGGTAGTGTATTGTGTGGCCAAGAAAGCCGGCACACCACACCGTGAGTATATTTACAGAAAGAAACAAGATGCAATTTTCGCACATATGTAGCTCTGTGCTCCCTTCTCAAATTGGAATCATTTTTACACTGCAAACGCCCTCCACCTTTAGCATCCCACATACCAAAAAAGAGCAAGATTTCCTAACGCAATCGTGAAATATAAGCCTTCAAAATTTGGCTTAATTTCGTTTTTTTTCCTTCTTCATTTAGGAGTTCAGGGGGCTTAGATTCTTCTTTTCACACACTTTACAAAAACCATTATAAAATGCAAATGTGTACCTCAATTGTCTTGAGCTTTGGTACACTTTAAGAACATATGGTGGTACAATCACATACCAAGTTTGGTCCAAACATTCATAGAGCTATGGATAATTATTTGTGTTAAAAAAGGCCGACTTGTTGGGGTAAACCACTTACGGGAATATCTTAAAAATCAGTATGCATAATTATAGGTTAACCAACATAGCTCAAAGGGGAAAACGTTAAAAGGAATTATCAAGGCCAACCATAGGCTGGCTTTGGAACTTGCAATTACAAAAAGAAGTGATATCTGCACAAAAACAGCCAAGCTGTGAAAAAAGGAACCTGGGTGAAAAAAGGAACCTTGATGAAAAAAAGTTGTGAAATCAAAGGTGGCGGCCAACAAATGGCTGCAATAATGTTAATGCTCATTGCAGCCATTTGTTGGCCACCGCCTTTGATTTCACAACTTTTTTCACCCAGGTTTTTTAAGGCCGCACCTTTTTAACCAGGTGTGCGCCTGGACTGAAATTGTTTTCGGAAGTGTGTGTCTGTGTGTGTGTGTGTGTGTGTGTGTGTGTGTGTGTGTGTGTGTGTGTGTGTGTGTGTGTGTGTGTGTGTGTGTGTGTGTGTGTGTGTGTGTGTGTGTGTGTGTGTGTGTGTGTGTGTGTACCTACCTATCTATGTACCTATGTTTGTCCGTACGCACCCACGTGAGCAAATCGGTAAAAGCAGCTTGCACGTAAGAAGTATTAAAAAGCGAAATGAAGTCTGTATTACACTTCCGCATAGGTAAACTTTGCTCTGAGGTGGCTTCTTCTTGGCGGTCTGAAAAACGGGTATGGTCACTCTTCGTATACTTCTCAAACGGTCTTCCCTTTCGGTTTTGTAGATGTTTAACACTTTTAAGTGTATCCTTCGAGTTGAAAGGGGGCGTTACCTGTACTTACGCGAATGAAAATGAAGTGCAGCCTCGAGGCTTTGTCTACACAATTTGCGTGAGAAAACACGATAGACACAGTTGAGAAGATTCTTCTGTGTGCAATTTGCTGTTTAAAGTGGTTTGTTATGGTTATGCTTCCTTAGCAGTGCATAGTCTGGCACGGCCACCCCTTCGCAAACAGGAAGGGTCTGGAGACTCTAGCATTGTGTACCTGTGAGAATGGAATGTAATTAGTGGGAGAGACGTGGTTTTCCATAATTAAATTGCATCATTATCGTTAGTCATTATGATATTCATATCCAGTGGAACACTCAAAAAACTCTCCACTTATAACTTACAAGGCTACTTAACGTACTCTTTGTACTTTCACAAATAAATGCCATCCTTATTTCTTCACGATAAGTCGTTCTAACTGGACAAGACTCGAGGCAAACAAAGCAGAAGCCATAGTTTGCTGTCTATCAAGTTAGCCAAAATGGATATCCACGTCACTAAATGAGCAGGTAAACGATTTGATTGGAAGTTTTTGGTAAGTTCGCACAAGTACACAATGCTACAGTCCCCACACCCTTCCTGTTTGCAAAGGGGTGGCCGCGCCAGACTAAGCAGTGCATACCAACGTAATTGCCGAATTACAAAATAATTCATGAAATACGATAAATTACTGTATTTACAAATCTAATATTGTTTAGCTGAATTAATAACAATAGCATGACTATAAACTACAATTATATACATGGTTGATTAATTGCCTATTTGGTTAGAATAGGGTAGGGTAACTGATGGGCACCTGGTTTTTAGAAGTAACATTACATCAACTTGTTTCACAGCTTGGCTGTTTTTGTGCGGTATTTACCAATGGTAGCTCTTTGTTGGTATAGTGGCCATAAATCCCTCGCTTCACATTTCCTACTTCACTTGATGGATGCCTGTGAGAATTATCCCCAATAATCTTTTACACTGAGTCATTTGCTGCCCGAATGGTAGACGACAGTACAAGCTTTGACAGTGGTCCATCCAGACTGGGCAAGACCACAGCACTGAAAGATGAGTTGAAAGATGAGGCTGAAGACTTAGACTTAAAATACTTGAACAGAGACATCACTGTTTTGAGTTTAATTTGAACAATAAATAGATTGTTGTGTTCACTGATTGTAATCTCAAATGATTTTCGTATGGCTTTGCTGCTACAGCGTATGAAGTCTTTAGCACGCAGTTACTTCTGGTGGCCAGGTCTGGATTCAGAAATAGATACTGCATTGAGTGTAATATAACCAATAGAACCATCCAAAAGCCCCATTTCAACCATGGCTAGTGTGAAAATGAACTAACAAGAAGTAGTCTACTGTCCATTTCTGTATGTTAGTCTTGATGACCCATCACAAATACTATCCCTCCTTTCCTTATGTATGTGGGTAAACAAAACAAGCGTCAAAATTCTGCTACTTTTATGCTCCATATACTTAAAGTAGAAAATGGAAAGCCTGGAGCACCAAGACTACCCATGTGGACGTTGCTCCACTGTACTTTGTTTTTTTGCATATGTACCTTGCATGTATCTCCAGTTGTCAATGGGAATATCCTTGATATAATTAGTGTGGGCATTGAAAGGTGCCAGTTGGGATTTAACTTATGCATTGCCCAGGCAATGCAATTTACTCATGGATTTGATGCCCAACCTGCTCAAAGATATGATACACTTTGACTCGTTACATTAAGCAACACAGAGCTTTTAAATTGTGGGTTTTAGTTTATGAGTTAGGCTAGGCTTGCTAAGTTTCAACTAGTTGATAGTTACTAAACTATATTATATACTTTAACATTAAAATAATCATTTGGGCAATGCGTAGAAGCATGTGTACCCACGTGTCAACCATTGAGCAGACCATGGAACACAAAGAGGACGGCTACATAGATTTAAACAGGTGAGTCCTAAGCACTTACTGTCCCAATAGCAAAGTTAGCAGGGTTAATGTAGTACAAAATGGTAAAACTACATGTAGATCCCACAATCATAATTTTCTAACTACAGTCGTGCAATCAAGAGTGCTTCTAAATACAATCATAAACTGTACAAAAATCATAATGCACTAACTTTTTTTGACGGAATTTATTTTTTTACATACACATACACACACATGTCCTTGCAAACATCAATACAGCATTTCAAAAAGTAAAAGAAAAAGGAAGGCTTCACGTTTAAACTGTGGGCAGAGAGGCGAATTCTGCCCAATCGATTACTAACTTATGGATTAGCAGCGAGGGGTAGCCAACGTCTTGGAACCCTTGTATACCATCTGAGATATCCAATTAGAAATCCATAAATATTTAGAAATCCCAAATCCAGAGCCACGTACAACACAAGTTATTTTTGTTTCTATCCATTCGTGAGTTCAATTATGCACTTGTCAATTTCATGCCCCACCCCCCCCACCCCCGGGCGTCCCCACACCCCAGATGGGGATTTGACATTGCTTCTTGTCCCCACCCCTGAGGCAATTGACAGTTGTCAAATTCACTGACCGATTTTCGGTAGTTGCATTTCTAAGCAATAAAATTGCACTTGCTATAATTTTACTAGCTAGCTACAGGGCAGGTTTATTACTAGTCGCATACATGAAATATTCGCTTAGTCATCCTTGAGGTGTTGTCAAATCCCCTACTATAGGGGTGGGGACATAGTGGGGATTTGACAGCCGATTTTGCCCCAGTAGTGGGGAATTTGACACCACTATTTGTCAAATCCCCTGTATTCCCCCACCCTCCCCCAGGGGTGGGGCGTGAAATTGACAAGTGCATTACGGCCACCGCTCTATACAATGATTCAAATCAACAGTACAAAGTACACCTATGTCTATTCTGAAGTTCCTCTGATCCCCTCAAAGTGTCCCCTGCACAAGTGTTAGCAAAAACTCGAGGTAAAAACATTACGATAAAAATCTAAATAGAATTATAAAATATATTTTAAATACAGAAATGTTTTCGAAATACTTAAATATGGGGACTCTCGTACACCGTGTTGGGTTTTTGCGTGGGAGCTGGCTACCCCTGGTTGGCAGCCTCCTCCTCGCCTTTCTAAACTAGCCTTCTCCTAGCCTTTCTAAACTAATTGGCTGAGTGCATGAACAAGCTCTCCAGTGTTTTTGTTCGTTCATAAATGATAATTGAAGTTTTTTTGCACAGTACCACGTAGCAAATCACGACATCGTGCAGAGCCCCAACCAACAGACGATTATCAACGTAAAGTAAACTGAAATATATATATGAAAACACTCACCATCTGTAGGGAAACCAACGTAAACAAGCTGAGAGCAACACACGCCATTTCAGGCCACTGCAGAAGGTAGCCTTGGTAGCTTTTGTTGTGGTCTCTATTGTTTTAATGCGTTTTGTGCGATGTACGTCGTATACGGATTCCGTAGACTTTAAGTTCTGGGATTATTTTTTTATTTTTTATTTATTTTTATATTATTTTTAAAATGATATTTAATCAGGGAAAATAGCGTCAGCCAAAGAAGGCTGTTTTTCAGCTATGCCCTGAGAGCACAACAAAAAAAAATACAATATCGAAGTGTGACGAGCTTGTTGCTCTGTCGCTTGGTGAATAGTACAGCTCGAAGTACAGTATTAACAAGGGCGTATTGAGGGGGGTTTCTGGGGTTTCAGGAAACCCTGTTTGACAGCAAAACAACTCATAAATTATTAAACTTGCCTCAGTAAGATACCCTGGTAGGAGTGGAGAGTACAAATCGGTAATGACGATACAGGCTATGCCTTTACCCGTATTTAATCATAATCATAATCAAATACCTTTACTAATCAGTCTTTCATTGTGAGTCTCACTAGCTATCACTGACATTATAAATAACCACAACCTAGCCTGTCAGTTCACCAACTAGGTAAAATCATGTACTAGCGGTCAGTTGACAGCTGTTAGTATGAGTGTTATTCTGTATTGTGAGGGAACTGGTAGAGGATCAATTACATATTAATGGCAGGCCGGGCTAGGAATATTAGTGGAGGAGAATGGAGCAATAGTAGTAATAGTAACAACAAGAGACTTGTAGTGAGGAACTTAAAAGAGTCACAACAGTACAGGTGTATAGTGTCTAATGAAGCTGGTGATACAATTAGCTAAGATCAAATGTTGCTACTTTTACTGTTTTGAGTGAGCCTATTAAAATAGTTTGCTTGGAATAGCAGTGCACAGGTCAAGAAAACACACTAGGAACTTCTTGAAAAAAAACATTATGATGAATTTTCTATTATAGTAGCTGACTGTTCTATTAAAGTATTTCGATTTTTAGCAATTCTAAGTAAAGATTAGCCATTCTCCCTTCTCTTTCCATCTTTCCATCTTTTCATTGCTCATGCGTATGTATAAGATGCAATTGCATCTATACTGCAATTTCAAGAGCTTGCACATGGTAAAATTTTGGAGGGGGGTGCTTCACCACCCCAAGCAACCCCCTAAATCAGCCCTTGATGAAGCTGCTGTTACTGCCTAGAAGAGTTTCTGGTGAGGAACTGTGTTGAGTGGTTGGTAGAACATAAGACTGACTTTTTCTTTAATGTATTGTTTGTTTGATTTCTCTCCTTGCCTCACCCACCTTATGGTTTTCCATGTTGTGGTTGCATGTGCTTGAGGACACACCACAGTTTAGTTTCTGTATGTGATACATCGTCAATGATGGTTCTCTCTCTTGTGCCTGCTGATACAGAAGCTATTTGAAGCACACAACAGATATGGATACCATAATATTCTGGAGGTCTGGGGCATGCCCTCAGAAAAAAATCAGGTTTTAAGTACTCAGCATAAGATACAATTTTAGACATTTTTGCTGTGGTACAGGTAAATAAATATAAAATATGAATATGTGACCGGATTTGCGAAAAGGGGTCTTCCACACACATCCAATTTACGAACTTTGATAATTCATAACTTCAGATTAGAAAAAGTTATTGACTTGAAATTTGGACAGGTGTGAGTACTAACATCGGTTATTGGATGGAGAAAATTTCAGGTTTGTGTCCTTCTTGAACACAAAGTTATGGTATTTCAAGTTCATAGAATTGGATGTGTGTGGAAGACCCCTTTTCGCAAATCCGGTCACATATTCTATTAGAATATTTGACTGCTCTATTAGAGTATTTCGATCTGAATCTTTAATACTGCAGCAAATCAATTGTAATAGTTTCTGGAACCCTCAGAACCCTTGATCCACCCCTGTAAGGTGATGTGTCTCTTATGTAGGGCACACTGAGAACAGAAAGCCCCTATTCTCATTGGATAAATATGTTGGGATTAGCAGATGGTAATATAATGCAGTTTGTTTAGAGGCTAAGGACATCAAAGATATATAGGCAAGTCTCTCCCAGAATTGATGCTTACCTTCATTCCTACCTACCCTCAACCATCCATCTATGGAATCTACTACCTTCTGATGTATACTCACAATCTTTAACAGACTTCAAGAAAGATCTATATGTACATTATACTCAGTAACTGAGGTCTGTACATTACCCCCCAAATTAAGTTAAAGTAAAACAATGATATCAATCTTAGTTTGAAGTTGGTCATCACAGTTACATTGAAGTTATTCTGCTGTTAAATCTGAGTGGTCATGGCAATGCAGATTTATTGACTGTTATATAGATGCATTGAACACAAAACCAGCAACCATGCACTGTTGGATCAACCAAGCCAAGTTCCCTCATTTACACGGGAAGAACCCTTTCCAACTTGCCTACAGAGCATCCACAGCCAGAATAAATTCAATAACGGTTCAGTGCAGCTTCAAGTGCATGACTTTTAACAGTGGTGGATTATTTGTAAAGAGGGTTTTAAGTATAGCCATAACGTTGACATGTATACTAGCTATATGAGTGTGTTAATGCACACTGCACACATGTTCTAGGGGCATACCCCCTGTGAAAAATAGCTACATAGGTGCTCAGAGATTTGCGTTTGGTAAAATTATCATCAGCACTTCCTACATAGTTAACTGCTAGGTATGACATCACAGAACCGAAACTCCAATACAACTTTTTAATATTTTATAGGGCTTCACATGTGATATAGCCGAGTGTTTATCAGTTATGATAGCTAGAGTAAAGTACCAATTAGCCATAATCATCATCGTGTCGTAACTGTCTATTCGCGGAACTGAGGCACACATGAATGCTCGCCACAAATTCAATTAAAATCTTGGCTGTTGCGGAAAGGGAAATCAGATTTTATCAGCTAGCTAGAAAGTAGTTAAGCCCATTTTCTATTGAAACCATATGCAAAAGCACAGTATTTAAATTCTGGATACACCTATAGGACGAACGACGAGTGAACAATGAAACAATCGCTTGTGACACTTCAAACTGTCGATACGCACATGGCACAAAACGCATGCGCAGTATTAAAATAATAGAGACCACAACAAAATTCAGTTTTATGAAGAGTGCAGCTGACCTGAAATGGCGTGTGTTGCTCTCAGCCTGTTTGCGTTTGTCTCCCTAAAGATGGTGAGTATTTTCATTGCTAGTATTTTTTAATTGTCTCTGTCGGACTTCGCATGCCGGCAATATTATATATATATATAATATATATATATATATATATATATATATGTATACAGTGGAACCATGGTCACCTTGGGACCAGATATATCTGGCCTTTATATACAGGTGGCTGTTATAGAGAAAACCTGTATAAGGTGGTCAGCAGCATTTTAGTGGCTATGGCCGTTATAAATGAGTGATTATTATTAAGAGGCTCGCGCCAACCGCAATGGCAGTAATATTTTTAGACAAGGTGAGCTTGTTATGAATGTTGGTTATAGCTATTGAATACGTTTAAGCAATGAAGCCTGATATATTATATAGTATTCATTGAAAGGCAGGAAGTGTGATAATTGTGCATTAATTGAAACGGTGCCGTGGTGCCAGACAGTTGGCTTAACAAGCCACCATCATAGATATTATATACTACGTACCGTAGTATATACTATCTATGCCACCATAAAAGGTAGCGACCGCTATATGAAGGAGAAAGTTATGTATACAGTGATTCATAGGCAAATTCTTGGTTGGCCGTTATACGCATTAGGACATGACAGGTGACTGCTTAATGCTGACAACAATGCATACATTTGTATGGGAAAATATTTGGGACCTCGTGTCCATGGCCGTTATGCAGAGGTGACCGCTTAATCCAGGTGACCGTAACACAGGTTCCACTGTATATATATATCTAATCCAAAACAGCCAAGCTGTAAAAAAAGAGTGCGGCCCTGAGAAAGGCTATGGTGAAAAAAGATGTGAAATCCAAGGTGGCGGCCAAGAAATAGCTGTGATGGTAGGTTAATGGTAAAAATTTTAATAACGACAATTCAGGTGAATTTTGTGCCAAGACCAAGCGGCACCAAATTCACCTGAATTGTTGTTATTAAAATTTTTACCATTAATCTACCATCACAGCCATTTCTTGGCCGCCCACCTTGGATTTCACATCTTTTTTCACCATAGCCTTTCTCAGGGCCGCACTCTTTTTTTACAGCTTGGCTGTTTTGGATTAGATTTCACTTCTTTTTGTATTTGTATACCTCAAAGCCGGCCTATGTCTGGCTTTAGGGCTTTTTAACCTGTCATTTTTTCTTTACTACAGGAAGAAGAAAAGATGAAGCAGGATGATTTCTTTGTAGCTGACCTCTCTGCAAGGTGATCCTTCTAGCTGATCTCTCTACCGGATGACTTGCTTGTAGCTGAACTCTCTACAGGGTGATTTGTTTGTAGCTGAACTCTCTACAAGGTAACTTCTTCTAGCTGATCTTTCTACAGGGTGATTTGTTTGTCTCTACAGGGCAATTTGTTTGCAGCTGAACTCTGTACATGGTAGTTTCTTTGTAGCTGAACTCTCTACAATGTAACTTCTTCTAGCTGAACTCTCTACAGGGGAACTTGTTTCTAGCTGAACTCTCTACAGGGTGATTTGTTTGTAGCTGAACTCTCTACAAGGTAACTTCTTCTAGCTGATCTTTCTACAGGGTGATTTGTTTGTCTCTACAGGGCAATTTGTTTGCAGCTGAACTCTGTACATGGTAGTTTCTTTGTAGCTGAACTCTCTACAATGTAACTTCCTCTAGCTGAACTCTCTACAGGGTAACTTGTTTCTAGCTGAACTCTCTAAAGGGTGATTTGTTTGTAGCTGAACTCTCTACAAGGTAACTTCTTCTAGCTGATCTTTCTACAGTGTGATTTGTTTGTAGCTGAATTCTCTACAGGGCAATTTGTTTGCAGCTGAACTCTCTACATGGTAGTTTCTTTGTAGCTGAACTCTCTACAATGCAACTTCTTCTAGCTGAACTCTCTACAGGGTGACTTGTTTCTAGCTGAACTCTCTAAAGGGTGATTTGTTTGTAGCTGAACTCTCTACAAGGTAACTTCTTATAGCTGATCTTTCTACAGGGTGATTTGTTTGTAGCTGAATTCTCTACAAGGCAATTTGTTTGCAGCTGAACTCTCTACATGGTAGTTTCTTTGTAGCTGAACTCTCTACAATGTAACTTCTTCTAGCTGAACTCTCTACAGGGTGACTTGTTTGTAGCTGAACCCTCTACAGGGTGATTTGTTTGTAGCTGAACTCTCTACAAGGTAACTTCTTCTAGCTGATCTTTCTACAGGGTGATTTGTTTGTAGCTGAATTCTCTACAGGGCAATTTGTTTGCAGCTGAACTCTGTACATGGTAGTTTCTTTGTAGCTGAACTCTCTACAATGTAACTTCTTCTAGCTGAACTCTCTACAGGGTGACTTGTTTCTAGCTGATCTCTCTACAGTGTAACTTGTTTCTAGCTAAACTCTCTACAGGGTGATTTGTTTGTCTCTACAGGGCAATTTGTTTGCAGCTGAACTCTCTACAGGGCAATTTGTTTGCAGCTGAACTCTGTACATGGTAGTTTCTTTGTAGCTGAACTCTCTACTTCTTCTAGCTGAACTCTCTACAGGGTAACTTGTTTCTAGCTGAACTCTTTCTGTACATGGTAGTTTCTTTGTAGCTGAACTCTCTACAATGTAACTTCTTCTAGCTGAACTCTCTACAGGGTAACTTGTTTCTAGCTGAACTCTCTACAGGGTGATTTGTTTGTAGCTGATCATGAACTCTCTACAAGGTAACTTCTTCTAGATGATCTTTCTACAGGGTGATTTGTTTGTAGCTGAATTCTCTACAGGGAAATTTGTTTGCAGCTGAACTCTCTACATGGTAGTTTCTTTGTAGCTGAACTCTTTACAATGTAACTTCTTCTAGCTGAACTCTCTACAGTGTGACTTGTTTGTAGCTGAATCCTCTACAGGGTGATATGTTTGTAGCTAAACTCTCTACAAGGTAACTTCTTCTAGCTGATCTCTCTACAGGGTGATTTGTTTGTAGCTGAATTCTCTACAGGGCAATTTGTTTGCAGCTGAACTCTGTACATGGTAGTTTCTTTGTAGCTGAACTCTCTACTTCTTCTAGCTGAACTCTCTACAGGGTAACTTGTTTCTAGCTGAACTCTTTCTGTACATGGTAGTTTCTTTGTAGCTGAACTCTCTACAATGTAACTTCTTCTAGCTGAACTCTCTACAGGGTAACTTGTTTCTAGCTGAACTCTCTACAGGGTGATTTGTTTGTAGCTGATCATGAACTCTCTACAAGGTAACTTCTTCTAGATGATCTTTCTACAGGGTGATTTGTTTGTAGCTGAATTCTCTACAGGGAAATTTGTTTGCAGCTGAACTCTCTACATGGTAGTTTCTTTGTAGCTGAACTCTTTACAATGTAACTTCTTCTAGCTGAACTCTCTACAGTGTGACTTGTTTGTAGCTGAATCCTCTACAGGGTGATATGTTTGTAGCTAAACTCTCTACAAGGTAACTTCTTCTAGCTGATCTCTCTACAGGGTGATTTGTTTGTAGCTGAATTCTCTACAGGGCAATTTGTTTGCAGCTGAACTCTGTACATGGTAGTTTCTTTGTAACTGAACTCTTTACAATGTAACTTCTTCTAGCTGAACTCTCTACAGGGTGACTTGTTTCTAGCTGATCTCTCTACAGGGTGACTTGTTTCTAGCTGAACTCTCTACAGGGTGATTTGTTTGTAGCTGAACTCTTTGCATGATTGTTTCTTTGTAACTGAACTCTCTACAATGTGACTTCTTCTAGTTGATCTCTCTACAGGATGACTTGTTTCTAACTGAACTCTCTATAGTGTGATCTGTTCATAGCAGAACTTTCTACTGGGTGATTTGTTTGCAGCTAAACTCTTTGCATGATTGTTTCTTTGTAACTGAACTCTCTACAAGGTAACTTCTTCTAGCTGATCTCTCTACAGGGCAATTTGTTTGTAGCTGAATTCTCTACAGGGTGATTTATATGAGCTGAACTCTCTACATGATGGCCTCTTTGTAGCTGAACTCTCTATTAGGTACCTTCTTCTAGCTGATCTGACTACAGGGTGACTTGTTTGTAGCTGAATTCCCTACAGAATAACTTGCAATGTAATATAACTGTGTAAATTATACATGCAGCTGAATGCTTTATTAGGGTGACTGTTCTATTAGAGTATCTCGATCTCGCATTTGCTGCACGTAGTTGCCTTTCGAATCATAACTCAGTGATTTGTACTCCGATTCTTCTGTACTACTGCAAGAACTTTCTATGATGATTATTCCAGCTACATACTGATTTTCAGTTCATTGCTCTAAGCGGTTTGCCTGGTAGACACGAAAACTAATAGTTTTTTTTATTCATAAAAATCGATCGCGTAATTTTGACACAGGTTGGGTTTTGTGTCATATCTCCATGGTCTTTATCCCGATTCCTTTCAAACCACAAAAAGGCACTCCTACGATGGTTGCTCCATCTACATATCAATTTTCAACTGATTCCTCCAAGGGGTTTACCCTGTAGGCGTGACAGACCTTCGACCTTATTTTACGCAAATAATCGGTAATAACTCCGTGAATGTTCATCGGATTCCTACCAAAGTTGGTACGGAGATCCGCCTTAACGAGCCCTTTACGTGTGCCAAATTTCAGCCCAATCCGAGCACGCATTCGTGTTTTATGGCGAATTTTGCGAGTGTGCGAAATGAAGAAGATGAAGAAGAAGAAGAAAAAACGAAGAAATTATAACGAAATTTTGTTCGCTCGTATCTCGGACATGGCTGGACCGCTTTTCTTCAAATTTGGTATGTAGACTCCCCTAACTGGGCGGCACGTCTCTAGCAAATTTGGTTCCAATCGGATAAGGGATCACTGAGCTACATAGGTGTGAAAATTGCGTTTTCTTTTTTCCTGTTAATATACTCACGGTGTGGCGCGCCGGCTTCTTGGGCCGCACGACACACTATCGTGTGTCTTGATATATATATAGGATCTTGTACAGTCATATATGATGATTCTTTAGAAGTTAAAATCATCTATTTCCATGTGGTTGAATGGCTACCTTGTTCTCGTAGAGCAAAGTGTTTTATTCCTATCGACTCTACTCCTGCAACTACTAAAAAGAATCCTTCACCCAAGTATTATCAATCCTCAGAACACTTAATCAAGGCACTGTATGCGGATGATGCCACATTAATTTCTGACTGTTTAGAGACACGTACACGCTATGGTACTGCAGCAAGTGGATCAGAAGGCTATTGAATTAGATCTTTTATTCAGCCCTCAAAGTGTGTGTCATATTTGTTTGATGGCGTATTCAGTTATCTGGAGGCATCATGAGATCCATTACGAAGGTGGCACACTAGAGAAGTGTCTTGAAGTGCCACCACACCTGTTGCCAACAGGAAATTGTGTGGTTTACTATCCCAACTATTTGCTCAATTTTTGGTCTAGACACTTGGGAAACGCTAGGGTAGCACACGCCTGGGTAGTATAGGATAGCACTGGTTGCACTTCTAGGAAGGCTCAACCATTTCTTAAAATGACGAATGGTTATGTTTTCCATTTTAGTAATGGCCCCTTTAGTGGCATCATCTACTAACAGATGGAAGGGAAGTAGAGAAACTAGGTAGAGCCAGAGCATGCACTTGCCTCGGATGGGCAGCACATCAGTAGCGGACTTCTATCTTGTATTAGTGCCTCTGGTGATTATCAATTTCAGGAAATTGGTTTGCAATTACACTTGGGGAATACTACAGGATACTGACTATTCCATCTTCTCTAAAGCCCGTTCACAATTAACATTCCTTCCAATGGTTTGTTGCCTTTACTTGAAAGCAAAGAAACTAGCTGCAGCTGATGAACGCCAGGAGCTTATACTATTATAACCATCTGAATACACTATCTGTCCAAAGTAAACTGAAGGATTCTGTGACACTATTGCTTGGATGCAACCCAGGTCAATTCTCATTTATTCTCCGTGCCACCTCTGACACCCTAGCTACCCACATCAGTCAATTTAAAACATTGGCATATACTATGTGGGGTGAAGTGCCCATTTTGTGGTTGCACTCAGCCTACCACGGCTCATATTTTGGGTGGCTGTTCCAGTGTCACTTCACATATTGTCATAACAAAGTTCTGCACTATTAGACTGCTGAACTTGCTAAACTGTTTTCTGAACTAAGCACAGTCTCAGTTTATGCTGACCTACCTGATATGCGTGCAAGTGACTCTCCACGCGTAACAATTCCTTCTTTTCTCCTTACTACACCACATCATCCAGATATTGTTCTTTGTGAAAGGAGCAACTCGATCAGTAACTTTGTTAGAACTGGCATGTCCCTTAGATTCAGAAAACATTTCAAGTTTGCTAGGGCTTGAAAACAAGAGAAGAGAGAGTACCAAGAGCTATAGTCAGAGTTTGATCTCTAGGAGTTGCTTGCTTTTATGATACCATTGAACTAAGTGTTTTAGGCCATTACCTGCCATCATCTTTGTCGTCTTTTCAGAACTGTGCTACTATATTCAAATGAGATCATGGTCACTAAATCAACCTGCAGGTGAATTTTTACCTTAGCTGCTGGTGTTTCAATTTCTTCAAGGAGAATTTTCATGGCCAGAATGGTCGGCGGAATCTTGAACATCAACTGCTTTAATTCTTTTACTTATTGTAGTTCAATTCTTTTAATGCTTTTTTCCTTGCCACACCCACTTGTGGGGCATTTTATTGCCACATCTGTGGCTGTGTGTGTCCAAGAATTCACTCACTAGTAATTTTTGTATCCTGACTATGTTATTCATCAATAATGATGGTTTTCTCTCTGTATTAGCGATGAAAGTAAATCTTTAGTCCACGGTAAACTGAGACTCCGCCCAAATCAAGTCCACAATTGGAGGATGGGAGTCTTAACGTAGTGACCTATGGCTGAACAGGCTCCATGGATGCATTGTATTGAGGATCACAGCAGCAAGAATGACAAACAGAATCTTAATCAGCCCATGACAACAGAATAGTCATCACCTCACTTAGAAGCAAGCAAAGAAGCCGAATGTTGATTAAAAAGATAGTTGCCTCATGAGCTAGACCCCCAGAAGCAGACATGACCAGGGGATGAAAGAGGCACACTCTACTTTGCGAATATGTTGAACAGAACATAAGCACGCTTCTTGGTGTTTTTGTGCCTACGGAAGCAAGAAGTCAACAAGGATGATGCATTAGAAGCGGCAAGACAACTAATGCCCATGCATCCACAAAGCACCGTTCAGTTATTCCACCCCAGAAACCATTCATTGCAATGTCAAGTCGATCACCATCCTGGATATTGGCAGATGGAGGATAGTCCTGCTGTGGCACTGCATGGCTGCAGCTCTGGTTCAACTGCAACTTGTGAACAGACTTCTGTTAATAATGTAGCAGTGAGGTCCCTGATCCCATTCTGTCTGATAGAAGGCAGACCTCCTTTGGGACAAGCCAGCACCTACAGAGAAAGGAGTTCCACAAGTACAGTGAATTGGTGTTTGCCCGGGAGACCACCTATAGTGTATAGTAAGTAATATGGCATCGTGAAACGCTGACTCTGCATGCCTGGAAATTTGCCCTAAATTGCCTGGTCATCAGAAAAATGTTCTGACGCATGTATTTGAAACACTGTCCATAAATATTTACTACAGTTCTATATCCTCCACAGTGTCATAGTTTGACTGTTCTGAGTGCTTGCTGTGGACCCTACGTTTAATTAAGTCTGACATTTAAAAATAACGTCATATTTAAACTTGAAAAATGGGCCCACCCAAAATGAGAAATGTGATTTGTTGCATGAGAAAAATTATTGATATCTGGAAGTATGAGTGAACTAAAGGAACTAACTTAAATAAATATATATCTTATAGTTATATAACATGGTTATGAGGGATATGACCAAAAATATACACATGAGTGCCCGCAGGGTGCGAGTGCGTATATTTTTGTCATATGCCAAGTAGTTATGTTATATATAACTGTTATATTCCACACCCCCAGAAGTGAAACGATTATAGATACCAATTTATAGTGAAACAGCACCTGTTGAAGATTGAAATCAGTAGAAATCCTAGATGTTTTAGACTCTTTAGCAGTGCCACACCCATCTACTCACAACTCAGTGAAGAAGACAAGAGTTCATTGAAAATCCTTCTCCTTGCTCACAGTGCTAGGTGAATAATTCTAGGTTGGTTTATCGTTTAGATAAGGATTTTGTGGAATGTACCATATATGGTAAGCGTAGATACAAAGTGTGGTATATCAGTTATAATAATACCACAGTGCGGCACCTTTGATCTTAACCACAGATGTAGTATATATATGTGTGTGTGTGTGTGTGTGTGTGTGTGTTGTACAACCAAACATGGCATTTAAAATCGGTGTTGTTTATGAAGTCTTTCTGTCACATTCACGAGAAGTATATATACTGTAGCATTTGTTTCTTAGCTAGGAAATCCACACAAAGTGTTGAATGGCTGAAAGAAAGCGTAATGTAATATTAATTTAATGAGTTGAACATTTCTTTGAAATCAAAGTTGTTTAATGATCCATGACCAACTTCCTCTCCATGCATGGCATGCCATCGAAGCCCCCATACTAAACACAACCATTTGGTCAATTATGTCATCACATTTACCCCCAACACTGGAGATAAGGATAATAAGATAACTTTGTGGTATGGTACATGGGAAGATCAAGCCAGAGTTACAAATCAGTTGTAAACCAGTTTATAAATTGTACAGTAGCATGGCTAAGTACTCCCACTCAGTCTGGCCACTAATTGGTTCGAAGAAATCAAACACCAGACCGACACAGGAAGTCACAATACAAGGCAATGAATTTGGTTGATACATCAAGGAGATAAATCACTCTGGCCACTAATTAGTTCAAAGTAATCAAGCACCAGACCAACAACAGGAAGTCACAATACAAGGCAATGATATTGGCTAATACATCAAGGAGATAAATCGCTCTGGAATGAATTACAATAACACTCACTGGTCTGAGTCAGTACAACAGCTAGGCTGAGTTGGTTAGCCCAGCTGTTGTGTTGTACTAATTATACTGTCTTACAACCATCAGTTGTAAGACAGTATAATTAATGGGCAAAATCATTTCTTGTACACAGTGCTCAGTGGTAACATAGTAGCCAATATTAGCCTTGCCTTCTTGTTTCTTCCATGTTACAAATGGGCACCTTTGATCTTTGCATGCCCCATACCACAAGTCAGTTATAACACACCAATTTGGATTGTATCTGATTTGTAAACACTCCACCCTCAGGCCTGTGGCCCTTGGGTGTCATGTTTGCAAATCAGATACAAACCTCATGGGTGTCTGGATTCAGCGGAATGGAATAGTGGACTGGAATGGTGGAATGGAATGGTAATTAGGTAATTTCACTTAGTGGTAACCTCTATATAGACCACCTTCTAACAAAGACCGTTTTACTTTAATGTCTAAATTGTTGTTTTAGAATGTATCCCATAGGATGGTCTTATCAATTAATTGTGCGCCACATGTTAGGCCACACAAAGCCAATTATATGTTTCTGGTCCCCGTGCGGGTCATTTTAAAACCAGTCGCGCGCCCAGCCGGCTGTGTGCGCGCGCCTGTTTACTGAATTTGTTTTTTGTAAAAACGTGTGTCTGTACCTAGGCGACTCTTCTTAAGCGGTTTTCCCTTTCTGTTTTATAGATATTTACCACCTTTAAAAACAACGGTGAAGGCCTCATAAGCTTCCAGAGATAGCGCCTCCTTCGAGGAAAGAGGGGGGCGTTGCCCTCTCTCTTACGCGAATTAAAATGCAGGGCATCCTCGAGGCTTTCTCTAAGAAGTTTGTGTAAAATAATACGATAGAAAGGCTATAAAACAGTTAAGAAGATAGCTCTGTACGTTATTTGTGGTTCAAAGCATTTTTTTTTCTGGTTAGGCTTTCCAAGATGCTTTCTTAGCATGACGTGATCGATCGATTGTAAATGGGCGTGTTTGCTGCTATATCCTCAGTTTATTTTTTCATAGAGTTTATCAGCTTGTACCTTCTTTTGTGATTCCTGAACATTACAGTGCAGTTGGTAGCTATGTATGCATTAATCATTTGTAAAAAAAAAAAATTAAAAAAAAAAAAAAAAAAAAAAAAAAAAGCCTGGTCACCTGGTCAATTTTTGCATCTGAGCTGGACCAGAAACATATAATTAACTTTGTGTGGCCTTATGCCTATATAGAAAGCCAGAGTGATATCTGATTTATGATACAACACATACAACTGTACAAAAAAAGATGTATCCACAAAACTAAAAGTAACTGGCTACTAAAAGAGCTAGTGTCTGGTGAGGCCAAGAAATGAATGTTAATACTTGACAACTAATTATAATTTACAAAAATCTTTATATATAACATCGACTTGTGCAGTCTGACTACATTCCTAGTTAACTCTAATTGGCTAGTAAAATGGTACCTTTTTCAATAGTCATTGTTGAGGAGAAAAAAATGTGGCCAAATTACTAGCCAATTAGAGTCACAAGGAATTAATTATGAATGCAGCGAGACTGCATGAGTCAACAATAAAGGACCAAATGTTTATAAATTATAGTTAGTTTCTGTATTACAGGTTTTTGCAATTGAATTCGTCGCCTTTGCAATTGAATTCGTCCCGTTTGCAATTGAATTCGTCGGTATTGCAATTGAATTCGTCCCGTTTGCAATTGAATTCGTCGGTTTTGCAATTGAATTCGTTGCTTTTGCAGTTGAATTAGTCGGTTTTGCAATAGAATTCGTCGCGTTTGCATTACAATTCGTCATAAACAAAACGGCTCCAAGAAACCAACCCGTTCATTAAGAGATGCACTATTTATGCCTTGGAGAGTTACACTTGAGACACTAGAAGGCAATTGAAGCCGGTAGTACGCGAAGTTGATAGCTGTCTGACAAGTTAATTAGCTTGCTCGCGAGTGACCACACCCATCGCGAATGACGTAGTAGAGTTTGGAATGTTGTTGGAGAGGCTGTAGAGGAAGAATTATTGCCTTATAAAGAGTTGTTTACTACTGTTGTACTTGAACAAGTTCTTGTAGCAGCTGCTACATCATGTTTTCATGTTTGCTCCAGCTGCCATTCTTGTTATGGACGAATTTAACTGCAAAAGCGACGAATTCAATTGCAAAAGCGACAAATTCAATTGCAAACAGGACAAATTCAATTGCAAAACCGACGAATTCAATTGCAAACGGGACGAATTCAATTGCAAACGGGACGAATTCAATTGCAAACGGGACGGATTCAATTGCAAAAGCGACGAACTCAATTGCAAACGGGACGAATTCAATTGCAAAGTCGCCGAATTCAATTGCAAAAACCTGTAACATTCGTTCATTACTTGACCTTACCAGATATTAGCTCCTTAGTCATCAGTTACTTTTAGTTTCATGGACATGTCGTTTTTGTACAGTCAAGTTGTTTTTGCATGGGGTATTGCTGTATTACAAGTCAGATATCACCCGGGGCATGTGGCACACAACTGATCAATAAGACCATCCTATCGGGGTATATACACTCTAAAGCAACAAGATTTAAATATTAATGTAAAGCAATCTTTGTAAAGAGGTGGTCTTTGTTAGGAGGTGATCTTTATAAAGAGGTGATCACTGGGTGGCATTATCTAATTACCATTCCATTCCACCATTCCATTCCAGTCCACCATTCCATTCCACTAAATCCAAACATTCAAACCCGTGACACGGGTGTGTTATAACTATAACATGTGGGAAAGTCCCTTCTTTATAGTATTAAACAAAAGGAGTCATGCCAATGTAAGGATATATTGTAATACCACCATCTGTATATATCACAGGTACACAAAAAAATTTGGAATTTTCAATTAGAGTAGGGACCATAGCACATCGATATGAAGTACTGAAACAAGTTGGAGTAGTCCATGATATTAAATCACAGTAAAACAATAAGAAGTGTTATATCCCTACTGTGCTCAAGATACCATAACAGAAATGCACAGTAGGGACATAACACTTCTTATTGTTTTACTATGGTTTAATATCATGGACTACTCCAACTTGTTTCAGTACTTTTTATCGATGTGCTATGGTCTCTGCTCTAGTTGAAAATTCTAATTTTTTCGTGTACTTGTTAGTTAACTTTTTTGTAAATAATTTTATTATGACTGGTGAACTGCATCTGAAATTCCCAGCCCCTTATCATCTGAAAAGTGAACTATCCATTACGCTTCGTTGTCAGCTATGTTCAACCCATTGCAGGGCCGGACTCCAGAGATTTTGAGTGGTCCAGCCATCCATGGACTGCAGTGAAGGTCATAGTCATGCACGCTACTCAATTTTTATTGATCTAATATGATCTGTAAATCAGAGATTATCTGCTTTGGTGTGTTACTTAACTGCATGTACTATAAGTACACACAGCATGCTAATCTAGGGGGGTCAGGGGTCATGCTCCCCCAGGGAAACTTTTGAAAATAGATACTCTGAAATGGCATTTGGTGGCTATGCAAAGTCTCTTCTTTTTGTTAACATCAATGGTAATTTTGTGCTACACAACCAATTAATTGAGCTTCATATCTGACTATTATAGCTAGTAGCTAATTTTGTTTTCATGATGTATACAAAAATTTCTCAACATGACAATTTAGTAACTGCATGCTAATGCATGACATGCATGATCAATTAGCTCAATGCAGTGTGCCATGCAGATGACTCACTGGGTATTTTAAGACAGTTAACACAGATAACATGGCTTAGACTATAAGTACTGAATGCTTTATTAGAGTATCACGATGACTGTTCTATTAGAGTATATTTTGCTGACTGCTCTATTAGAGTATCTCGATCTTTTCACTAAAACCAAGTAGCTGAAAAAGTGATTGGCTGGACCGTGGGCTCTGGCCCTGACCCATTGCACAGCATTTCAAATCAAAAGCTGTTTGTAAAGCACCTCTGCAATCCACGCATACCGATAGAAAGAAATTGTGCCGCGCGCCCCAATTATATTAATTATCATCTGAAAAGTGAAGTATCCATTACGCTTCGCTGTTGGCTATGTCCAACCCATTACACAGCAGTACGAATCAAGAACTGTTTGAAAAGCACCTCTACTTTCAAAATAGCCGCTATGAAAATTATGGATGATTTCTGTTACGAAGGGAAGCCATCAATCCCTTGAATACAAAAAGTCTACCATTATCATGTTCTACAAAATCATCAACAATATTGTTTCAGTTCACTTATCCAATTATCTTCATAGAAGCTATACCAGGACAAGAGGTCATCAAATGAGATTTATGGTTATTCCTATTAAAAGAAACACCTACTATCACTCCTTCTTACCCACAGCTATTCGACTATGGAACTCTCTGTCTGAAGAAACAGTTAATTCTCCTAACTTACGTTCTTATTAAGTGTATGTTAACTTGATATGCACCACACTCATATTTGAGTCTTGCATAACAAAAATTATAATTAAAAATTAAATCACGTGCTATCGCCAAATCGACACTTCGCTGGCAGCAAAGGCAAGTTATAATAGCCGGGACCGGAATCAGGAATGGAATGGAATGGTCACGCTGATAACTCCACTATCAAGCACACTAGTTGTATGAAGGCAAGTTTTTGGTGAGTTTGAGGCATGCTAGGGTTGGCCCGCTTTGTCGGGATGCTCACTTTGCTCGCTCCAACCCTAGCTCGCCTTGAACTCACCAAAAACTTACCTTCATACAGACAGTGAAAGACATCATTATGCTTAACAGGCAAACCTCAGATTAGCTTTAGGATTAGGCCACTCCAAATAAATTCTCTGTTTTCCGTCCTGGACTCTGGCATATTTGCATGCAGGCGGGCGGTCCATTTCCATTATTTCATTATAAGATTGGCTAGCTTTTCAAGCCATTATTTTCCTGGCACAGCCAAAAAGGCTGTATAAAAGTATGCTTAAGCTTGTTCCTTCCTTTGTAAGTTGCAAAAATAACACAAACGTGAAGTTTGTGCTGACTTGATAGCACTGCTGACACATGAGCTGACACTGTTTCAAGATAGCTTTTACTGAGCCTATCAGTATGCAAGAATAACCGAAAAATGATAGAAGAATACGGAATAATGGAATATTTAGAGCTGTCAGTAACCAGATGCGGGCGGTGGACGGGAAACTGAGAATTTATTTGGAGTGGCCTTAGGGTCGGGTTCAGCTTTGGTTTCTCCTTCATCTGGTTTAGTCATTCTGTTCCATTCCATTCCTGATTCCGGTTCCGATTATTATAACTTGCCATCAGCAAAAATGAATGGGACACAAAAGAGGACACTGGTAAGTCCATGAAGAATGCATTGTACGTACTGTGGTATACCAAAAGGCACCTGTTGGGCTGAAGCAACATCAAACAGTGAAAAAATCAAGCCCGTAGCCTTAGCCATTTCGAGTTACGCTTGTCTGAAGGCATCAGTCAGTCAGTCAGTCAGTTACTCAGTCAGTCAGTAGAAAATTCCATTGAATAAAAAAAAAATTAAATTCCATAGCAACTTGTTGAAAGCGTTTTGGGTTGATCTGAAAGCTTTTTTGGGCTTAGTTTTACCTAACCAACACGTACACGAAAAAATTAGGAGTTTTCAACTAGAGTAGGGACCATAGCACATTGATAAAAAGTACTGAAACAAGTTGGAATAGTCCATGATATTAAATCACTGTAAAACAATAAGAAGTGTTATATCCCTACTGTGCTCAAGATACCATAACGGAAATGCACAGTAGGGATAACACTTCTTATTGTTTTACAGTGATTTACTGTCTAATCAAAAACAGCCAAGCTGTAAAAAAAGGTGCGGCCCCTAAAAAGGCCAAGTTGAAAAAAGATGTGAAATCCAAGGTGGCGGCCAAGAAATGGCTGTGATGGTAGGTTAATAGTAAAAATTTAAATAACAACAATTCAGGTGAATTTTGTGCCAAGACCAAGCGGCACCAAATTCACCTGAATTGTTGTTATTAAAATTTTTACCATTAACCTACCATCACAGCCATTTCTTGGCCGCCACCTTGGATTTCACATCTTTTTTCACCTTGGCCTTTTTAGGGGCCGCACCTTTTTTTACAGCTTGGCTGTTTTTGATTAGATATCACTTCTTTTTGTATTTGTATACCCCAAAGCTGGCCATAGGCTGGCTTAACCTATCCTATTTCTTTACCACAGGAAGAATAAAAAGACAGAGCAGATTTTTAATACTTCAACTGTTTTTGATTTTATCAGTAATTATATAAATAATTATATTTATTACATGTCTATTATTCCCTACTGGATAACTTGTTCACAGCTGATCTTTCTACTAAGGGACTTGAAATGTAGCTAAACTCTCTACAGGTTGATTTGTTTGTAGCTGCACTCTCTACAGGGTGATGTGTTTGTAACTGAACTCTCTACAGGGTGATTTGGTTGTAGCTGATCTCTCTACAGGGTGATTGTTTGTAGTTGAACTCTCTACAGGGTGATTTGGTTGTAGCTGATCTCTCTACAGTGGGTGATTTGTTTGTAACTGAAATCTCTACAGGTTGATTTGTTTGTAACAGAAGTCTCTACACTGTGTTTTGTTTGTAGCTGATCTCTCTACAGGGTGATGTGTTTGTAGCTTAACTCTCTACAAGGTGATTTGTTTGTAGCTGAACTCTCTACAGATTGATTTGGTTGTAGCTGAACTCTCTACAGATTGATTTGGTTGTAGCTGAACTCTCCAGAGGGTGATTTGTTTGTAGCTGAACTCTCTACAGGGTGATTTGTTTGTAGCTTTTCTCTCTAGAGGGTGATTTGTTTGTAGCTGATCTCTCTACAGGGTGATTTGGTTGTAGCTGATCTCTCTACGGGGTGATTTGGTTGTAGCTGATCTCTCTACAGTGGGTGATTTGTTTGTAACTGAAATCTCTACAGGTTGATTTGTTTGTAGCTGAAGTCTCTACACGGTGTTTTGTTTGTAGCTGATCTCTCTACAGGGTAATTAGTTTGTAGCTGAACTCACTGCAAGGTGATTTGTTTGTAGCTGATCTCTGTACAGGGTGATGTGTTTGTAACTGAACTCTCTACAGGGTGATTTGTTTGTAGCTGATCTCTCTACAGGGTGATTGTTTGTAGCTGAACTCTCTACAGGGTGATTTGGTTGTAGCTGATCTCTCTACAGTGGGTGATTTGTTTGTAACTGAAATCTCTACACGGTGTTTTGTTTGTAGCGGATCTCTCTACAGGGTAATTTGTTTGTAGCTGAACTCACTACAAGGTGATTTGTTTGTAGCTGATCTCTCTACAGGGTGATGTGTTTGTAACTGAACTCTCTACAGGGTGATTTGTGTGTAGCTGATCTCTCTACAGAGTGATTGTTTGTAGCTGAACTCTCTACACGGTGATTTGGTTGTAGCTGATCTCTCTACAGTGGGTAATTTGTTTGTAACTGAAATCTCTACAGGTTGATTTGTTTGTAGCTGAAGTCTCTACACGGTGTTTTGTTTGTAGCTGATCTCTCTACAGGGTAATTTGTTTGTAGCTGAACTCACTGCAAGGTGATTTGTTTGTAGCTGATCTCTCTACAGGGTGATGTGTTTGTAACTGAACTCTCTACAGGGTGATTTGTTTGTAGCTGATCTCTCTACAGGATGATTGTTTGTAGCTGAACTCTCTACAGGGTGATTTGGTTGTAGCTGATCTCTCTACAGTGGGTGATTTGTTTGTAACTGAAATCTCTACAGGTTGATTTGTTTGTATCTGAAGTCTCTACACGGTGTTTTGTTTGTAGCTGATCTCTCTACAGGGTGATGTGTTTGTAGCTTAACTCTCTACAAGGTGATTTGTTTGTAGCTGAACTCTCTACAGGGTGATTTGGTTGTAGCTGAACTCTCTACAGGGTGATTTGTTTGTAGCTGAACTCTCTACAGGGTGATTTGCTTGTAGCTGATCTCTCTACAGGGTGATTTGGTTGTAGCTGATCTCTCTACGGGGTGAATTGGTTGTAACTGATCTCTCTACAGTGGGTGATGTGTTTGTAACTGAAATCTCTACAGGTTGATTTGTTTGTAGCTGAAGTCTCTACACAGTGTTTTGTTTGTAGCTGATCTCTCTACAGGGTAATTTGTTTGTAGCTGAACTCGCTACAAGGTGACTTGTTTGTAGCTGATCTCTTTACAGGATGATTTGCTTGTAACCGAATTCCCTATATTGTGTCTAGTTTCTAGCTGATCTCTCTGCAGGTTGATTTATTTGTAGCTGAACTCTCTACAGGGTGATTGGTTTGTAGCTGAACTGTGTACAGGATTGTTTCTTTGTCACTGAACTCTCTACAAGGTGACTTGCTTCTAGCTGATCTCTGTAGACGGTGACTTCTTCTAGCTGATCTCTCTACAGGGTGACTTGTATAGCTGAACTCTCTACAGGGTGATCTGTTCATAGCTGAACTCTCTACAGGTTGATTTGTTTGTAGCTGAAATCTCTTGTTTCAAACTGATTTTGCTGTAGGGTAACTTGCTTGTAGCTGAACTCTCTACAGGATGGTTTCTTTGTAGCTGAACTCTCTAAAGAGTGATGTTTTTTGTAGCTGAACTCTATATAGGGTGATTTGTATGTACCTGAACTTTCTACAGGGTGATTTGTTTATAGCTGAACACTCTGCAGAGTGATTTGTTTGTAGTTGATCTCTCTACAGGGTTTCTTTGCAGCTGAGATCTCTACAGGGCAACTTCTTCTAACTGAGTTCTTTCTTGTTTCTAGCTGTTCTCTCTACAGAGTAACTTGTTTGTATAGCTGAACTCTTTACAGGTGGTTTTTTGGTTGCTGAACTCTCTACACTGTGACTTGTTTGTAGCAAAATTCTCTACAGAGTGACTTGTATGTAGCTAGATTCTCTACATAGTGACTTACTTGTAGCTGAACATTGTATAAACTATAAAGTGACTTGTCTGTAGCTGAAATCTCTACAGGGTTACTTGTTTGCAGCTGGTCTCTATAGGTTAACTTGTTTGTATAGATGAACTCTCTACAGGGTAGTTTCTTTGTAGCTGAACTCTCGCCACAGTGACTTGTTTGTAGCTGAATTCTCTAGAGAGTGTAGCCAAACTCTCCACAGGGTGCATGACTTGTTTATAGCTGAACTCTCTTCAGTGTGACTTGTAATGCTCTGATTCTTCTGAATCACTACAGCGATATATCTGTAACTGAACTCTCTATAGGGTGATTTGCTTCTTGCTGAACTGTCTATAAGATAAACTGTTTGCAGCTGAACTCCCTACAGAATAACTTGCAATGTAATAGAATTCTATAATGGATTAAATAAATTAGCTGAATGCTCTATTAGGGTGACTGTTCTATTAGAGTATCTCTATCTCGCATATGTTACACGTAGTTGGCTTTGAAATCATAACTCAGTGGTTTGTAATCCGATTCTTCTGTACTACTGCAAGGACTTTCTATGATGATTATTCCAGCTACACACCGATTTTCAGCTCACTGCTCTAAGCGGTTTGCCTAGTATGCGTGAAAACTAATAGTTTTTTATTCATAAAAATCGATCGCGTAATTGTGACACAGGTTGGGTTTTTTGTCATATCTCGATGGCCTTTAACTGGATTCCTTTCAAACTACAAAAAGGCACTCCTACGATAGTTACTCCATCTACATAGCAGTTTTCAGCTCATTCCTTCAAGCCGTTTACCCTGTGGGCGTGACAGACCTTCGGCCTTATTTTACGCAAATAATCGGTCATAACTCCGTGAACGTTTATCGGATTCCTACCAAACTTGGTACTGAGATTCGCCTTAATGAGCCCTTTAAGTGTGCCAAATTTCAGCCCAATTGGAGCACGAATTCGTGTTTTATGGCAGATTTTGCAAAGTGTGCAAAAAGAAGAAGTAGAAGAAGAAAAAAAACCAAGAAAAAAACCCCAAACTTTGGCCGATCGTATCTCGGAAATGGATGGAGCGATTTTCTTCACATTTGGAATGTGGACTCCCCTACCTAGCTGGCACTTCTGTAGCAACTTTGGTTTCAATCGGAAAAGGAATCACGGAGCTACTAAGGTGTGAACATTGCGTTTACTTTCTTCCTGTAAATATATTCATGTTGTGGCACGCCGGCTTCTTGGGACGCACGACACACTACCGTGTGTCTTGATCATGGACTACTCCAACTTGTTTCAGTACTTTTTATCAATGTGCTATGGTCCCTACTCTAGTTGAAAATTCCTAATTTTTTTGTGTACTTGTTTGTTAACTTTTTTTGTAAATAATTTTATTATGATTGGTAAACCCACGCATACCGCATCTGAAAAGGTACCGCGTGCCCCGGCTATATCAATTATTGTCTCAAAAGTGAAGTATTCATTACGCTTCGTTGTCAGCTATGTTCAACCCGTTACACAGCATTTCGAATCAAGAACTGTTCAAAAAGCACCTCTACAATCCACGCATACCAAAAGAAAGAAATCGTGCCGCGCGCCCCAATCATATTAATTATCGTCTGAAAAGTGAAGTATCCATTACGCTTCGCTGTAGGTTATGTTCAACCCATTACACAGCAGTACGAATCAAGAACTGTTTGAAAAGCACCTCTGCAATCGAAATAGCCACGATGAAAAATACGGACGATTTCCGTTTCGAAGGGAAGCCATCACGTGCTCGCGCCAAATCGACACCTTTCCTTGTCAGCAAAGATGAATGGGACACAAAGGAGGACACTGGTAAGTCCATGAAGAATGCATTGCACGTACAGCGGTATGCCAAAAGGCACCTGTCGGGCTGAAGCGACGTCGAACAGTGAAAAAATCAAGTCCGTAGCCTTAGCCGTTATCACGGTACACTTGTCTGAAGGCATCAGTCAGTCATTTAGTCAGTCAGTTACTCAGTCAGTCAGTAGAAAATTCCGTTGAATAAATTTTTTTTAAAATTCCGTAGCAACTTGTTGAAAGCGTTTCGGGTCAATCTGAAAGCTTGTTTGGGCTTAGTTTTACCTCACCAATACTGCCTCATCGTCGTAAGGGAAAATCGAGGCTGGTTTTCGGTGATATTATTTCGTGGGCCACGCCTACTCCTTTGTGGTCCCTACTATACAGTTACTATCATACTGTATGATACTGCTTCATTGTCGTCTGGGAAAATTGAGGTTGGTGTTAGGGTGATATAATTTTGAGGGCTGTGCCTACTCCTTTGTGGTCCCTACTATACAGTACTATCGTACTGTATAATAGTACTGTATAGTAGGGACCACAAAGGAGTAGCTGTGGTCCATGAAAAATTACCCAAAACTAGAGTTGTACTGATAATCGGTAGAAGCCGATAATCAGTAGAAGCCGATAATTAGCTGTTTTTACCATAATCAGAAATCAGTTATAATGGGCTGTGGCCAGCAGATTATTAGTGTATTCAGCTTCAGCAGCTGCAGTACCACTGGGGGGCTGGTGTCAAAAGCTCTGGTGTGTACTTGGGTAATTTGTTTATGTTTTGTGGTAACCACTAAGATAAGCAGTGGTGGTTCAGGCCCTAGCCCACTTGTCTGACTAGCAACTGTTATTGAAATAAGTGTACAATTTCACAGAATTGGCTTTACTAGCACTACTTTTAATGGAGTGTGCACGAGTATAATTGTAGAGACCTACAATCGGGTATCAGTTAACTATCGGTAAAACAGGGTAAAAATATATCGGATATCGGTTTTCCCTAAAAAGTGGACAACTCTACCCAAAACCAACCTCACTTTTTTCCCAGATGATGATGATGCAGTATTGGTTAGGCAAAACTAATCCCAAACAAGCCTTCAGATCAACCCAAAATGCCTTCAACAAGTTGCTACGAAATTTTAAAAAGATCAGAATTTTCTACTGACTGACTGACTGATGCCTTCAGACAAATGTAACTCGATAACAGCTAAGGCTATGGACTTGATTTTTTGCACTGTTTGATGTCTCTTAGAGGTGCCTTTTGGAATACCATAGTACATACAATGCATTCTTCATGGACATACCACTGTCCTCCTTTGTGTCCCATTTATCTTTGCTGACAACGAAAAGTGTCGATTTGGCGGTAGCACGTGATGGCTTCCCTGCGTAATGGAAATCGTCCGTATTTTTCATGTGACTACTTTGATTGCAGAGGTGCTTTTCGAACAGTTCTTTATTCATAATACTGTGTAATGGGTTAAACACAGCCGACAGTGAAGCATAATGGATACTTCACTTTTGAGACGATAATTGATATAGCTGGGGCGTGCGGTGCCACTTCTTTCTTTTGATGCAGTATGTGTGGGTTCACCAGTCATAATAATTATTGTCAAAGAAAGTTAACAAACTAGTGTACAACAAATTGGGATTTTCAACTAGAGTAGGGACCATAGCACATCAATAAAAAGTACTGAAACAAGTTGGAGTAGTGCATGATATTAAATCACAGTAAAACAATAAGAAGTGTTATTTACGTTTATGGTGGTGCAATGTGTTATTGCTTGTATGATTGTATAGGTGCTGGTAATATGTGGACTAATGACTCATCCACCAATTATACCTGATTTTCCTGATCCACCAACATTTCCTACTAGTAAGGCGTAACTATTTAATAATAATGGTATGATATGTAATAGGCTGTATCTTTTTTACAGTTAGCATGGCTATTAGTTTTTTTCTATTCTTCTATTTACAAGCCTCTGTGGTAGAGTTGCATTGTTTTGTACAGATACACATATAATGGTGATTATTACAGTTCTAGTTATATGTGACGGGGTCTGGGAAAATTGGTCTTATCACCCACAACAGCAGATCAAGACACACGGCAGTGTGTCGTGCAGCCCAAGAAGCCGGCATGCAATACCCGTGAGTATATTGACGAAAATGCAATTTTCGCACCTCCGTAGCTCTGTGTTGCCTTGATGAAACAAAATAAATTTTACTGTGGACACGCCTGCCAACTTCAGTACTCCACATTCCATATTTTAGCAAAATCGCTCCAAGCGTTCCTGAGATATGCGACTTCCACAATTGGCTTTGTTTCTTCCTCTTTTCGCACATTTACAAAAACTGCCATAAAACACGAACACATTATCCAATTGCCTTGAAATTTGGCACACAGAGTAGGGTTTAAAGGTGCATCGTGGTACCAAGTTTGGCTAGAATACAGTAAACAGTTAAGGAGTTATTAGCGATTATTCACAGAAAAAAACACCAATATGTTGTCACGCCTACAGGGTAAACCGCTTATGGGAAGAAGCTGAAAATTGGTGCGCAGATAGGGTAACTATTGAACCTCAAACCTTTTGTGGTTTGAAAGAAATTGAGCTACAAACCACGAAGATACAGTGAAAAGACCAACAGTGTGTAGCAATTATGCAATCAAGATTAGCTAATAAAAAATGACCGCTTGCCATGCCTACTGGAAAAACCGCTTGGAGTAATGCTTTGAAAAGTGCTGTACAGATGGAGTAATCATCTTAGAAAGGCTCTTCAATGATGTAGAAGAATCGGACTAAAAGCCACAGAGTTATAATACAGTACAAAATCCAACTTAGTGTAGGAAGTGCGAGATCGAGATACTCTATTAGAGCAGTCATCATAATAGAGCAATCACCCTCAGATAGAAAGAAGTAACCCGTATAGAGATCAGCTACAAACAAATAACCCAGTAGAAATATGTGTTGGAAACAAATCACCATGTAGAGAGATCAGTGAGGAACAAGTCACCCAGTTGAAAGTTCAGCTAGAAACAAGTCACCCTGTAGAGAGATCAGCTACAAACAAATCACCCTGTAGAAATATGTGCAAGAAACAGATCACCATGTAGAGAGTTCAGCTAGAAACAAGTCACCCTGAAAAGAGTTCAAACTACAAACAATGTGAGTTTCAGCTACAGTTCAGTTATGTAAGAAATCACCTTATATGTGATATCATTCAGTGTAAAATATACAAATATTTAATTAGACAAAAAGGTATACACAAAATTGCTTCTGGCTTTTGTTCCACAATTCCTGCAATGAAGAAAAAAAAGCAAGTTAAAGGGAGCACCAAAGCCAGTTGATGGCCAGATCTGTGGCTTGCAATACAAAAAGAAGTGATATCTAAACCAAAACGGCCTAGCTGTAAAAAGAGTGTGGCCCCCAAAAAGGCCAGGGTGAAAAAAAGATGTGAAATCTGAGCAAGAAATGGCTTTGATGGTAGGTTAACAGCAAAAAATTTAATAACAACAATTCAGCTGAATTGGCGTTGCCTCCTCCACATTTCACTAGGATTCGGCACCAAATTCACCTGTTATTAAAATTTTTGCCTACCATCACAGCCATTTCTTGGCCGTCACCTTGGATTTCACATCTTTGTTCACCCTGGCCTTTTGGGGGCCGCACTCTTTTTTTACAGCTTGGTTGTTTTGGTTTAGTTTTATTTTTCACCAAGAACACAAAGCTACATGAATAAACTATCAAATTTCATAATCTAGACTACAGTGGTCTGCTTTTGCTGGTTGCTTTTCCCAAGCATAGTGGTGATCTGTACGAGAATTCTGGGGCCCTGATGGAGTTTTGGCTAGCCTGGGGATGGCTGTATGTGGCTGTACAGCTCCGTGGTGTTGAATAAAGGTCTGTGCTGTGATCGTCCTTTCATTCCAGCACCTAAAAATGGTCCATTACTTGGCCTAATTCATCCTTATGCAGCCTCTTTCCCTACTTCGGCTCCCACCACCCAACCCTTTTGGAGCTTGCCAGATGCAGTTACAATTGAGGTAAAAACTATCCAAAATGGTGGGAAACTTACAGTAGATGTTGACTACTTGTACAATGTATTCTCTGGAAGATAAGGAATTGGTGTAAACATGTGAAAATTTGGTACACATAGTTTCAACCATTGGCAACACTGAATACTTAAAACCAGAATTTCTCGATCTTTTAAATAGGTGTTCGGACCGGTTTTACCACATACACCTACAGATTGTTACTGCAGAACAGCTATTTCAACCATTAAACACAGAACAAACACAGCAGCAAGTTTGCAGCTTAGTATTATTGGGTTGATCATTTGATCTCACATGATGTAATTGTATGTGAAAAGTGGTCTTATTGCCCATGACAACAGATTTGATTTTTCACCAAGAACATAAAGCTACATGATTAAACTAATAATCAAAATCAACTAGACTTACATGGTCTGCTTTTCCCAAACACAGTGGCAATCTGTACAAGCAGTCTGAGGCCTAATGGAACTCTAGCCAGCTTGGGGATGGCTGTATGTAGCTGTGCAGCTGTGTGGTGTTGTATAAAGACCCGTACTGTATATGTCCTTTCATTTTCACCAGTTTTGATACCTGAATGGTCCATAACTTGGCCTACAGTAATTCATCCCTATGCATTCCTCTTTAATTTTTTAAACAGCCTGATGCCACATCTGGGATTTGGTAGAAGTACCTTCTATAAAGTCCTAATCAGAAAAGGGTTTGTGCTGTAAGACTGTGTTGAGGTATACTAGCATTTTAAAAATGTATGTGTCTGCATTAGTGTCCACGTTCGATTATGTCTACATTTTTTGAGAACCCTGCCTGCCAGCCTACACACGCAATTATTATTTTAAGTGACAATAACAAACTTACGTGTTGCTTTTGTGTTTTTGGTTGTTTTGAGTGCCATACAACTGCAATTTATCTCCGATTCTATTTTGCATAATCTTCCTTATTATAAGAAGCTATACTAAGACATTCATTATCTTTTGGGCACTCCTACAGTATCAAGACACACAATAGTGTGTTGTGTGGCCCAAAAAGCTGGTGCCCCACACTGTGTTTGTATTGATAGGAAGAAGATAATGTGATTTTCACACATATGTAGATAGCTTTGTGATCTCCCATCTGATTGCAACAATATTTACAGTAGTGGTGCCCACATGGGAGGGGAGCTCACTTGCCAAATGTAGTAAAATCACCTGCCATTTCCGAGACACAAGTGACCACAGTGTTGATTTTTCCTTGTGTTTTCTTCTTTGTCTTTCTGTACACTTTGCAAAGCTGTTATAAAACACCAACGCATTATCTGATTACAATAAAATGCACACCTAGAAGGGTACAAATCCGGTGAAAACTGTAGGAGTTATGACCAATTATTCACATAAAAAAGAACAATTTGTTGTGTCGCCTATAGGGTAAACTGCTCCATGGAATAAGCTGAAAATTGGTTTGAAGATAGAGTAACCATTGTAGGAGTGCCTTTTGGTGCACTGTAAAAAAATACAAGAGTGTCCTGCATACGAGTAGGTCACAATATACACACCAATTGGCATATTGGTGCGTGTATTGTGATACGTATACTGGTGTGCAGGATACACTTTTGTTTTTTACAGTGTGGTTTAAAGGAATTGAGAAAAATACCATGGAGATACAGTATAAAATAAAACCTAACCAAAAGTGTGTCATCAAGTTTCATGAATAAAAACATAAGTTTTCACACCTACTAGGGAAACAATTTAAGAGAATGAGATGAAAATTGGTATGTAGATGGATTAATCATCATAGAAACGCGTGTCAGCAGTATAGAAGAATTGGATTAAATGCCAATGACTTGTGATGCAAAAGTAATCCAACTATGTGTAGCAAGAGTGCAATCACATTACTTTAATAGTACACTCATCCTTTAGAGCATTTAACAGCATTAGTAAGTTTTACTCTATTAGAATGTTCAGCTACATAACAAGTCACTCTGTAGAGAGTTCAGCTATGCAAACAGTTACCCTGTAGAGAGCTTAGCAACAAACAATGCAAGTCACCCGGTTGAGTTTATCAACAAAAAGTCACCCTGTAAGAAGTTCAGTTATAGACAAGTCACCTTGTAGGCAGTTCAGCTATAAACAAGTCACCCTTCAGCTACAAACAAGCCACCTTGTAGAGAGTTTAGCTGCAAACAAATCACCCTGTTCAGGGTTTAGCTTAGGGGTGGGCGGTATTGATCAATATCATACCACGGTATTTTGATTATAAATATTGCGGTATTACTAAATACCTACTAAATATGTACAAGCCAGATACTCACTATTATCCACAATTAATGCTTAACTGTGTTTCTTTTTCTTTTTAGGATTTGGAAAGCATGCGCATTTTAACAAGTTTTAATTATTCACAATTATAATGTCATACTGTAACTATATACAATCACAATTAACAATTTGTCTTGATGAGTTCTATAAGGTTGATAAGCTAGTCTTTCGTCATCAAAAAGTTGTACAACAAAAAGCTAATACTTTTATAGACCATTAACTTACAAGTTTTTTGATAAAAAGACTAGCATATCAACCTTGTCAGGTTTCATAGTAGCTCTGAACAGTGAGACAACATTTCCTGCTGTGCTAAACAGCCTCTCTGATGCCGAACTGGTGGCACAAACACACAAATACTTTTGTGCAAGCTTTGCAAGTACTGGAAAGTTAAACTGCCGTCTTTTCCACCACATCAGTGGATCCTCTTCAAAATCTAGCCTGTGTCCTGACAGATATCCATCTATTTCCTTCATCACAATCTGTCTATGCTGCTCCTCTTGATTGACGGGGGAAGCGTGCTCTTGTTCTTGTTCTCTAATCCTAGACTCAAAGTCCTTGAACAAAGTTTCAATGTTACGTTTCTTCTTTGGGGCTGATGGCTGCAGAGAAGAGTGTGCAATTTCTTGTGTTCTAGATGATTCTGCTCTAGAACTATTCTGCTGTACTTCTTGTAGTTTGTGGCAAACTTCTAAAGCATCATCAGTCACTTTCTGCTTAATGGACAGCAACTCAACTTCTTGCAAATGTTCAAAGTATTTTACCTTGAAGCGAGGATCTAAGAATGTAGCTACTTGAAGAATTTCATTCACAGTGTCATTTAATCTGCTATAGCGGCCTTTGATGTCATCAACAATACGATGCTTGATATCCCTAGTTAACACTGTATCTTCAGTACCGTCCTTCAGCAAGTCAATTTCCAACAAATACAGCATTGGGATGACAGCTGACACTGTAGCATACTGCTCTCCTGATAAGATGTCTGTCAAGCCAGACAGTGGTGGGACTGCACTATCAGTTGATTCCAGAACATCAAGGTCCTGCCAAGTAGGTACCAGATGGCTAGTAGTGAGGTCAATGCTCAGCACTAATCTGATAGGCTCCTTCTGTTCCAAAATTCTTGATACCATCTTTGACATTGAACCCCACCTGGTAGGGCAGTCCTATAGGTAAAAGAAATATTTCATTTTTTTATTTGTACAAACATGTTTGTACAAACATGTTTGTACAAACATTGAAACATACTTCACATGTTTACCATACTTACTGCAACTAAGGAATGCTGCTTGACTTCCATGTTAATCTGAGCTTTTGTCAGTTCCCTTTTCCTCTTCCAGCTCATTGAAAAAGAACTGACAATTTTCCTACACACACTAAGTGCCCGACTGCATCAACTGTCATCTTGCACAGCCTTAGTGACAGCAAGGTGTAAGTTGTGGCCAAAACAGGGAAGCCTTAGCCAGCCCAAGATCCTCGCAGCAGAAATGATGTTGCTACCATTGTCTATTGTAAGGCAAATTTGGTTAACAACATCCAAGCTCCAAGTCTCCAATGCTGCTTTCATTGCTTCTGCCAAATTAGCTCCTGTGTGATCCTCAGATAAGTATTGGGTCTGAAGCACTTATTACACAGCTGCCATTCATCATTGATGTAGTGTATGGTGTAGCTGATATAAGGTACCATCCCTACACTTGACCACATATCTGTCGTTGATGAAAAATGGCTTATCGAGCTAATTTCTTGCTTAACTTGCTGCTTCAAGGTGGCATGGAGGCTTGGTAAAGCTATTCTTGAAATATGTTTATGACTTGGAATGTCGTAGCGTGAATCAAAAGTTTTAACCATTTTCCTAAAGCCAGCACCTTCGACGGTGTTAAAAGGTAAGCAGCCCTTGGCTATGAAATAAGTAACAGAATCGCTTAGTTCCTTCCATTTCTTTCCCTTCCGATCGTATGGCTGTGAGCGGACCATCACTTCTTGATAAGTAGATTGATTAACAGGTGGAACGCATCTTGCTTGTCGTTCAGTGGAGTCCTCCTTAGCTTTCACTGCATCCATAGCCTCTTTGTACACTGTTGAGTGATTATTCTTTAAATGTGAAAACAAATTCGAGTTGTTTCCATGTTTAGCCAACACGCGTTTACGACAAAGACGACGAACGGCACTTCCATCGTCAACCACTCTCCCATCAGCACCTTTCTCTAAACCAAAATAATCCCATGCTACACTCTTCGTTCCGGTTTTATTAACAAGTTCTGCCATACTGTACAAGCAACTGACTTATTAGCACCAGCTGGAATAATACTGTTCAAGAACCGGTTATTTCCGGTATTCTCGGTATATCGGTCTGCGGTATTTATAACTGTTAAATATTTAATTAATCGGTTTTAAAAATATATTGCACAACAACTAAATACCGGTATACCGCCCACCCCTAGTTTAGCTACAAACAAATTACCCCTGTGCAGAGTTCAGCTACAATCAAATTACCCAGTAGAGAGTTCAGCTACAAACAAGTCACCCTGTAGAGAGTTCAGCTACAAACAAATCATCCTGTGAAAAGCTCAGTTACAAGCAAGTCACTCAGTAGAGAATTCAGCTACAAACAAGTCACCCTGTAGAGAGTTTAACCCAACTGGTAGAGAATTCAGCTGCAAAAAAGTCACACTGTAGCGAGTTCAGCTACAAAAAAAAGATCGCATGTGGAGGGTTCAGCTACAAACCAACAGCCCTGTGGAGAGTTCTACAAACAAGTCAACCGTAGAGAATTCGCTACTTGTCACCATGTAGAGAGTTCAGTTACAATCAAATCACAATCACCAATCAAATTAAATTAGTGCAGCTACAAACAAATTAGTCACACCTGTAGAGGGTTCAGCTAAAATTTAGTGAACTTGTAGAGGAGAGTTTATGTGATAATTTTATACAGTAGTAATAACAAATTTGTATAATTTTAAAGTTAAAAAAACATTTTCCTTATTTCTGCAGTAAAGGAGAAAAGACAGGTAAAAGAAGCCCCAAACCATATAATCACAAAATGAAGTGATGTCTATGTGATGGTAGGTTAATAGCAATTTTTTTAATTGGTATTGAAACTTGGAGAAGGCACCTGAATTGTCGTAATTAAACTTGTTCCATTAACCTACCATCAGGGCCATTTCTAGGCCACCACCTTGGATGCTTTTTGGAGGTTGCACCCTTTTTTACAGCTGGTTGTTTTGAAGTGCTTATGTTAAGTTACTATGAAAAGGAGTGAATAATTTCATGTATGTAGATTTCAGTGTGTATTTGATTCACTGTGAGTGGCACAGGTGGTCTTTAGAGACCTTTATTTAGACTGGTGTCTCCATATGACCTGCTTGGACATTTTCTACTGATATACCAATTGCCTGGTGATGTGCCTATTTTCAGATACCATCATAAAAAGTTGCATTTATGTCAGTACCTATAGCTTGCTGTGGATTAAAGATTATTGTTGGCTGCATTCATGGATATAATTGTGCTTAACCAAGACTAATACAGTGTACGTGACCTGCTGAGCAATAACCAGTCGGTTTTGCACACTCCTCGAATTCCATTTTATTGCTTCTCTGTTATCTATATAGTAACAAAGGAGAGTTTCAGCCTTTTGTGATGAATACTCTTGGAGTTATAGTGCTAGACATTTGGAACAGGAATAAATTTGATTTGTACAGCAACATTATGGCAAATAAATTACAGATGCATTATTAATTGATCATAATTCACAACTGAAACAAGCTATGAAGATGGGATTGGCTTAGTCTGTTCACCATTAACTGGCACATTGATCAAGATATATAGTACTTTCCCTGTACGTCTCTGTGTGGAAAAGAAGAAGGCCATTCCAACAATAAAATGGTGACGGTAAACTTTATTTCTACCATATAGTTAATAAGCACTCATAACTCACATACCATACATATGCTGTACAAACACGAAACAAAGATTTTCTTACTCCCCATGAAAAGGCAAATCTGATGGTATATAGGATGGTGAATCTGATTGTGATTTGAGCTTAGTTTTAATACATATTGATGCAATTAAAACGTGCATAATTTTTTATGTAGCACACATATTTTTATCCAGTTTATTTCAATACAATTTTTTTTGCTAAAATACTCGGTTTTTGCTCAGTGGGTCACATATGGCTTGTAGCAGCAATGCCAAATGATATATTAGAATCGAGGTCAAGCACCAAGTACTTTATTTTTGGTGTAGGTAAATGCTTTAATCATATTCATATAAGGTCTATAGAAGGACTATTTAAGTTTTCAGTCACTTATTGACTATGCACCATGTGTCCTTGGGTCCTTAAGCAAGTGACAACATACTCTAGAATCTGTGCAAAGGACATCTAGTGTTACCAGGCAAGTGATACAATTAAGATGTGAGAATCATTGCACCCTAGCTGTACTTGAGCAAGGAGGATTGTAGATTACATATAGGATATAGCACACACAATGTAGCAAGCAATATGCAGTAGCTCAGTTTAGACCCTTACCCCCTAACTTTACACTACAATATAATTTTTTCAGTGACCAGGATTTGATTGCTTTGATTTTTAGTTTAATGTCATGGTAATCGGCATAGCTATTCTTCCTTACCGGAATAGTAATTGGCATATCCATTCTTCCTTACCAGGTTTGTGGGATAAGGTGGGAGTCAACTAGGCTTATATATTTCATCAGATCGTTCTATCTGAGAACACACTGGCAGGCCACCAGAGGGAAAGGGCAGAAAATAAAAGTAGGGTCCTTACAGTATGGAACAGTATGCCAAATACACTTTTATTGGGGCCCTAAACAGGCTGGCACCAGGGAAAAATTGCTCCACCCCCCTCCCTCCCCGAGTGGTCCTATACACTGATTGGTAACACTCACATGTGGTGAATAGTTATTCTGAGCAAGTTTGAATGGCAGATGTCCTTTGTACAAATTTATAGTGCATTGTCACTTACATACTATAGTATGTACAAATTGAGTTGAATCCTGAAAAACAGCTAAAAAGTAAAAGTGGATTTTTTCTCAACAGAGTTAGCATTTCAGCCAACCGGATGATTAGTGGTAACAGTAGAGGTGTCAACAACAGAAATGTATGGTTTGGCTCCATTACAAGTTTGGGAAAGGGCTGTAATGGACACTGTACTTATATGGCTTCCACAAAGGAAATGCATTGCAAAAATTTTGATTGGCCGTAAAAGTTATGTCAGACATTTGAACAAAAAGATTTTGAAATATTTTTAGTGGATCAAGCAGTACTACAAATGAGCCAAATTTCAAGATCGTGTATAATTGCATCCATGAGTTATTAAATATTTTTGAGGATCCAGCTCAATACGTACATTCTATACCATTCCACTCCACATTCCATATTTTACCAACATCCCGTTATCAACTGCTTTTGTGCTTATTTGCTCACTGTATACACCCACAATAAAACTTTTCATACCATAAAGGTATTGTGAAGCTGGCCATGCAATAATCTTGTGAGAAAGTGCACATCGTCATCTAACTATACTGTATACTTTACATTGGGCATGTATAGGCACATCTGTGTAACTAAGTGGGATTGACTATGTTCTATTTAATTATTGCTCCTGTGCAGTATAAAATAAGTACAAAAGCTAAAAACAAGAACTCAAAATCTGCATGTTTGTATCTAAAACATTTACATTGTTTGCACTAATGAAAATTGCTACGTTTTAGTTTATAATCATAGACAGTGCTGCTGGTTCATATATAACTTACGTTTGGCAATTAAATTCACAGAGTGTATCTCATATACATTACTTTTTTTTAAATTATCACTTTGTGTCTTTTCAAATCAACAGTTGTCAACATGTCATTTGTTACCTTCATTGATGATCCAGTTTCACTGCCGGAGAACATAAGAGCTGTCATTGATTGTGGGGAAGTGATTGATCGGGCAGTTATGGATGGAGGAAGTGTTGCCAATGTGACTTGGTATAAGAATGGCAGACTAATAACTAATGACTCTGGGGAACTTAATGTTGTAGTAGCTGCAGATAACAGATCTATCATAATTACTGATACATTTAGAGGTAACCCAGTTCAAGTTGGAACAGAAGGATTTTATACTTGTGAAGTCTGTATTGTGGGCAGAACATGTTTTAATGTAACACGCTGTACTGATGTATGCAGTAAGTACAATTTAATAATGTGCTTTGGTTTTACATTTTTGTTTTGGTAGTTCCACCTAATTTGAGTAGTGATAGTGGAACTATGACACCCAGTGGTCTAGTGCGTTCAATAACGTGTGGACAAGATGTTGTGATCGATTCATTTGGATTTACCATCTATGAGATATCATGTCCACAGTTTAATGGAAGTTCTATATTGTGTAATAATTCACAAATAAATGGTGTTAGGATATTCAAAGATGGTGTGGAAATTGATGGATCTCCTAATGAAATCTTTCAGGCTGGTCCAGTTCCTGCTCCTACTGAAGATATTTGTGGAACATACACATTCATACTGGAAAATGGATGTGGTAGAGATGTTGCTGTGAGCAGGGTAATTTGTCCAGGTAAGTGTGATAAACACAGCAACGATGTATACTATCATGTGCAGTGCAAACTACTGACTATCAGCAGGATACACAGAAATTTTGAAAATGGGTTTCTACTACAGCTAAGTGACTGTTATATTAGAGTAATTAGTATTGACTGGCTGTTTTATTAGAGTATCTCGATATTTTTCACCAATTGAGTAAAAAGATTTTAAAAACTGCATTGTATATTGTGTGTCCACACAAAAGTTTCTGTTAGACCATGAAAAATTTCACTATAATATGTTGATAATATTGAAATCGCAAACTAATTTTCCTCGTCAAGATGCACTCATCAACTCTGTTTGACCATAAAATATTGTAGTGTACCACATCAAAAAAGCCAGATATCTTTTCAGTAGGAACAGAAGCATCTCATTTTGAAAAATAACTCTTTTGGCATGTTGCCAATTCTAAAAATGTCACCAGCACGAAATGGCTGCTGGCTAACAATTTTACACTACGTATGTCTCAAGCTTGTCAGTTTTGTTTTCTGGAACTGGCATTCTGTATAGGCATATAAAAGCCCACAAAGCACCCTAGTAACTTGGGATTACAGTATAGGGTCATTCCATGCACAATCACCAAAGAATTGTAATGACCCCCCTCGGATTTTGATGAAATTTGGTGTGTATGTAGTACTTATGGTACTTATTCACCATACCAATTTTTAGCCCCATGCACCACATGGTTTCTGATTTATGACCACAAAAATTTTGAATATTTTATGAAAAGTTGGTACGACTTGCATTACAAAATCAACTGTAGCTCACCACTGTATTAATATTTTGAAATAAAATTTTCGGTGAATAAAGATAATTAATTGATCAATTTAAAAATCCATAAATTATGGGATAGCAGCTTAATTAAACTTTCCAAAAGTTGCATAAGAAACTTTGATCCTACATATTTCAAAAAGTGCTGCTTCAAATTCTTTGAATTTTTTACTGAATGATTATTGTGTCATGGTCTATTGTTGATAAAATTTTTGTGGTGGGGTCACAATGGGTTCAGGAGATATAATTAAAAATGTTGTAGCTTATAGTGAAGTATTGTAATCTATTATTGCTGTAAGGGAGTGTACACCAGTATTAACCATTCCTAATGAGGTCATTTCAGATCTGACTTACATAATGAAGATTTTGAAATGCAGTGTAACCTGTATTAGTGACCACCTGTATTGAAAACCACCTTAGTTAATAAAGTTTAACTCTACAGTGTTCTCATGGACCCAGTTTGTATAGATGGACATACTCAGACCTTAATTGCATACTTGTAGCTGGCTAATAAAATTCCAGTCATACAAGACATTGTTCAAATTGCAATGACATGCATTGCAAAGATTCTTCAGTGAGCAAACAACTTTCTACCAGGTATAACATATTCAGTTGCTAACTAGATATTGGAAGTGTGCAGTGACTACTCCTATTGTCTCCATGGCTCAGTCCTGTTGCAATCCATTTGATATACCAGGCCATACTTGGAGTAGCCGTAAGAAGAATCTCAGACCTGTTTCAGCCTGGATGTGTGAAAGAGCTCCAAATATTACTATTGATATGAAGATTTGTGACACATGCAGAAAGAAACTAAGTAAGGAGTCACCTTGGCTAGATGTCACTGAGTCTGCTGCTTCTGAGCTTAATCCTTCTAGCTCACAAGCAACACAATCTGATTCTCTGTTCTTTCATAGTTCAGAAGCAGTATCTTCGCTTAATGTATGTCTAGCAGAGATTGGTGAGACGCCATTTTCTCAGTGTAAAAGCCGTTCAAAGGTTTACTGTGGACAGAAGGTTAAGAAGATTACTGAAGCCTTGCAGCGAACAGTTATCCCAATGGCACCTATGGATGATGGAACTGAGATGATCCAACAACTAAAGGAGAAGTTATGGGAAACAAATAGAAGAAGTGAGCAAGTTCAAGTACTAACAGTTTTACCAAAGAGTTGGACAGTGAAAAAAATACAGCAAGAGTTTGGTGTCTCGGAGTATTTAGCACGACAATCAAAGAAGCTGGTAGAGGAACGAGGCATTCTTTCTCTTCCTGGTCCATCACGCAGACCTTCACTTTCACCAGAAACATTTACCACTGTTTGCAATTTCTATGAATCTGATGAGATTAGTCGTGTTATGCCTGGAAAGAAGGATTTCGTGTCAGTGAAGAAGGAGGGAAAACGTGAGTATTTTCAAAAGCGACTGGTCCTGAGTGATTTAAAACAGGTGTACCGTGAGTTCAAAGAGAAATTCCCAAATTACAAAATTGGGTTTTCAAAGTTTGCTGAGCTGAGACCAAAACATTGTGTATTAGCAGGAGCAAGTGGTACTCACTCAGTTTGTGTGTGTACAATACATCAGAATGTGAAGTTGATGTCATTGGTCCAGGAGATGCAGATACCTGAGCTACCAACGTATCACCACTGTTTGGGGAAGACAATGTGTAACCCCCCACATCCTAGGTGCTATTTAGGAGAATGTGATGCCTGTCCCAAGATTGAAATTTTGAAGGAAGACCTACTTAATCACTTTGATGAGATCGATGTTGAACAGATTGTTTATAAGCAGTGGGTGTCCACCGATCGATCTACACTAGAGACGTTTTGTTCCCCTATTGAGGAATTTGCTGATACCTTTTGTAAGAAGATAGAGCTCTTGCGTCCCCATTCATTTATTGCCTCAGAACAGGCATCATTCTATGCAAACTGTAAGACAACTTTGAAGATGGGAGAGTTCCTAGTCACTGTAGATTTTTCAGAGAATTATTCTTTTATTTTACAAGATGCTGCCCAAGGGTTTCATTGGAACAATTCCTCAGCAACCCTACATCCCTTTGTCGCCTACTACCTGGATTCTGAAGAACTACGCCACTTGAGTTATGTGGTGATTTCTGACTGTCTCCACCATGATACTGTTGCTGTCCACCTATTCCAAAGATCTTTCATCACCTTTCTGAAACAGTTCCTGCCGGCAAGATTGCACCCTTGTAAAATTATCTATTTCTCTGATGGTGCTGCACCACAGTACAAAAATAGGAAGAATTTCCTAAACTTATGTCACCACAAAGATGATTTTGGAGTTGAAGCTGAATGGCATTTTTCAGCCACTTCACATGGAAAAGGAGCATGTGATGGTCTAGGTGGAACAGTCAAACGACTTGCTGCTCGTGCCAGCTTACAAAGGCCATACAATGATCAGCTCATGACAGCACGTCAGTTGTTTGATTGGGCATGTAGCAACATTTCTGCTGCTCACTTTGGTTATTGTAGCAATGAAGATTACAGGAAAGAATTGAGTAGTTTGGAAGGTCGCTTTCAATTGTCACGGACAATTCCTGGTACAAGAAAACTACACTGTTTTGTGCCAGTTTCAGACAGTACAGTGGAAGTAAAGTTTTACTCTTCATCTCATACTTCCAGGAAAGAGAGAGTGGCTCTAGGAAAGAATGAAATTCCACCTGAATCAATTGCTGGATTTGTCACATGTTTACATGAAGGGAATTGGTGGTTCGCTTGTGTGCTTAAAGTTTGCTGTGATACAAACAAAGTACAACTGACGTTTCTGCATCCACATGGTCCATCAAACTCATTCAAGTACCCAGAGCCACAGAATATCCACACTATACCAATGGATCATATTCTAACTCTTGTAGACCCAAGGACGAGAAGTGGTCGTGTGTACTCTTTGACAAAGAAAGAAATGACTCTTGCTACAAAATTGCTTCACACTATATCATCACAGTTATAAAATAGTACTAGCTACATGCCTGTTTCACAAGTTGCTTATGCACACATTTAACTTGAAGTGAATTAAAGTGTCCTCTGTGTATGTACAAATCAGCATTATAAGTTGTCCAATGTTATCTGCTATAATTCTGTGCATGCTGCTAAATAATAGCACCTATCTTGTAATTCCATAGAGAGTTCAAATGGTCTTGATTTCATAATTAGAGGATGTGTCTGGTTGTTAACCGAAGACTATTAATATGCATTAAACTTTCGTAAACTAAGGATGGTTTTTCAATACAGGTGGTCACTAATACAGGTTACACTGCATTTCAAAATCTTCATTATGTAAGACAGATCTGAAATGACCTTATTAGGAATGGTTAATACTGGTGTACACTCCCTTAAAGCAATAATAGACTACAATACTTCACTATAAGCTACAACATTTTTAATTATATCTCCTGAACCCATTGTGACCCCACCACAAAAATTTTATCAACAATAGACCATGACACAATAATCATTCAGTAAACAATTCAAAGAATTTGAAGCAGCACTTTTTGAAATATGTAGGATCAAAGTTTCTTATGCAACTTTTGAAAAGTTTAATTAAGCTGCTATCCCATAATTTATGGATTTTTAAATTGATCAATTAATTATCTTCATTCACCGAAAATTTTATTTCAAAATATTAATACAGTGGTGAGCTACAGTTGATTTTGTAATGCAAGTCGTACCAACTTTTCATAAAATATTCAAAATTTTGTGGTCATAAATCAGAAACCATGTGGTGCAGGGGGCTAAAAATTGGTATGGTGAATAAGTACCATAAGTACTACATACACACCAAATTTCATCAAAATCCGAGGGGGGTCATTACAATTCTTTGGTGATTGTGCATGGAATGACCCTATAGTGACTGGAGACAATGTTATTCTTTTGGTCTGCTTAATGATGTTATGCAAAATAAAATAATTATGTGTATTTAGTGGTGGCATGTACTTTTAGCCTAGAACTAGTCACTTCCATTAACTTATACGTAAAAGCCATGCTGCCACCCTTATGTAAGTACTCATGATATCCTAAACATATGCACCTACATATCTATAATGGAAGAAGCTGCTTCTTGGTCCAGATATTTTGAAAAACCATAGATGACTTCATATTCAGTAGATACCACACTGATGAGTTGCTTGGCAGATCTAGATGGGTTGCTGGTGTTTTGGCTTTAAACATAGCTCAGTATGTAGCAGTCTAGTTACAGTACAGTACCACCTAAACACAACGTTGTCTCATGAGAGTACAAGAGATTTAATAAATTGCTTATAAAGGGCATGGCATCTGTTGTACTTGTGAGTATTCATCCCAAATGCAACGGGATGAATGCTTATGAGTAAAATGGGTACCACGCCCTTTAATTAGTGAGTTTTTAAATTGCTTGCACTCTCACAAGACGACATTGTGTTTGAGTGGTACATACCGTAGCTCAACAACTGTGTTACTGCTGTTGATAATTTACTGTAGCAAAAGTACTAATAATAAATACTTTAGGTTTAAGGAAGAAAATCCATCCCTCCTGGAGGAAGACTGAGTGTGACCCCGACTAGACATTGGGTGACTTGCAGTTCGAATCCTGGGGTTGGAGGGATTTTTTCCTTACTTTGGCCCCTTTTCTGTTACACCTTATCAGTCAGTCAGTGAGTCAAGTCATTAGGTCTAAGACCCTGAAACTAGGTTAGGTAATCCTAAGGCTGCAGCACATGTTGCTGTCAGACCTTCAGTGCTGGTCACTGTAAAGTACTAATAATAAATACTTTAGGGTTAAGGAAGAAAATCCATCCCTCCTGGAGGAAGACTGAGTGTGGCCCCGACTAGACATTGGGTGACCTGCAGTTTGAATCCTGGGGTTGGAGGGATTTTTTTCCTTACTTTGGCCCCTTTTCTGTTACACCTTATCAGTCAGTCAGTGAGTCAAGTCATTAGGTCTAAGTCCCTGAAACTAGGTTAGGTAATCGTATGGCTGCAGCACATGTCAAACCTTCAGTGCTGGTCACTGTAAAGTACTAATTATACAACCAAGTGCTAAGAATAATACGAAATGCGGTTAAAATTACGTCATTAATAATGAATGAATAATAAATAAATACTAAATAATGTTTGAGAAAACTACGAGGCCTAGAGACATGAACTAAGCGGGGATAGATTCGCCTGTGAATGAAGGCACAACCGTATAATAAGCACACCTGTTCGTGCTGATGACCTTACCGTACGTGTAATTGTATATAATGCACAGCACCACACCCTAGTTTAATTACAGATTGCTCGAAGGAGAAGATTATAAGTAAACGCCCGTGGAGTTACTACAGCAGAGCCAGAGGCCACCTTACACATAAACAACAACATTACAAGTATGTTTAAATGTGCGCTCCAGGCATCATGCAGTGAACAACCAGCTGATGACCAGTTGGGATACCAGCTGATGCGCTCGTAAACAACCAGCTGAAACAACAAGGTAACGAGTAATGTAATATTTGTACCAGTAGTTGTATTATACATCTTCATCCTTCATCTGACTTGCTAGCGGCTGAAATTATTTTCCACTCGGCTTAACTACTACTCTACTGTGAGTCTGTAATAGCTAAACAAGAAGCCGATGCAGTGCTTCATATACAACAATGCGTAACTACCTCCTGTATGTTGTGCATGGCTGTATGCATAATATTATAGACTGTGATCACTGTGCCAATGCCACAACACTGATATACTGGCACATCACCAGTGGCTTCTAGTTACAACAGAGTCTGTTGTGCCATATTGGAGAATTGTGTCTTCACCATGTCCCTTGTTCTGCATAGCCTCACTTCACTGCTGAGTCATTTTCAGAGACTCGTCACACCTACAATATATAGTTACTTTCAATATAGCTAACTCAACATGGAACCAAATCAGGGCTGGTTCACTTTTTAAACATTGGGTGGGCCAAATTGTTATACTTACCAGGGGTAAAAGTCACTGCACACTGCGTTTGCAAAATGCAAAGCATTTTTCCCTTTAGGGGGGTCTGGGGTGCATGCCCCCGCAGGAAGTTATTGAAATTTAGATGCTTGAGAATGAAAATTATGATAATTCTGACAGAAATCTTGCTAAACGTAATCAGTATTTTCAAAACTAGTTAGTATCCAGCTTAAAATTTTTGTCAGTCCATCTTTCCATTTGTTGAAAGCTGCCAGCAATGCAATGTTGGTTATACACTTAATATTAAACTTACAAAAGTTTGATCAGACCTTGTTATGTATTTTCTTCTCCCTGGTAGCCTTCGGCTAGTGTGGCAAAACACTTCTTTATCATCATAATGAAGAAAGCTGATTCAGTAAACCATGAATGTTGGAAAGAGCGATTCCTATGTCTTCGTAAAAGTAATAAGAGGATGAAAATTAATGGTTAACTTGTCCAGTTCAATGACTCATGTTGTCACATATTGAGGCCCTAAACGCCTAAATAAATGCCATAAACACCTGTCCTAAATAAAGGCCAGGGGCATTACTTTACAAGGTCCATGGTGTGAGATAATAATCATGAATGGCCTCCTACAACAACTACAACAATGGCAACAGCAGCTGTTACAAGGAGAAACATGGCCAGCCGCTTCAGTGACCAGGCGACAGAATAATTAAACTAAACTGTAGCATGCGTGCATCGTTATACTGCTTTTAATTTTTACATGAATTTTATTCTATTATGCAAGCCTAATAGTAAAATGATAGGTTAATTAAACAGCAGAACCACATGTAAGCTAAAGCAATTATTATAAACTCATGTCCCTTGGTGCTAGTAGTACTACATGTTCTATTACACAGGAACTGTAGCATGGTCAATGGCTATATTGCAAGCAAAGATTGGATAACACAGGTGTACACTTCCTGACACCTGGGTGATTATTTTTATAATTTAGGTATGCAGTTACGTAACATCATAAAAGAATTGAAGTTACAAAAGAAATGGAATTTACTCTAATAGAACACGCAGGATAGCACACAGACAAAGAAACATGCACCCAGTTGGCCTGTCCTATACCCTTCAAATGTGCTACCGTATACTTTTCTATGCTGTGAAACAATACCAGGATGCTACATGAGGGAAAAAGTTAAGTATACACCAAAAGGTAGATAAAACAGAAAAAAATTGTTCTGGTGGTGGATTTAAACCCGCAGCCTACACTGCAGTAACCACAACAAGGTACTTTACCAGCTGAGCTGCTTGTCCTGTGATCTGCTATGGAATGCAATCTCTATATCATGGCCTTCAATGTGCTGTAGCAGATGAAAGAAAGCATGTAGAACCTTGCAATAAACTTTGTGAGGTAGCCAGATGATGAGCATTTTATTTCGTGCATGAATTAGTTCAATACATGCACAGATTTGTGAGTAAGCAGCATCAATAACTAGCATATGAAAAAGTATGTCACAAAAAGGTGGAACAGAGAAGAAAAACAGTTGTCATAAGATATATAGCCTTATTTGTAAGTGAATTGTCTATAGAACTAATGGTGAAAACTGTATGAGAACCAAACTATAAGTTACACTGTATGCGAATAACAGTAGCTTTTTACAAGTGTTTTCACTTAGTAGTTACTATTAAGAACTGGTTTAACTCCTTTATTTTATGGCTTCAGTACATTACAGGAGCAGATCCAGGGGGGGTTCAAAGGGTTCCATGGAACCCCCCTTTAAAAGAGCCTCTCTTACTTGAGATACTCTAATAGAGCAGTCAAATCGAGATACTCTAATAGAGCAGTCACAGTAGACTTTTGAGGAGCAGTGTAGCAAGCTATGTATCTAGTTATAAATAAGGAAATATAGTTGGTGAGGGCATCTATGTTAAGGGGTAGCTATTGTCAGCAGATGTTGATTTTTTTTTTTTGGTCTTCAACTTACAGCTGGGCTACGTTGCAATTCCAAAGTGGAACCTCCCTTTTTAAAAGTCTGGATCCGCCCCTGCATTATTATTAGCATCCACAGCATTCAGTGGTTGCACAGCATTGCATTTGACTTATTTGGTTTTTAAAATATATATATATATATATATCTAAAAGTGATTCTTTAATGTACAACTATTTTTAGGTGATCCACCAGATATTGACGAGGGACCATTTGAACCACAACCGGATCCTATTACTCCTGGAGACAAAATGGTCCAAACAGGGACAACTGCATATGTTATTGATGGAAATGATGTTACCATTGAATGTAACATTGTCAGTGGAACGCATCCAATAACTATTAGTTGGTTTAGAAATGGAGTGGAGGATACATCATTTGGAAATGTGTCGACAATCACCATATCAAATGTAAATGATGGAGACATGTATATGTGTAGAGCACAAAATAGAGTTGGATTTGACGAGGAAACCACCATGATAGTAGTTCAACGTAAGTGGTATATACTGTATGCTGTGCTAGTTGGAGATAGCTTGTTGCAGTTATGTAACACTATTATACCACCACAGCAAGATATAATGCTTGAATTTCATTTGCTACTTAGAGGTATCTATATAGATCCCTGACAGGCAATACAAAACATGGAAATTACACACCTGTAACACTGGCAGCGCATGAGTGTTTAACTGGATAACAAGTGCTGTACTAATTCTATACTAATAAATGCCACGTCACAAGCAGCTGTGATGGTACAACAAAGAGCTGTGGTCTAAATAAGTTAGACTTTAAAATAAAGGGTTTCACAGGGCTCCACAGTTCTTCTCCATTGTCTAGAAATCCAAAGTAACCATGTGGCTATTAGTCTATTGACAATAATGAAGTTTAGGTTAGCACAAGGAAGAAGCCTTGAGGTTGTTGTTTACATGTTCGGTGGCTTGTTTATTTTAGGTTGCTAGGTGATATTTCATTTTTAGGTAGTAAACACGACTGCTCTGTAGTAACTTCCTCTTTTGTTCATTAAACTGTAGCATCAGCTAATAACAACTGTATTAGTTAGAACAGGCTGGAAAGGTTTCTACATTATTAATTTTAGAGACCTGTGGGAGAGGTTATTCACAAACCTAATTACTGAGGCCCCAGGCCGAAGTAATTAATTGTAGCCCACATCATCTGAGGGGCTCTTAATAGTGTAGAAACTGATGTTGGCTCGTTCTTAAATTTTTTTCCTGGATGAAGTAGGTAAAGAAAGAATGACAGTAAGTGGCAACTGTGAGAGCTAATTAGCATTAGGATTTATCCTAAAGTCAAGTTGATCATGTCAGTTCCACTGTACCAGCATGACATTCATACCGTACGTACATGACAAAAGTGTCAGTATCAAGTATAAGCTAACAGTATACATATTTGTTTTTGGCTTTGCTGATTTTTGTGTGATGAATGTAGTAAACAACCACTGGTGAGACCACAGGTTACTAACTATTTGGTAACCTCAAAAATATTACATAAAATTTTCCAATTGCATTTATATCTGTAATAGCCCACTCGATCAACAAAATCACGAGCAAAAGTTCAGCAAGTTTCCATTTCATTAAGGGTGAATTGTGTGCATTTACATGCCCTATTTATACATAAAATGACCTGAGCTGTAGTTATAACAATCAAGTGTAGGTTAGAGTCCTAGCATGAAGATGCGAGGGTGTACAGACAATTCCCTAGTGAGGCTTTTTATTTTGGAGCAAAGAGTCCCTGCAAGTCCTCACTGAGTATATAGTTCATTGGTAACTACGTCTGAAGGGATGGTAGAAGGTCTGATATTGTGTTAGATACTGGTTGTACTAGGACCTTAGTCCATAGGTACCTTATCAGTGATGGAAGGTGAGTGTGTTACAGTCCAGTGTGCTCACAGGTGACCTATCCTCTTGCCAATGTATAGAGTTTAAAGTACAGAGAGAGCTGCTTGTTTGTCTTTTTCTACACCATGGGTCTCCACAGCTTGGTGAGAAAATCTTCAATGTCATTGTTCTCCCCCAGTTTCATAAGCTTCAGCGACTCTGGTCCCACTTCCATACAATGCAGCCTTTGCTCTGTTAGCCCTTGAATAATTTTTCGTACTGTCTCATGTTTGCTTACCATTCTAGCAGTCTCTCTTCTTTGTATTAGCATCATTCTTCTAGTGTTGCACCGATAATCGGTTCAATAATCGGTATCGGGCCGATATTGGCTACTAGCCAATTAATCGGTTTTGATTAAATCAAGGCCGATGTTAATCTCCACTGCGCTGTGTAGTATAATGATGTGGGGGAGGCTAGACATAAGTTATTTGGCATTTTAATTAAGTTATGTGTTAATGATTTAGCGGTGACTACAAGCCATGCCCATAATAAACTGTCAGGGTTTAGGCCATGCCCAACAATAAGCTGAGGTTTTTAGGTTTCTATGTAGTGCCAGCCACTTGTCTCAACTGTATAGCAGTAGTAAAATGTACTTAAAACCTGTTTACCATGAGTAACTTTTACTTGTGGTATACATCTAACTTTACATTTTAGCCTAGAATGAGCTGTATATCAATGGTTATGTCACTAATATGAGCCATTTAATAATGATGAGGATGAGTGTTAGTGTTATTAGTGTATATCGGATCGGTTATCGGTATCGGCTAATTCTGTTGCTTAATATCGGTTATCGGAATAATCGGCTAATTTGGATATCGGTGCAACACTACATTCTTCACGCTGTGCTTTCTCACAGAGTTCTCGCTCTTCTTGGGATCTCTCCTCTTATCTACGGGATTCCTCCATCCAGGCCTTCAGCAACTCTGTGCCCTGTGACATTTTGAACCCCTCTCTTACTTCAGACTGGTAGGTTTTCCCAGAATGTAGCATATGCAAGCCAGTAACTCCTGTCACCAAATGTGATAGCCCACTCGATCAACAAAATTGCAAGTGAAAGATCAACAAGTTTTCATTTCTTTGAGAGCAGATTGAAGGCACAAATGCACATTTGCTTATACAAAAGACCTCAGCTGTAGTTATAACAATCAACAACATTTTTGAAAATTTAACAGTAACATTAGTTAGCGGTCTTTCTGTGGCTTCCTTGGCTTTATCTGCTGTTCTACTGTAGACTCCGGTTATTAGGCATCCATGGTTATTAAGCACATATTACCTGTTAAGTGCATATGGAATACTTGCGCTAGACACCTGTTTGTTAAGCGCATATGGTTTAAATTGCCTCTGTAACCTCGTGCTACATAGAATTGCAGCAAAAATTTGTCAGAACGAATCAGACATGTTACAGCACACTTGATGCCTCGCCAGGCCCGTATCTGGCAGAAACTGCCATCTGTAATAATAATAGCTGTAGCTACCTTACTTCTCAGGATTTCCATTTCCACGACTGAAGCAAACTATTTACTGGTGTTCAAATCGCTTGAAAAGTATAGTGGGCACAACTAATGTCCTCGTAGCAGAAATTCCTACTGTAATTTATAAGAGCCCTACGCTTAACGGGCATAGTAAATTTCACAAATAATTTCTCCAAAAATTATAAGCGCATGTGCCTAATAACTAGAGTCTACGGTATCACAATGTCCCTGTGAAGCCATACAGACAATATAATAGTTATATATAGTCCAAGCCAAAATGCAGTATCAGCATAACATGTTTATGTAAGCTGAATATGAAACTATATACATAAAAGTGCTCACAGTTTTTACTTGGATATAAGCCAATCACAGTAGCCGTAGATATTAACAGTCATCCTTTGCTGTATATGAAGCCATATACATCAAGGTACCAACAGTCTTTTTCTTGAGCATCAGCCAGTTATCTCACAGCAGTCATATCAAGACTCATGGTAGCCGCGTGGCCAGTAAAGCAGAAACGCGCGCCACAGACAATATGGTATAAAAATTATTACCATGGAGTAGCACAACAACTTGTTTGTGTTTTGCTAAAAGTATTCACATGGTTGGTCAGTATCTATTGAATAAATGTTATTGTAATTATTTATTTTGTAGCAATTACAGTAACATTTAGCCAAATAACATACAGTGTTGATGAGGATCATGGGCCAGCACAACCTGTACTAGTTCTCAGTAACCCATCATCAACTGATATTAATGTACAAGTTAGAGATACTGAGAGTACTGCTACTAGTGAGTGAAGTAACATCATCACAAGATGTTAATAGTAGTAATAATGTTACAGATGGAGGTGTTGATTATGATTCTGGAATATACAATGTCATAATTCCTGCTGGAGAGACCAGTGTTCCATTTGATGTTCCAATAAATGATGATAATATATTTGAAAGCAATGAGGACTTTGGTCTTACTATTATTCCTAATACACTACCTGATGGTGTTACTCGTGGTAATCCTGATAGTGCTACAGTAACTATAGTGGATAATGATCGTAAGTGATGTATATAAAGTACAATTATAGAACTTTGTGCGGTCTAGATCAAAGGGAGAACTGTATGTAAAATTTCATAAAGTACACTTTAGGACAAACAGTGCTTTATTGCCCAAAGGGTGCTTTATTGTACAATTAAAGCACTCTTTGCGGTGCAATAAAGCACTCTTTGTGGGAAATAAAGCACAGGTGCCCACGTACTCTAGTACAGGCTAATAACTCGTGGTGCTCATGCCAGTACGACTAATCACCCAAGCCGGTGCTGGCTAGTACAACTAATCACCCAAGCCGGTGCTGGCTGATAGCCCACGTCACCCTGAATGGTCAATCACCCCAGCCAACATGAGTTCTACCACTGGATTGCTTTTATAGACATATCTAAATACTTCGATGATGGGTGGGAGAAGGTAACGTTGCTGTTACGTTTGTTAATGTAAACAGACAAGTCCTGGAGATATCACAGAAATACTTCACCATGTGTCACAATAGAATCGATTGTGGGTCGTGACCAAAACCTGCCAAAATATGTCTACCATACCAAACTGTGGTGAACTACGCATGAGTTGCTTTGTTAAACTAGTTTGTGTGCATTCAGGCTGCTAATAATTCATGCAACGCATGTTAATTATGTATGGCTGCAAGCTACCACTAGAAAGTTCCATAAATCATTTAAAACATTGCCTTGCTCGTGTTGTATGAAAAATAAAGCACTGGGCACTTGGCCTCGTGGCTTATTTTTCATATAGCACTCGCAGCAATGCTTTAACATATGAATAAAATGCTGTATACATTTGACTAGTTCAATATAGTTTCATAATACTTGTTTCTAAAATAACATTTACTGCAACCTGATGTTACTGAAATATTTTGCAATTCATTAATTACTTTCCTTAAATTTACATGTAATACTTTGTAAATTGTTGTGTAAACACACTAGTATCTTGCATCAATTTGTGAGATGATGAAACTGAAAATATAGTGACACAAAGTCCCTACTTCAGCCTATACCCATGGGATTAAATGTTCAGGTGTAGGTGACCTCCCTAGTTTCATTACTTTTTATTTCTTTGATTCCTAATCAAACTTTAAATTCCTAATTTTTACTTGTACTTGTTTGTCAACTTTCTGTAGTGTTATTATGACTGGTGAACTAACACATACCACGTTTGTTAGAAAAAAGAATGGTACCAGGCATATTGTTTTCATCTATGCATGCCCAACTGTATATCAATTACTAGTGGCTAATAATAAGCTTCATTTTCACCCTGTTACACAGCATTACAAACGAAGAATATTATGAGAAGGACTTTTACAATCAATCCATTCACAACGGAAAACTCGGACAATTCTCATTACAAACGTAGGAAAGCCATCATGTGGCACTGCAACAAATTGACACATTGCAGTGTGGGAGGACACAGGTAGGTCCATGAAGCGTGCATTGAACATACTATGGTATGTCAAAAGACACCTGTCAAGTGATGTAAAACAGTGCAAAAAAATCAAGCCCATAGCCTTAACCGTTATCGAGTTACTCTTGTGTGAAGACATCAGTCAGTCAGGCAGTCAGTCAGGCAATCAGTCAGTAGAAAATTTCTCTGAATAATTTCTTTAAAATTTTTTTGCAACCTACTGGAAGCATTTTAAGTCATACTGAAGGCACTTTCGGCTTGATTATGCCTAACCAACATTGCCAAGGTGCCATGAATGTATTGTGAGGCTGGTTTTAGGGTGATAGTTTTGGGCAAGAAAACCCTGACCTTCATGTTCCACACATGGAAGGGTTTTACTGATCTAGATAGCACAATTTATACTAATGCAATGTCATTAGATTATGAAATTTCTATTTCCCCTGTAGCAATTACTGTATCATTTAGCCAAACAACCTACAGTGTTGATGAAGATGATGGACCAGCACAACCTGTACTAGTTCTCAGTAACCCATCATCAACTGATATTACTGTACAAGTTAGAGATACTGAGAATACTGCTACTAGTGAGTGAAGTAACATCATCACAAAATGTTAATAGTAGTAATAATGTTACAGATGGAGGTGTTGATTATGATTCTGGAATATACAATGTTGTAATTCCTACTGGAGAGACCACTGTTCCATTTGATGTTCCAATAAGTGATGATAGTATATTTGAAGGCAATAAGGACTTTGATCTCACTATTATTTGTGGTACACTACCTAATGGTGTTACTTGTGGTAATCCTGATAATGCTACAGTGACTATAGTGGATGATGAGGGTAAGTGATATATTATAATTGTACACATTTTTTCTTTTGTTTGGAAAAGTTTTATTGATGTACATGCACATACACTGGGGATTCACTCCAGTCCATGGACTGCCAGTTGTTCCTCAGGCCACTACCTGAATATAGTGAGCAGGTGACATGTCAAAACAATCTTATTTATAAGCAAATCATCAATCAGGCTGGTCATCATTGTCTTCTTCATGCAACAAAACCATACTGAGGACTAATGTGCTAATTTTCTGTCTACACTTTCCTTGAGCAGATGCCACAAAATTATTTTATTTAAGTGCTTACACTACTGTAAAAGGTAGTGGACACCCAGTAGATATCTGTAACTTTACGAGACCACAATCTTGGTTCACTAGTAACAATCAAGCTCAAAGATCACACCTCTTAACAATCTATTTACTTGAACAAGATGATCTTATCCCCTTACTGGTCTAGCTGTATTTAAAATAGTAGCATGGTAAAATAAGGAATAATGACCATGCCTCTCGGTAGGCAAGTGGCTGACTCAAGATACTCCAATACAGCAGTCACCCTAATAGAACAGTCACAAGTTTATAACTATGCTTTAATAAAAAAACTAAAAACTAAAATTATTAATATAAAGGGATCCAAGCAATAACAAGTTAATGTTGTGCAACTTTTAATAACCAGGCACCCATGCAGTTAATAGTATCTAATCAAAAACAGCCAAGCTATAAAAAAAGGAGTGCGGCCCTTGAAAAGGCTATGGTGAAAAAAGATGTGAAATCCAAGGTGGCGGCCAAGAAATGGCTGTGATAGTAGGTTAATGGTAAAAATTTTAATAACGACAATTCAGGTGAATTTGGTGCCGCTTGGTCAATTCGCACAAAATTCACCTGAATTGTCATTATTAAAATTTTTACTATTAACCTACCATCACAGCCATTTCTTGGCCGCCACCTTGGATTTCACATCTTTTTTCACCATAGCCTTTTCAAGGGCTGCACTCCTTTTTTTACAGCTTGGCTGTTTTTGATTAGATTTCACTTCTTTTTGTATTTGTATATCCCAAAGCCGGCCTATGGCCAGCTTTGGGGCTTTTTAACCTATATATTTTTCTTTACCACAGGGAAAAGAAAAAGATGAAGCAGATTTTATAAATACTTTAACTCATTCTGATTTTATCAGTAAATGTACAAATTATATATTATAATGCATATATCAAGAGTTCATAATATAAAAAGAGAGCATATATTTATTACATGTCAATTAATCCCCACAGGATAATTTGCAGCTGATCTCTCTACTGGGTGACTTGAAATGTAGCTGAACTCTCTACAGGGTGATCTGCTTGCATGTAGATGAACTCTTTACAGGATTCTCTCTACAGGGTGACTTGACTCTAGCTGAACTCTCTGCAGGGTTATCTGTTTGTAGTTGAATTCTCTACAGGGTGATTTGTTTGCAGCTGATGAACTCTCTACAAGGTAACTTCTTCTAGCTGATCTGTCTACAGGGTGACTTGTTTCTAGCTGGTCTCTCTACAGGGCGATTTGTTTGTAGCTGAATTCTCTACAGCTTGATGTGTTTGCAGCTGAACTCTCTACATGGTGGTTGCTTTGTAGCTGAACTCTCTAAAAAGTGACTTCTTCTAGCTGAACTCTCTACAGGGTGATCTTTTCATAGCTGAACTCTCTACAGGATGATTTGTTTGCAGCTGAACTCTCTACATGATGATTTCTTTGTAGCTGAACTCTCTACAGGGTGACTTGTTTCTAGCTGGTCTCTCTACAGGGCGATTTGTTTGTAGCTGAATTCTCTACAGGTTGATGTGTTTGCAGCTGAACTCTCTACATGGTGGTTGCTTTGTAGCTGAACTCTCTAAAAAGTGACTTCTTCTAGCTGAACTCTCTACAGGGTGATCTTTTCATAGCTGAACTCTCTACAGGATGATTTGTTTGCAGCTGAACTCTCTACAGGGTGATCTTTTCATAGCTGAACTCTCTACAGGGTGATTTGTTTGTAGCTGAATTCTCTACAGGGTGATTTATTTGCAGCTGAACTCTCTACATGGTAGTTTCTTTGTAGCTGAACTCTCTACAATGTGACTTCTTCTAGCTGAACTCTCTACAGGGTGACTTGTTTCTAGCTGATCTCTCTACAGGGTGACTTGTTTCTAGCTGAACTCTCTAGAGGGAATTTGTTTGCAGGTGAACTCTCTACAAGGTAACTTCTTCTACCTGATCTTTCTACAGGGTGATTTGTCTGTAGCTGAATTCTCTACAGGGTGACTTGTTTCTAGCTGAACTCTCTACAGAGTGATTGATTTTTTTGCAGCTGAACTCTCTACATTGTGGTTTCTTTGTAACTGAACTCTCTACAGTGTGATTTGTTTGTAGCTGAACTCCCTACAAGGTAACTTCTTCTAGCTGATCTTTCTACAGGGCGATTTGTTTGTAGCTGAGTTCTCTACAGGGTGATTTATTTACAGCTGAACTCTCTACATGGTAGTTTCTTTGTAGCTGAACTCTCTACAATGTGACTTCTTCTAGCTGAACTCTCTACAGGGTGAATTGTTTCTAGCTGATCTCTCTACAGGGTGACTTGTTTCTAGCTGAACTCTCTACAGGGAATTTGTTTGCAGCTGAACTCTCTACAAGGTAACTTCTTCTACCTGATCTTTCTACAGGGTGATTTGTCTGTAGCTGAATTCTCTACAGGGTGACTTGTTTCTAGCTGAACTCTCTACAGAGTGATTGATTTTTTTGCAGCTGAACTCTCTACATTGTGGTTTCTTTGTAACTGAACTCTCTACAGTGTGATTTGTTTGTAGCTGAACTCCCTACAAGGTAACTTCTTCTAGCTGATCTTTCTACAGGGCGATTTGTTTGTAGCTGAGTTCTCTACAGGGTGATTTATTTACAGCTGAACTCTCTACATGGTAGTTTCTTTGTAGCTGAACTCTCTACAATGTGACTTCTTCTAGCTGAACTCTCTACAGGGTGAATTGTTTCTAGCTGATCTCTCTACAGGGTGACTTGTTTCTAGCTGAACTCTCTACAGGGAATTTGTTTGCAGCTGAACTCTCTACAAGGTAACTTCTTCTACCTGATCTTTCTACAGGGTGATTTGTCTGTAGCTGAATTCTCTACAGGGTGACTTGTTTCTAGCTGAACTCTCTACAGAGTGATTGATTTTTTTGCAGCTGAACTCTCTAAATTGTGGTTTCTTTGTAACTGAACTCTCTACAGTGTGATTTGTTTGTAGCTGAACTCCCTACAAGGTAACTTCTTCTAGCTGATCTTTCTACAGGGCGATTTGTTTGTAGCTGAGTTCTCTACAGGGTGATTTATTTACAGCTGAACTCTCTACATGGTAGTTTCTTTGTAGCTGAACTCTCTACAATGTGACTTCTTCTAGCTGAACTCTCTACAGGGTGACTTGTTTCTAGCTGATCTCTCTACAGGGTGACTTGTTTCTAGCTGAACTCTCTACAGGGAATTTGTTTGCAGCTGAACTCTCTACAAGGTAACTTCTTCTACCTGATCTTTCTACAGGGTGATTTGTCTGTAGCTGAATTCTCTACAGGGTGACTTGTTTCTAGCTGATCTCTGTACAGGGTGACTTGTTCCTGCTGAACTCTCTACAGGTGGTTTGTTTGCAGCTGAACTCTCTTACATGGTGGTTTCTTTGTAGCTGAACTCTCTACAAGGTGACTTCTTCTAGCTGATCTCTCTACAACATGACTTGTTTCTAACTGAACTCTCTACAGTGTGATCTGTTCATAGTGGAACTTTCTACTGGGTGATTTGTTTGCAGCTGAACTCTTTGCATGATTGTTTCTTTGTAACTGAACTCTCTACAAGGTAACTTCTTCTAGCTGATCTCTCTACAGGGCAAATTGTTTGAGCTAAACTATCTACATGATGGTTTCTTTGTAGCTGAACTCTCTATTAGGTACCTTCTTCTGGCTGATATGACTACAGGGTGACTTGTTTGTAACTGAATTCCCTACAGAATAATTTGCAATGTAATATAATTGAGTAAATTATAAATGCAGCTGAATGCTTTATTAGGGTGACTGTTCTATTAGAGTATCTCGATCTCGCATTTGCTACACGTACTTGCCTTTCGAATCATAACTCAGTGGTTTGTAATCCGATTCTTCTGTACTACTGCAAGGACTTCCTATGATGATTATTCCAGCTACATACTGATTTTCAGCTCATTTGCTCTAAGCGGTTTGCCTGATAGACACGAAAACTAATAGTTCTTTATTCATAAAAATCGATCGCGTAATTTTGACACAGGTTGGGTTTTGTGTCATATCTCCGTGGTCTTATCCCGATTCATTTCAAACCACAAAAAGGCACTCCTACGATGGTTGCTCCATCTACATATCAATTTTCAACTGATTCCTCAAAGGAGTTCACCCTGTAGGCGTGACAGACCTTCGACCTTATTTTACGCAAATAATTGGTCATAACTCTGTGAATGTTCATCGGATTCCTACCAAAGTTGGTACAGAGATCCGCCTTAATGAGCCCTTTAAGTGTGCCAAATTTCAGCCCGATCCGAGCACGCATTCATGTTTTATGGCGGATTTTGCGAAGTGTGCGAAGTGTGCGAAATGAAGAAGTAGAAGAAGAAGAAAACGAAGAAATTAAAACGAAATTTTGTTCGCTCGTATCTCGGAAATGGCTGGAGCGATTTTCTTCAAAATTGGTGTTTATACTCCCCTTACTGGCCGACACCTCTCTAGCAAATTTGGTTCCAATCGGATAAAGGATCACAGAGCTACATAGGTGTGAAAATTGCATTTTCTTTCTTCCTGTTAATATACTCACGGGTGGCACGCCGGCTTCTTGGGCGGGTTTTACTCTTTTCACCACCTTTCATAACCCTTACGTAATATTAAGCTCAAAAGCATCCAGACTTCCTACTGTAGTTGTTGCTCTCTCTCTTCGACTTTAGGGCACGCATCTAGTAGTTGCCGCGAGTAGTCGACTTTAGGGGATGCGTCCAGTAGTTGCCGCAAGTAGTAGACTTTAGGGGAAGCGTTCAGTAGTTTCCACGAGTAGTAGACTTTAGGGGAAGCGTCTAGTAGTGTTAGCGTTAGGGTTAGGGTTAGAGTTCAGCTTTGGTTTCTTCTTCACCTTTAGGGTTAGTTTCTTCTTACTATATACAGCTTATTTCGTTAGTCACATTTATAAGATACAAAAGAAGGGAATCAAGGGAGCTAGCAGCGGTAGCATAATTGGTAGCACACTGTACCATCACACTGGGATCCTGGGTTCGATCCCCTTTCAATACTGCACTTTTTTTTCGCCTTTTTGGTTCACCGTTTTTTGTCTAAGTTCTGTAGGGTTATGAAATAGGGTGAACAGAGTGATACCCCTTCTTGGGCCGCACGACACACGACCGTGTGTCTTGATTCCAAATAGGCAATTAATCAACCATGTATCAAGACACATGGTAGTGTGTCGTGCGGCCCAAGAAGCCGGCGTACCACCCATGAGTATATTAACAGGAAGAAAGAAAACGCAATTTTCACACCTATGTAGCTCTGTGATCCCTTATCCGATTGGAACCAAATTTGCTAGAGATGTGCCGGCCAGCTAGGGGAGTCTACACACCAAATTTGAAGAAAATCGCTCCAGCCATTTCCGAGATACGAGCGAACACAATTTCGTTTTAATTTCTTTTTTTTCTTTTTTTCTCTCCCGGGCTTGATGGACTGCCCTTTCCTACCACCCCCAGCACATTTAATTTCTTCGTTTTTTTTCGTTTTAATTTCTTCGTTTTTTTCTTCTTCATTTCGCACACTTCGCAAAATCCGCCATAAAACACGAATGCGTACTCGGATCGGGCTGAAATTTGGCACACTGAAAGGGCTCATTAAGGCGGATCTCTGTAACAACTTTGGTAGGAATCCGATGAATATTCACGGAGTTATGACCGATTATTTGCGTAAAATAAGGTCGAAGGTCTGTCACGCCTACAGGGTAAACTCCTTTGAGGAATCAGTTGAAAATTGATATGTAGATGGAGCAACCATCGTAGGAGTGCCTGTTTGTGGTTTGAAAGGAATCGGGACAAAGAACATGGAGATATGACACAAAACCCAACCTGTGTCAAAATTACGCGATCGATTTTTATGAATAAAAAAACTATTAGTTTTCGTGTCTACCAGGCAAACCGCTCAGAGCAACGAGCTGAAAATCAGTATGTAGCTGGAATAATCATCATAGAAAGTCCTTGCAGTAGTACAGAATAATCGGATTACAAACCACTGAGTTATGATTCGAAAGACAACTACGTGTAACAAATGCGAGATCGAGATACTATAATAGAACAGTCACCCTAATAAAGCATTCAGCTGCATTTATAATTTACTCAATTATATTACATTGCAAGTTATTCTGTAGGGAATTCAGCTACAAAAAGGTCACCCTGTAGTCATATCAGCCAGAAGAAGGTACCTAATAGAGAGTTCAGCTACAAAGAAACCATCATGTAGATAGTTCAGCTCAAACAATTTGCCCTGTAGAGAGATCAGCTAGAAGAAGTTACCTTGTAGAGAGTTCAGTTACAAAGAAACAATCATGCAAAGAGTTCAGCTGCAAACAAATCACCCAGTAGAAAGTTCCACTATGAACAGATCACACTGTAGAGAGTTCAGTTAGAAACAAGTCATGTTGTAGAGAGATCAGCTAGAAGAAGTCACCTTGTAGAGAGTTCAGCTACAAAGAAACCACCATGTAAGAGAGTTCAGCTGCAAACAAATCACCTGTAGAGAGTTCAGCTAGGAACAAGTCACCCTGCACAGAGATCAGCTAGAAACAAGTCACCCTGTAGAGAATTCAGCTAGAAACAAATCACCCTGTAGAAAGATCAGGTAGAAGAAGTTACCTTGTAGAGAGTTCAGCTACAAACAAATCACCCTGTAGAGAGTTCAGCTAGAAACAAGTCACCCTGTAGAGAGATCAGCTAGAAGATGTTACATTGTAGATAGTTCAGCTACAAAGAAACTACCATGTAGAGAGTTCAGCTGCAAACAAATCGCCCTGTAGAAAATTCAGCTACAAACAAACCACCCTGTAGAGAGTTCAGCTACAGACAAGTCATCCGGTAGAGAGATCAGCTAGAAGGATAACCTTGGAGAGAGGTCAGCTACAAAGAAATCACCCTGCTTTATCTTTTCTTCTTCCTGTGGTAAAGAAAAAATGATAGGTTTAAATAAGCCCTAAAGCCGGCCATAGGCCGGCTTTGGGGTATACAAATACAAAAAGAAGTGAAATCTAATCCAAAACAGCCAAGCTGTGAAAAAAAGAGTGCGGCCCTCAGAAAGGCTATGGTGAAAAAAGATGTGAAATCCAAGGTGGCGGCCAACAAATGGCTGTGATGGTAGGTTAATGGTTAAAAATTTTAATAATGACAATTCAGGTGAATTTTGAGTGGCACCAAATTCACCTGAATTGTCGTTATTAAAATATTTGCATAAAACACGAGTGCGTACTCGGATAGGGCTGAAATTTGGCACACTTGAAGGGCTCATTAAGGCGGATCTCAGTACCAACTTTGGTAGGAATCCGATGAGCATACACGGAGTTATGACCGATTATGTGCGTAAAATAAGGTCGAAGGTCTGTCACGCCTACAGGGTAAACCCCTTGGAGGAATGAGTTGAAAATTGATATGTAGATGGAGTAACCATCGTAGGAGTGTGTTTTGTGGTTTGAAAGGAATTGAGATAAAGACCATGGAGATATGACACAAAACCCAACCTGTGTCAAAATTACGCGATCGATTTTTATGAATAAAAAAACTATTAGTTTTCACATCTACCAGGCAAATTGCTTACAGCAATGAGCTGAAAATCAGTATGTAGCTGGAATAATCATCATAGAAAGTCCTTGCAGTAGTACAGAAGAATCGGAGTACAAACTACTGAGTTATGATTCGAAAGGCAACTACGTGTAGCAAATGCGAGATCGAGATACTCTAATAGAACAGTCACCCTAATAGAGCATTCAGCTACATTTATAACTTACTCCATTATAGAATTATATTACATTGCAAGATATTCTGTATGGAATTCAGCTACAAACAGTTAATCTGATAGACAATTCAGCTACATGCAAGTCACCCTGCAGAGAGTTCATCTAGAAACAAGTCACCCTGTATCAGCTAGAAGGAGTCACCTTGTAGAGAGTTCAGCTACAAAGAAACCATCATGTAGAGAGTTCAGCTGCAAACGAATCACCCTGTAGAGAACTCAACTACAAACAAACATGCCCTGTAAAAAGATCAGTTAGAAGAAGTTACCTTGTAGAGAGTTCAGCTACAAAGAAATCACCATGTAGAGAGTTCAGCTACAAACAAATCACCCAGTAGAAAGTTCAGCTATGAACAGATCACCCTGTTGAGAGTTCAGTTAGAAACAAGTTATCCTGTAGAGAGATCAGCTAGAAGTATCACCTTGTAGAGAGTTCAGCTACAAAGAAACCATCATGTAGAGAGTTCAGCTACAAACAAATCACCTGTAGAGAGTTCAGCTACGAATAAATCACCCTGTAGAGAGATCAGCTAGAAGAAGTCACCTTGTAGAGAGTTCAGCTATAAAGAAACCACCATGTAGAGAGATCAGCTGCAAACAAATCCCCTGTAGAGAGTTCAGCTAGAAACAAGTCACCCTGTAGAGAGATCAGCTAGAAACAAGTCACCCTGTAGGGAGTTCAGTTAGAAGAAGTCACATCGTAGAGAATTCAGCTACAAAGAAACTACTATGTAGAGAGTTCAGCTGCAAACAAATCACCCTGTAGAGAACTCAGCTACAAACAAATCGCCCTGTAGAAAGATCAGCTAGAAGAAGTTACCTTGTAGGGAGTTCAGCTACGAACAGATCACCCTGTAGAGAGTTCAGCTACAAACAAATCACCCTGTAGAGAGTTCAGTTACAAAGAAACCACCATGTAGAGAGTTCAGCTGCAAAAAATCAATCACTCTGTAGAGAGTTCAGCTAGAAGAAGTCACCTTATAGAGAGTTCAGCTGTAAATAAATCATCCTGTAGAGAATTCAGCTACAAACAAATCACCCTGTAGAAAGATCAGCTAGAAGAAGTTACCTTGTAGAGAGTTCAGCTACAAAGACACCACCATGTAGAGAGTTCAGCTGCAAACAAATCACCTGTAGAGAGTTCAGCTAGAAACAAATCAACCTGCAGAGAGATCAGCTACAAACATATCACCTTATAGACAGTTCAGCTACAAACAAATCACCCTGTGGAGAGATCGACTACAAACAAATCAACTTGCAGAGAGATCAGCTACACACAAATCAACTTGTAGAGAGATCAGCTAGAAACAAATCACCCTGTAGAGAGTTCAGCTACAAACAAATCAATGTGCAGAGAGATCAACTACAAACAAATCACCCTGTAGAGAGATCATCTAGGAACTAGACACAATGTAAGGAGTTCAGCTACAAGCAATACACCCTGTTGAGATTTCAGCTACAAACAAATCAACCTGTAGAGCGATCAGCTAGAAACAAATCACCCTGAAGAGAGGTCAGCTACAAAAAATCACCCTGTAGAGAGATCAGCTAGAAACAAATCACCCTGTAGAGACTTCAGCTACAAACAAATCAACCTGCAGAGAGATCAACTACAAACAAATCACCCTGTAGAGAGTTCAGCTAAAACAAAGCAACCTGCAGAGAGATCAGCTACAAACAAATCACCTTATAGACAGTTCAGCTACAAACAGATTACCCTGTAGAGAGATCGACTACAAACAAATCAACTTGCAGAGAGATCAGCTACAAAAAATCACCCTGTAAAGAGATCAGCTAGAAACAAATCACCCTGTAGAGACTTCAGCTACAAATAAATCAACCTGCAGAGAGGTCAGCTACAAACGAATCACCCTGTAGAGAGATCAGCTAGAGACTAGACACAATGTAAGGAGTTCAGCTACAAGCAAATCACCCTTTAGAGAGTTCAGCTACAAACAAATCAACCTGCAGAGAGATCAAATCACCTTAGAGAGAGTTCAGCTACAAACAAATTTCCCTGTAGAGAGATCAGTTACAAACAAATCAACCTGCAGAGAGATCAGCTACACACAAATCAACTTGTAGAGAGATCAGCTACAAACAAATTACACTGTGGAGATCAGCTAGAAACTAGACACAATGTAAGGAGTTCAGCTACAAGCAAATCACCCTGTAGAGATTTCAGCTGCAAACAAATCACCCTGTAGAGAGATCAGCTAGAAACTAGACACCATGTAAAGAGTTCAGCTATAGAAGAGGTCACCTTATAGAGAATTCAGCTAAAAAGAAACCATCATGTAGAGAGTTCAGCTGCAAACAAATCACTCTGTATAGAGTTCAGCTAGAAAAAGTCACCTTGTAGAGAGTTCAGCTACAAAGAAACTGCCATGTAGAGAGTTCAGCCTCAAACAAATTACCGTGTAGAGAATTCAACAACAAACAAATCGCCCTGTAGAGGGATCAGCTAGAAGAAGTTACCTTGTAGAGAGTTCAGCTACAAAGAAAGCACCATGTAGAGAGTTTAGCTGCAAACAAATCACCTGTAGAGAGTTCAGCTAGAAACAAATCACCCTGTAGAGCGATCAGCTAGAAGAGATCACCTTGGAGAGAGTTCAGCTACAAAGAAATCACCACCTAAAGAGTTCAGCTACAAAGAAATCACCCTGTAGAGAGTTAAGCTAGAAGAAGTCACCTTGTAGAGAGTTCAGCTACAATGAAACCATCATGTAGAGAGTTCAGCTGCAAACAAATCACTCTGTATAGAGTTCAGCCAGAAAAAGTCACCTTGTAGAGAGTTCAGCTACAAAGAAACCGCCATGTAGAGAGTTCAGCCTCAAACAAATTACCGTGTAGAGAATTCAACAACAAACAAATCTCCCTGTAGAGGGATCAGCTAGAAGAAGTTACCTTGTAGAGAGTTCAGCTACAAAGAAACCATCATGTAGAGAGTTCAGCTACAAAGAAAGCACCATGTAGAGAGTTTAGCTGCAAACAAATCACCTGTAGAGAGTTCAGCTAGAAACAAATCACCCTGTAGAGAGATCAGTTAGAAGAGGTAACCTTGTAGAGAGTTCAGCTACAAAGAAATCACCACCTAAAGAGTTCAGCTGCAAACAAATCACCCTGTAGAGGGATCAGCTAAAAGAAGTCACCTTGTAAAGAGTTCAGCTACAAAGAAACCATCATGTAGAGAGTTCAGCTACAAAGAAATCACCCTGTAGAGAGTTTAGCTAGAAGAAGTCACCTTTTGTAGAGAGTTCAGCTACAAAGAAACCGTCATGTAGAGAGTTCAGCTACAAAGAAAGCACCATGTAGAGAGTTCAGCAGCAAACAAATCACCTGTAGAGAGTTCAGCTAGAAACAAATCACCCTGTAGAGAGATCAGCTAGAAGAGGTCACCTTGTAGAGAGTTCAGCTACAAAGAAATCATCATGTGGAGAGTTCAGCTACAAAGAAATCACCCTGTAGAGAGTTCAGCTAGAAGAAGTCACCTTGTAGAGATTTCAGCTACAAAGAAACCATCATGTAGAGAGTTCAGCTACAAAGAAACCACCATGGATGTAGAGAGTTTAACTGCAAACAAATAACCTGTAGAGAGTTCAGCTAGAAACAAATCACCCAGTAGAGAAATCAGCTAGAAGAATTTATCTTGTAGAGAGTTCAGCTACAAAGAAACCATCCTGTATATAGTTCAGCTATATTTTAAGTCACCCAGTAGAGAGATCAACTGCTAAAAAAATATCCTGTGGGGAATAATGGGCATGTAATAAATATATGTATATAATTTGTATAATTACTAATAAAATCAAAAATAATTGAAGTATTAAAAATCTTCTATAAGTTCTTTTCTTCTTCCTGTGGTAAATAAAAAAACACATGGGTTAAAAAAGCCCCAAAGCCAGCCATAGGCTGGCTTTGCAGTATACAAATACAAAAAGAAGTGATATCTAATCAAAAATAGCCAAGCTGTAAAAAAAGGTGCGGCCCCCAAAAAGACCATGGTGAAAAAAGATGTGAAATCCAAGGTGGCGGCCAAGAAATGGCTGTGATGGTACATTAATGGTAAAAATTTTAATAACGACAATTCAGGTGAATTTTGTGCCACTTGGTCTTGGCATCAAATTCACCTGAATTGTCGTTATTAAAATTTTTACCATTAACCTACCATCACAGCCATTTCTTGGCCGCCACCTTAGATTTCACATCTTTTTTCACCATGGTCTTTTTGGGGGCCGCACCTTTTTGTACAGCTTGGCTGTTTTTGATTAGATAAATATATGCAAGAGTTCATAATATAAAAAAAAAGAGGAGAGTGTCCTACTTCAGTATAGCCTGTATAAATGCGTATCTCAAAGTAATACAATAAAACTTTGATTACTTTAGGATATCATGTCAACACATAAAGTGTTAAGGAGTGTTGACACTGTCATCAGTAGGCTGCTTATTGAAGCCATAACTACAACAGTCACTGAAACTTAATGCTGAGTACATGCCTGACCAACTAGCACATTGAAAGTAACTATAGGTATTACATCATAACTGTGAGATTCGTGTTTGTACAGATCAGCTGCAAATTATCCTGTGGGGATTAATTGACATGTAATAAATATATGCTCTCTTTTTATATTATGAACTCTTGATATATGCATTATATATATAATTTGTACATTTACTGATAAAATCAGAATGAGTTAAAGTATTTATAAAATCTGCTTCATCTTTTTCTTTTTCCTGTGGTAAAGAAAAATATATAGGTTAAAAAGCCCCAAAGCTGGCCATAGGCCGGCTTTGGGGTATACAAATACAAAAAGAAGTGAAATCTAATCAAAAACAGCCAAGCTGTAAAAAAAGGAGTGCGGCCCTTGAAAAGGCTATGGTGAAAAAAGATGTGAAATCCAAGGTGGCAGCCAAGAAATGGCTGTGATAGTAGGTTAATGGTAAAAAGTTTAATAACGACAATTCAGGTGAATTTGGTGCCGCTTGGTCAATTGGCACAAAATTCATCTGAATTGTTGTTATTAAAATTTTTACCATTAACCTACCATCACAGCCATTTCTTGGCCACCACCTTGGATTTCACATCTTTTTTCACCATAGCCTTTTCAAGGACCGCACTCCTTTTTTTACAGCTTGGCTATTTTTGATTAGATATTATTTTCAGTTAGATAATTAGATTTGTAAATATCTTAATATTTAGTGCATTTAGTAATTCATAAATTATTTTGTAATTTAAATCAGACAAACCATTTTGAACAGCAAATCACACATAGTGGTGTGTCTACCATGTTTTATCGTGCAAAATGTAGAGAAAGCCTCAAGGCTACTCTTCATTTTCATTCACGTAAGTTCAGGACACGCACCTTTTCCTTGAAGGAATTTGCTATTTCTGGTAGCTGCCCAGCCCAGGCATTCATAATGTCGTTTCAAGCTGGCACAAGTAAACTGCTACTGGGAAGGTTTATACTGGTTTAATTTCTCACATACAGGCTGCTTTTAGTATAAATTTAGTATAAATAATTTTGCTCATGTGAGTATGGAAAGACAAACAAATATACGTACAACAAACATACATACAAACACACACACGTTTTTTGTAAAACAATTTCAGGAAATCAGATGCTTGCTCACAACACGCACCTGGTTTATAAAGTAATGCAATATATTTTTATTTATTAAGGCTTTACAGCACAAGTGCTGAAGGTCTGTAGGACACCTAGTCCAACTTGTTACAGAAAATGTGTTTGAAAAGGTGGAAAGGAAAAAAATCCATGACTGGACCTGGAATGAGATAAACATGGTATTACAGCATAGCTTGGTGGGAAAAAATCTCGACTTTAGCATTAAATAAAGTAATAAATAATTGTTGTAGCATGCCAATCTAGGAATTTTCTCACAGAGCTATGCTGTAATACCATCACTGTTTCACTACTTTAATCAATTACACTACCTTGTTTTTAAATTAAATTAGTGTTCCACCAATAATCAGATCAGTACCGTATCGGAGCTGATATTGGGCTTTGGCATTGATTGGTATTGGTTATTTAGGTATTCCGATACCGATTAATAGCCACTCAGCGTCATCATAAATGCTATGCTAGCAAAACGTGAGGTATAACAGGCTGGAAATAACATTAAACAACTGCTACTTACCATGCTTGCATGAAAAAGACCAAAATACTCTAATAGAACAGTCACTGCACAATAAAAATTCTAATAGAGCAGTCACACATAGCTAACTTGAGAGGTGTGTAAATTGTATGGTAATTATCAGTATCGGTATCTGCATTGGTGAAAATTTACTGCTAGGTATCAGTATTGGATCAGTAGGTATTTTTCTGTATTGGTGGAACCCTAAATTAAATATGCTATAGTAATAATAGTTAGTCACAATGCTACCACACTGGCAGTAGTACTATTAATAGGAAGAGATGCCTTGTGAAATTGTTAAAAAGTAATGTCATCATTTCCATGTGTATTATGTATATGTTCCCTTGTTAAATTATTTGTGGGACTGCTAGGTTTGAGTATATAATACATAATTCAGCCTTGGAGTACCTATTGTACTGGCAGTATTGTTAGAATACCTTGTTATATTTTATGCATTTGTATAAGAATTAGGAGTGGAAAGAAACCATAACATTAGCCATTGTATATTTCAATTGTAAGAAGGTATGAGTTAGTTAGTCAGTCACTGTCCACTGGTGACTGCTAAAATACAATTGACAGTTAACAGAGTAAAATTGTTCTATTATGCATTTTTGCAAGCTGGTAAACTTTGCAGAGCCTTCTTGCCACATTTTCAAACATTCACAATAGCCTTTCAAGCCAGCATGACCTTAAAGCTAAGAAACCCTGAGACATGCATGAAACTAACCTTTTTATTTCCTAAACGTGGAGTTGTGGACCTATGTTAATAACTGCACATTGCATGCCGTACTGATGTTGACTGGTGGCAATTTAGTATTTAACTAGTTACAGTACTTGTAAATAGGGCTGAGCGATACTGCCATTTTAGTATCACGATCGATACTAAAGCCACTATTCACGATACTGAATAGTTCACGATACTTACAAATAAGTCAATCATAGCTGGTGCTACATAGCATATCGCTCAGCATTCCTACAGGAAGTCCTTATAGGTGATAGCAAACTAGCCACTATCATCCTTGTTTACAGTATAACGCATGCTTTGAGGTTGTTATGGTGTTCACACCTCTCTGCAGGGGAAACCAGATGGGTGGACTTTATCATTTACAAGGATTCTTAGCCTAGTACTGCATAACAAATGGATTTTTAATGACAGTAATGTACAGGCATGGTATCACGATAGTTAATAACAAAATATTGCGATATCGATACTTTCAAAATATCGCGATATATCGCTAAAACGGTAGTATCGCTCAGCCCTACTTGTAAATCAGATTGACAGTTTATTATGAGTTGTTAATTCTTTAGCTTGTGTTATCAGCTTCTCATCATTTGATCTGTTACCTGCAACGTACAGTGTTGATGAAGATGATGGACCAGCACAACCTGTACTAGTTCTCGATAGCCCATCATCAACTGATATTACTGTACAAGTGCTTACCACTGATGGATCAGCTACTGGTGAGTATTAGAGTGAACTATTGTAACAAGTTTAGTGATGGAATAATAATGGTATTACTAATATGTTACAGGAGGAGGTGTTGATTATGATTCTGGACCATACACTGTCACATTTCTTGCTGGAGAGACCAGTGCTTCATTTGATGTTCCAATAAATGATGATAATATATTTGAAGGCAATGAGACCTTTACCATTACTATTGACCCATCCTCACTACCTGCTGACTGTAGTGTTGGTGCTGTTGGTAGTGCTACAGTGCTTATAGTTGATGATGATCGTAAGTGATGGTGGTCAAGCACTATATACATGTAGTGCTTTGTGCCATATTCATGTAGATTTTTGTTTAACATAATGTAGATTGTGTTAGGCAAACAATACCAGAGCTTATAAGTAGTGAGTAAGTTTCCATGTTATGTTTACTTACCTAAGACACTAATCAGTGTGTCATGTGGCCTAAGAAGTTGGTAATTGAGGCAGCACATTTAGTATCAAAGTGAGGAAAAATCTAACATGTGAACTACAAGCTTTATGGAGTACTTCTCTGTTGTGTATGCCATCTCAGAAATGATAGAATTAGGGATGGAGGAGATTGTTTTTCCTATTGTGAGTAAAACTTTTGTTTTTGGCCTCATGCAAATGGAAGAAGCACTTTGATTGAAATAGGGGAAAAGAACAGTACTCCAAGGTAGTGTCATAAAGTCATATGGGGTAGCTGTCATTTAATTATTATTAATACCAATATTAGGGGAGTCTGGTAGCCTACTCCTGCAAAAAAATTGAGTGATTTGTATAATTTGATATTGAATCTGAGAGCATTTTTAATGGTACAGTACTTGATAGGTCAGTGTACTTATACGGCAATGTCTGTCATTAAGATACTGTACTAGTAAAAGGTCTTTGAAATAGACCTATACACTTGATAAAGTATATACCATATTTCCTTGTATAAAACCCTGGCTATTATTTCCTTCCCAGCATTTTTGACCTAGACTGTAACGAATAGGCCTTTTTTTGAGACCAGGCGTTCATTTTGGATAGGTCTGAGTGACAGTCAGCGTTTAATTGAATTCAAGTTGTGGTAGAACACACCATTATCATATAGTACTGTATAGTAGGGACCACAAAGGTGTGGGTGTGGCCCATGAAAAACATCACCCAAAAACCAGCCTCAATTTTCCCTGATGATGATGAAGCAGTATTGGTTAGGTAAAATTAAACCTATACAAGCCTCTAGATCAACCCAAAAAGTTTTCAACAAGTTGCTATGAAATTTATTTTTAAAAGTAATTTTCTACTGGCTGACTGAGTAACTGACTGCCTGATGCCTTCAGACAAGCATAACTCGATAATGGTTAAAGCTACAGGCTTGATTATTTCACTGTTCGATGCTGCTTCAGCTTGACACATGTCTTTTGGCATACCGTAATACGTACAATGCATTCTTCATGGAATTACCAGTGTCCTCCTCATTTGTGTCTAATTCATCTTTGCTGACAGCAAAAAGTGTCAATTTTGTGGTAGTACATGATGGCTCCCTTCGTAACAGAAATTGTTTGTAATTTTTTATGGCTACTTTGATTGCAGAGGTGCTTTTCAATAGGGACCATAGCACATCAATAAAAAATACTGAAACAAGCTGGAGTAATGCATGATATTAGATCACAGTAAAACAATAAGAAGTGTTATATCCCCACTTCAGTACTTTTTTTGATGTGCTATGGTCCCTATTCTAGTTGAAAATTCCAATTTTTTGTGTACTTGTTGTAATAGTGAGCATAGACAACCTTTATACAGTGTGTTGACTACATAAACAAGTGTAGTGAAGGATTGAAAAACATTTGTATGATGCACATCTGCATCCATTTGGACTCACATGCACTACTCACATGATCACTCGTAGCACCTTTGTCCATCAGATGGCTCTAAACTTAATATTCACAAGTTAGAGAAACAGCAATGGCAAGGAAAATAATTAAAACAACTAATTATTAGTCTGGGTTTCTATTTAAGACCAGAGTGTTTATTTTCCAAATATGCTGGAAACTCTTTATAATCAAGACAGGCTTTTATTTAAATGTGGCTTTTATGTAAGGAAATGCAGTAGATATTTGGTTCAAGTGCTGAATGTTATATTAGAGTAGTTAGCTGACTGCTCTATTAGAGTATCTCAATCTCTTGTACTCCCAGTGCTGATTCAAGTAGTGTTACATTCTTGCATAACCTTTAGCACAAATTGTACTAAATCAAGCAAAGTGAGTTGGCTATAATGAAAAAAGTATTACACAATGGTTGCTGTACTTTAGCTTCTGAACATAGGAGGTAGAAACATACCTCCCCCACCCTGGGTCCCACCCTAGGTAGAGCACAATGAAACACTGTCAACTGGAAGGTACCCACAAGAAATAGCTATAAAATCTGCATAGTAAAGAGAATAAACACTTTAAAGATACCTCTTTATGTTTTAATTTTTTTTTAATTGTGATAACCTCTTTAGTACATAATCAATTGCATAACTAAAATAGTGAACAGATGATTACTAATTATTATTGTGGCTTTTAGAAGTAACACAACATTAACTTGTTTGTGTAATAACCATCAGTGCCTACTGAATGCTAGCCTTGATTGTAAGTTGGGGTATCCAGTACATAAGAAAGTTAATGCCTGCTCTCAAATAAAGGCCTGATCTATTATTTGAAGTTTACTACACATGGTTGCTGCTGTTTTGGTTTGCTACATCACAATATGAGAGTTGAAAGTGCTGTAAGTGACCAAAGGAATTATCCAGTGTTTTGCAGATAATTTTGATGTTATAAAAGTATTTTACAATTCATAATTGGTTTTCTTTAAATTCAATACTTCGTAAACATGCTAGTCTCACTGCCAGACTTCTGCTTCAGTGCAGGGGCGCTGCAGGTGCCATGTAAGAGTGCTTACTAGCAAGATGAAAATTCATCCACAGAATGTGCAAAGCCAAAAATATGTCAGTCCAGTAGTCCAGTCCACTGATTAATGACGCCCCCTACCACATTTGAAGAAGAATGGTGCTATAGGTATATTGTTTTCGTCCAAATGCACCCCAGCTATCAATTACTGAAATAGTGAAGTGGCCATTATGCTTTGTTTTCAGCTATGTTGAGCACACTACACAGCATTACAAATGAAGAATACTATGAGAGGGACCTCTGCAATCAATCTAATCACAACAGAAATCTCAAACAATTCTCATTACAAACATAGAGGAGCAATCACGTGGCACTACCTTAAATTGACACTTTGCACTGTCAGTAAAGACAAATGGGACACAAAGGAGGACACAGGTAAGTCCATGAAACATGCATTAAATGTACTATGGTATGCCAAAAGACACCTTTCGGGCTGAAGCAATGTCAAAGAGTGGCAAAAATCAAGCCTGTATCCTTAACCGTTATTGAGTTACTCTCATCTGAAACCATCAGTCAGTGAGGACTCTGAATAATTTCTTTTTAAAAATATTGTATCAAGCATTTCAGGTTATACTGAAGGCAGTTTTGGGCTTGACCTACCCAATACTGCCAAGGCACCATGAAGGTTGGCCAGAAAAGCCCAAATTTTCATGATCCCTAATATACAGTACTATCATACTGTATGATAAACATAGTTGAAAGTGTACAAACATGTAAGGGTTTTTACTGATCTAGATAGCACTAATACAATGTTATTGAGTTAGTAGCAATTCAAACAAATATACCATACATGTTAAATTTCTATTTCTCTGTAGCTATTACAGTAACATTTAGCCAAACAACATACAGTGTTGATGAAGATGATGGACCAGCACAACCTGTACTAGTTCTCAGTAACCCATCATCAACTGATATTACTGTACAAGTTAGAGATACTGAGAATACTGCTACTAGTGAGTGAAGTAACATCATCACAAAATATTAATAGTAGCAAGAGTTCATAATATATTATGTACTCTTGATAGTAGTAATAATGTTACAGATGGAGGTGTTGATTATGATTCTGGAATATACAATGTCATAATTCCTGCTGGAGAGACCAGTGTTCCATTTGATGTTCCAATAAATGATGATAATATATTGGAAGGCAATGAGGACTTTGGTCTTACTATTATTCCTAATACACTACCTGATGGTGTTACTCGTAGTAATCCTGATAGTGCTACAGTAACTATAGTGGATAATGATCGTAAGTGATGTATATAAAGTACAATTATAGAACTTTGCGCGGTCTAGATCAAAGGGAGAAGTGTATGTAAAATTTCATAAAGTACACTTTAGGGCAAACAGTGCTTTATTGCCCAAAGGGTGCTTTATTGTACAATTAAAGCACTCTTTGCGGTGCAATAAAGCACTCTTTGTGGGAAATAAAGCACAGGTGCCCACGTACTCTAGTACAGGCTAATAACCCGCGGTGCTCATGCCAGTACGACTAATCACCCAAGCTGATGCTGGCTAGTACGACTAATCACCCAAACCGGTGCTGGCTGATAGCCCATGCCACCCTGAATGGTCAATCACCCCAGCCAACATGAGTTCTACCACTGGATTGCTTTTATAGACATATCTAAATACTTCAATGATGGGTGGGAGAAGGTAACGTTGCTGTTACGTTTGTTAATGTAAACAGACAAGTCCTGGAGATATCACAGAAATACTTCACCATGTGTCACAATAGAATCGATTGTGGGTCGTGACCAAAACCTGCCAAAATATGTCTACCATACCAAACTGTGGTGAACTACGCATGAGTTGCTTTGTTAAACTAGTTTGTGTGCATTCAGGCTGCTAATAATTCATGCAACGCATGTTAATTATGTATGGCTGCAAGCTACCACTAGAAAGTTCCATAAATCATTTAAAACATTGCCTTGCTCGTGTTGTATGAAAAATAAAGCACTGGGCACTTGGCCTCGTGGCTTATTTTTCATATAGCACTCGCAGCAATGCTTTAACATATGAATAAAATGCTGTATACATTTGACTAGTTCAATATAGTTTCATAATACTTGTTTCTAAAATAACATTTACTGCAACCTAATGTTACTGAAATATTTTGCAATTCATTAATTACTTTCCTTAAATTTACATGTAATACTTTGTAAATTGTTGTGTAAACACACTAGTATCTTGCATCAATTTGTGAGATGATGAAACTGAAAATATAGTGACACAAAGTCCCTACTTCAGCCTATACCCATGGGATTAAATGTTCAGGTGTAGGTGACCTCCCTAGTTTCATTACTTTTTATTTCTTTGATTCCTAATCAAACTTTAAATTCCTAATTTTTACTTGTACTTGTTTGTCAACTTTCTGTAGTGTTATTATGACTGGTGAACTAACACATACCACGTTTGTTAGAAAAAAGAATGGTACCAGGCATATTGTTTTCATCTATGCATGCCCAACTGTATATCAATTACTAGTGGCTAATAATAAGCTTCATTTTCACCCTGTTACACAGCATTACAAACGAAGAATATTATGAGAAGGACTTTTACAATCAATCCGTTCACAACGGAAAACTCGGACAATTCTCATTACAAACATAGGAAAGCCATCATGTGCATGGCACTGCCACAAATTGACACATTGCAGTGTGGGAGGACACAGGTAGGTCCATGAAGCGTGCATTGAACATACTATGGTATGCCAAAAGACACCTGTCAAGTGATGTAAAACAGTGCAAAAAAATCAAGCCCATAGCCTTAACCGTTATCGTGTTACCCTTGTGTGAAGACATCAGGCAGTCAGTCAGGCAGTCAGTCAGGCAGTCAGTCAGTTGGTCAGTAGAAAATTTCTCTGAATAATTTCTTTAAAATTTTGTTGCAACCTACTGGAAGTATTTCAAGTCATACTGAAGGCACTTTCGGCTTGATTATGCCTAACCAACATTGCCAAGGTGCCATAAATGTATTGTGAGGCTGGTTTTAGGGTGATATTTTTGGGCAAGAAAAGCCCTGACCTTCATGTTTCCTAATATACAGTACTATCATACTGTATGATAAACATAGTTGAAAGTGTACAAACATGTAAGGGTTTTACTGATCTAGATAGCACAATTTATACTAATGCAATGTCATTAGATTATGAAATTTCTATATTCCCTGTAGTAATTACTGTATCATTTAGCCAAACAACGTACAGTGTTGATGAAGATGATGGACCAGCACAACCTGTACTAGTTCTCAGCAACCCATCATCAACTGATATTACTGTTCAAGTTAGAGATACTGAGAATACTGCTACTAGTGAGTGAAGTAACATCATCACAAAATGTTAATAGTAGTAATAATGTTACAGATGGAGGTGTTGATTATGATTCTGGAATATACAATGTTGTAATTCCTACTGGAGAGACCAGTGTTCCATTTGATGTTGGAATAAATAATGATATTATACATGAAGCTAATGAGAACTTTCATCTCACTATTATTCGTAATACACTACCTGATGGTGTTACTCATGGTGATCCTTTTGGAGCTACAGTGACTATAGTGGATGATGATGGTATGTGAAGTATATAAAGTTTCGTAATACTTGAAAATAAGATTTCTAAAGTAACATTAACTGCTATTAAAATATTTTGCAATTCATTAACAATTTTCTTCAAATTGTTGTGTAAACACAGTATCTTGCAAATGCATATTTTAGTATAAGCTTTGCCACCAAATTCTACACTCTGTAAATTACTACTAGCTACTATTTTTGTCCCTTTTATGAACTACTCACTTATACTCTATAATTCTTTGGTTAAACTTCACTTGAGGATTCCATGTCAAGCGCAAGTAAAAATAAAGGATGTTAAATTCAATTAGAGATAATAGGTATTGGAGCAAAGAGTATGCTTTCAGAGTATGCTTTCAGAGCATGCTTTCAGAGTATGCTTCAGAGTATGCTTTCTGGCAATTATCACCTATTATTCACAAAATTATTCCCTATCTACCTAAAATTTGTGGCTGGTTTATATGAGTGACTGCTATATTAGAATTATGGGTTTGAAATTGACTGCTCTATTAAAGTATCTTGATCTATTCAACTGTTTTTATGCTTACATTGTTTCAGTGGTGTATTCAAAACTATAATTTTACACCAATTATTCCTAGAACTCATCCAATTAATTATTTTGGAATATTCCCCAATTCTGTCAAATACCTATTATTCTAGATAGGTCACCTATACCTGAAGATTTACTAGTGGACATTAATTTCATGACTGAATTAAGGATTAAATATCCACTAGTAAATCTTTAGGTGTAGACAACCTTCCTTGTTTCACTACTCTTTGATCCCTAATCAAACTTAGACTTCCTAATTTTTACTTGTACGTTTAAATGCTATCCCACTAGGAACTTGTGAGAAGGCTTAAAGCCTGTTACTTGTTTGTTAACTTTTTTGTAATGTTATTATGACTGGTGAACCAGCACATAACACCTTAGAAGAAAGAATGGCATCAGGCATATTGTTTTCATCTGAGCACACCCCAGTTATCAATTTCTGAAATAGTGAAGTGGCCATTAATAGCGAAGTACAAATGAAGAATAATACAAGAAGGACCCTTGCAATAAATCCAGTCACAATGGAAAACTCAGACAATTCTCATTACAAACATAGAGGAGCCTCATTGGGCACTACCGCAAATTGACACCTTGCACTGTCAGCAAATATAAATGGGATGTACAGGAGGATACAGGTAAATCCATGAAGCATGCATTGAACGTAATGCAGTATGGAAAAAGGCACTTGTCCGGCTGAAGTAATGCCGAACAGTTGTATACAATTACTGGATCGGACTAGTGGACTGGACTCAGGTTTTTTTTCTTTATTGACATGTATTGGGGCAACTGGTTGTAGCTACTCCTACATTGGATGCAGGTGGGCCTGTCTAATTGGCACAGTTCACTTAGTCTTGCTATCCCATTGGTAACCAATACAAAGCTACAACTGGGAAAAATTGACAAATCTGGCATGGCCACACTGTTGTCTATAGTGTGGAGGGAGTGATCTAGCTACACGAGACTACATTCAGTGTATAATAGCTTCAACCATTTGTTTGGAAAAAACCTGAGTCCAGTAGTCCATTATTCAATGGAATTTTCTACTGACTGCCTGCCTGCCTGCGTGCATGCCTGCCTGCCTGCCTGCCTGCGTGCCTGCGTGCCTGCCTGCCTGCCTGCCTGCCTGCCTGCTTGCCTGCCTGCCTGCCTGCCTGCCTGCCTGCCTGCCTGCCTGCCTGCCTGCCTGCCTGCCTGCCTGCCTGCCTACCTTCAGGCAAGTGTAACTTGATAACGGCTAAGGCTATAGGCTTGATTTTTTCACTGTTCGACGACACTTCATCCTGAGACATGCTTTTTGGCATACCGCAGTACGTACAATGCACACATCATGGACTTACCTTTGTCCTCCTTTGTGTCCCATTTCTTTTTGCTGACAGCCCAAGGTGTCAATTCACGGTAGCACGATGCATGGCTTCCCTACAGTTCGTTTTAAAATGGGAATCATCTGTATTTCCGTAATGACTGGATTGATTGCAGATATGATTCTAACACTGTTCTTCATTTGTAACACTTTGTAATGGGCTAAACATAGCTGAAAGCGAGCCACTGCACTTTCAAGGCAGTAATCGATGGTTGGGGGTGCACGAATCGTCATATTTTCGTGGTGACTGGATTATTGCAGAGGCACTTCTTGAAGTCTTCTTCTAATGTTTTTCGTCTGTAGCGCTGTGTAACGGGCTGAACATAGCTGAAAGCAATGCATAGTGACCACTGCACTTTCGAAGCAGTATTTGATAGCTGGAGCGCACGTTCAGACCATAGATCCTCTTTTCAGACAAAAACATTAATTCTGTCGCCATTCTTTCTTTTGATGCGGTAGATGTGTGGGTTCACCAGTCATAACAATATTTCAAAAAGTAAACAAACAAGTTTAAAGAAAAATTAGGAATTTTAAGTGCAATTAGGGATCATAGAAAAAGAAGGTAGGGAAACAAGGGAGGTCGCCTACACCTGCAGATATACTAGTAAACATTTAATCCCTAATTCAGTCTTTACAATGTTCACTAGTATATCTGCAGGTGTAGGCGACCTCCCTTGTTTCCCTACTTTTTTTTCTATGATCCCTAATTGAACTTAAAATTCCTCCTTAAACATGTCAGTTATAGGGTTCTTATTTGCCATGGGTTCCCTAAATTCTCTAAGCAGCCCTACCTAGGGGTCTTAGGGCATGCTCCCAGGGAATTTTTGAAAAATTGACCCTCTGAGATTAAGATGTTTAAGTACTGCTGAATGCAGAAGGAATACAGGATCCAAGGTCCTCAGGGCACTTACCTAGACTGCAAGCTGTCTGTGGATCAAGCCACCACCTGGTCTGAGGTTTTTTCTGCATTCAGCATAGTTTTCAGTTACAGGTTTCTGACTCCCTGTGCCACAGGCTAATTTGTTGCCATCTTGCAGGTTCCTAGAGAGATAGTTGTCTAATAAATTAAATATAAGAATGATTTCAATAGAGTAATAGTATAATTATTATGTTTATTTGACTGTCATATTAGACTGACTGCTTTATTAGGGTATCTCAAATTAAGGCTTAAATTTTGCCAAACACATACTACCTAGGAAATTTTAAACACTATACCCTCTGAATGTGACACTGATTTTAACAGTTTGTTACAGTAACTATTATCTAATCCAAAACAGCCAAGCTGTAAAAAAAGTGTGCGGCCCTCAGAAAGGCTATGGTGAAAAAAGATGTGAAATCCAAGGTGGCGGCCAAGAAATGGCTGTGATGGTAGGTTAATGGTAAAAATTTTAATAACGACAATTCAGGTGAATTTTTGTGCCGCTTCACAAAATTTACCTAAATTGTCATTATTAAAATTTTTACCATTAACCTACCATCACAGCCATTTCTTGGCCGCCACATTGGATTTCACATCTTTTTTCACCATAGCCTTTCTGAGGGCCGCACACTTTTTTTACAGCTTGGCTGTTTTGGATTAGATTTCATTTCTTTTTGTATTTGTATACCCCAAAGCCGGCCTATGGCCAGCTTTGGAACTTTTTTAACCTATGTTTTTTTCTTTACTACAGGAAGAAGAAAAGATGAAGTAGATGTACTTTAAATAGTTTATCAGTAAATGTACAAATTATATATACTGTATAATACATATGTGACCGGATTTGCGAAAAGGGGTCTTCCACACACATCCAATTTGCCAACTTTGACAATTGATAACTTCAGATTGGAAAGAGCTATTGCCTTGATATTTGGGCAGTGGTGAGCACCACTATAGCTGAATACATGGTGAAATTTTCAGGTTAATATGTTACTTGAACACTGAGTTATGGTCTCCAACGGTTACAGAATTGGATGTGTGTGGAAGACCCCTTTTCGCAAATCCGGTCACATAATATTATATTGATTACAGAAATCTCCATGGTGGTTTCTTTGTAACTGAACACTCTACAAGGTGACTTCTTCTAATTGCTCTCTCTACAGGGTGAATTGTTTGTAGCTGAATGATCTACAAGGTAACTTCTTCTAGCTGATCTCTCTACAGGGTGATGTGTTTGTGCTGAATTCTGTATAGGTGATTTGTTTGCAGCTGAGCTCTTTACAGAATGGTTTCTTTGTAGCTGAACTCTCTAAAAGGTAACTTCTTCTAACTGATCTTTCTACAGGGCAATTTGTTTCTGGCAGAATTTTCTACAGGGTGATTTCTTTGCAGCTGAACTCTCTACATGGTGGTTTCTTTGTAGCTGAACTCCCTATACAAGGTAATTTCTTCTAGCTGATCTCTCTACAGGGAGATTTGTTTGTAGCTGAACTATCTACAAGGTAACTTCTTATAGCTGATCTCTCTACAAGGTGATTTGTTCGTAGTTGAATTCTGTACAGGTGATTTGTTTGCAGCTGAGCTCTTTACAAAATGGTTTCTTTATAGCTGAACTTTCTCCAAGGTAACTTCTTCTAACTGATCTTTCTACAGGGTGATTTGTTTGTAGCTGAACTATCTACAAGGTAATTTCTTCTAGCTGATCTCTCTACAGGGAGATTTGTTTGTAGCTGAACTCTCTACAGGTGATTTGTTTGCAGCTGAACTATCTAGATGATGGTTTCTTTGTAGCTGAACTCTCTACAAGGTAATTTCTTCTAGCTGAACTCTCTACATGGTGGTTTCTTTGTAGCTGAACTCTCTACAAGATAACTTTTTCTAACTGATCTTTCTACAGGGCAATTTGTTTCTGACAGAATTTTCTACAGGGTGATTTCTTTGCAGCTGAACTCTCTACATGGTGGTTTCTTTGTAGCTGAACTCTCTACAAGGTAATTTCTTCTAGCTGATCTCTCTACAGGGAGATTTGTTTGTAGCTGAACTATCTACAAGGTAACTTCTTATAGCTGATCTCTCTACAAGGTGATTTGTTCGTAGTTGAATTCTGTACAGGTGATTTGTTTGCAGCTGAGCTCTTTACAAAATGGTTTCTTTGTAGCTGAACTTTCTCCAAGGTAACTTCTTCTAACTGATCTTTCTACAGGGTGATTTGTTTGTAGCTGAACTATCTACAAGGTAATTTCTTCTAGCTGATCTCTCTACAGGGTGATTTGTTTGTAGCTGAATTCTGTACAAGTGATTTGTTTGCAGCTGAGCTCTTTACAGAATGGTTTCTTTGTAGCTGAACTCTCTACAGGGTGATTTGTTTGTAGCTGAAATCCCTACAAGGTAACTTCTTCTAGCTGATCTTTCTACAGGGCGATTTGTTTGTAGCTGAGTTCTCTACAGGGTGTTTGTTTGCAGCTGAATTCTCTACATGGTGGTTTCTTTATAGCTGAACTCTCTACAAGGTGACTACTTCTAGCTGATCTCTCTACAGGGTGATTTGTTTGTAGCTGAACTCTCTACAGGTGATTTGTTTGCAGCTGAACTCTCTACAAGGCGATACTTCTAGGTGATCTCTCTACAGGATTCCTTGTTTCTAACTGAACTCTCAACAGGGTGATCTGTTCATAGCTGAACTTTCTACTGGGTGATTTGTTTGCAGCTGAACTCTCTAAATGGTGGTTTCTTTGTAGCTGAACTCTCTACAACGTGACTTCTTCTAGCTGAACTCTCTACAAGGTGACTTGTTTCTAGCTGATCTCTCTACAGGGTGACTTGTTTCTAGCTGAACTCTCTACAGGTGATTTGTTCGTAGCTGAACTCTCTACATGGTGGTTTCGTTGTAGCTGAACTCTCTACAAGGTAACTTCTTCTAGCTGATCTTTTTACACTGCATATTTGTTTGTAGCTGAGTTCTCTACAGGGTGATTTGTTTGCAGCTGAACTCTCTACATGGGAGTTTCATTGTAGCTGAACTCTCTACAATGTGACTTCTTCTAGCAGAACTCTCTACAGGGTGACTTGTTTCTAGCTGAACTCTCTATAGGTGATTTGTTTGCAGCTGAACTCTCTACATGGTGGTTTCTTTGTAGCTGAACTCTCTAAATGGTGGTTTCTTTGTAGCTGAACTCTCTACAAGGTAACTTCTTCTAGCCGAACTTTCTACAAGGTGATTGAATTTTTTGCAGCTGAACTCTTTACATGGTGGTTGCTTTGTAGCTGAACTCTCTTAAAGGTGACTTCTTCTAGCTGAACTCTCTACAGGATGATTTGTTTGCAGCTGAACTCTCTACGTGGTAGTTTCTTTGTAGCTGAACTCTCTACAATGTGACTTCTTCTAGCTGAACTCTCTACAGGGTGACTTGTTTTTAGCTGATCTCTCTACAGGGTGACTTGTTTCTAGCTGAACTCTCTACAGGTGATTTGTTTGCAGCTGAACTCTCTACATGGTGGTTTCTTTGTAGCTGAACTCTCTACAAGGTAACTTCTTCTAACTGATCTTTCTACAGGGTGATTTGTTTGTAGCTGAATTCTCTACAGGGTGATTTATTTGCAGCTTAACTCTCTACAAGGTGACTTCTTCTAGCTGAACTCTCAACAGAGTGATTGATTTTTTTTGCAGCTGAACTCTCTACATGGTGGTTTCTTTGTAACTGAACTCTCTACAGGGTGATTTGTTTGTAGCTGAACTCTCTACAGGGTGATTTGTTTGTAGCTGAACTCTCTATAGGGTGATCTGTTCATAGCTGAACTCCCTATAAGGTAACTTCTTCTAGCTAATCTTTCTACAGGGCGATTTGTTTGTAGCTGAGTTCTCTACAGGGTGATTTGTTTGCAGCTGAACTCTCTACATGATGGTTTCTTTGTAGCTGAACTCTCTACAAGGTAATTTCTTCTAGCTGATCTCTCTACAGGCCGATTTGTTTGTAGCTGAACTCTCTACATGATGGTTTCTTTGTAGCTGAACTCTCTACAAGGTGATTTCTTCTATAGCTGATCTTTCTACAGGGTGATTTGTTTGTAGTTGAACTCTCTACATGATAGTTTCTTTGTAGCTGAACTCTCTACAAGGTGATTTCTTCTATAGCTGATCTTTCTACAGGGTGATTTGTTTGTACCTGAACTATCTACATGATGGTTTCTTTGTAGCTGAACTCTCTACAAGGTAACTTCTTCTAGCTGATCTCTCTACAGGACAATTTGTTTGTACCTGAACTCTCACATGATTGTTTCTTTGAAGCTGAACTCTCTACAAGGTGATTTCTTCTAGCTGATCTTTCTACAGGGTGATTTGTTTGTAGCAGAACTTTCTACAAAGAAACTTCTTCTAGCTGATCTCTCTACAGGGAGATTTGTTTGTAGCTGAACTCTCTATACATGATTTGTTTGCGGCTGAATTCTCTACATGATGGTTTCTTTGTAGCTGAACTCTCTACAAGGTAACTTCTTTTAGCTGATCTCTTTACAGGGTGAATTGTTTGTAGCTGAACGATCTACAAGGTAACTTCTTCTAACTGATCTCTCTACAGGGTGATTTGTCTGTAGCTGAACTCTCTACAAGGAAACCTATTTTGTACAGGGTGAATTGTTTGTAGCCGAACTATCTACAAGGTAACTTCTTCTAGCTAATCTCTCTACAGGATGATTTGTTTGTAGCTGAACTATCTACAAGGTAACTTCTTCTAGCTGATCTCTCTACAGGGTGATTTGTTTGTAGCTGAATTCTGTATAGGTGATTTGTTTGCAGCTGAGCTCTTTACAGAATGGTTTCTTTGTAGCTGAACTCTCCACAAGGTAACTTCTTCTAGCTGATGCATCTACAGGGTCACTAGTTTGTAGCTGAATTCTCTACATGGTGGTTTCTTTGTAACTGAACTATCTATAAGGTGACATCTTCTAGCTGATCTTTCAACAGGGTGATTTGTTTGTAACTGAACTCTCTACAAGAAAACTTCTTCTAACTGATGTCTGAACAGGGTGAATTGTTTGTAGCTGAACTCTCTACAGGGTGATTTGTTTGTAGCTGATCTCTATACAGGTTACTTATTTTTAACTGATCTCTTGAATTCTGTTCAGGGTGACTGCTCTATTAGGATGACTGCTCTATTAGAGTGTTTCGATCTCGCACTTGCTACACCAAGTTGGATTTCGTGTTATAACTCCGTGGCTTTATATCTGATTCTTCTACACCATTGAAGAGCCTTTCTAAGATGATAACTCCATCTGTACAGCGATTTTCAAAGCATTACCCCAAGTGGTTTATCTGGTAGGCGTGGCAAGCATAATAATAATAATAATAATAATAAAAATTAGCTAATCTCGATTGCGTAATTGTTACACACTGTTGATTTTTTCGCTGTATCTTCCTGGTTTTTAGCTCGATTTCTTTCAAACCACAAAAGGTTTGAGGTTCAATAGTTAACCTATTCACCCACCGATTTTCAGCTTCTTCCCATACGCGGTTTACCCTGTAGGCGTGACAACATATTGGTGTCATTTTTCGTGCATAATCGCTCATAACTCTTTGCCTGTTTATGGCATTCCAGCCAAAGTTGGTACAGAGATGCGCCTTTATACCCCCCTTCTGTGTGCCAAATTTCAAGGCAATCGGATAACGCGTTCGCGTTTTATAGCAGTTTTTGTAAGTGTGCGAAAAGAGGAAGAAAAATAAAAAGAAGAAAAAAAAAACGAAGAAACTAAGCCAATTTTTGAAGTCGCATATCTCAGGAATGCCTGAAGCGATTTCGCTCAAATTTGGAATGTGGAGTGCTGAAGGTGGAGCAGCAAAATTTGTCTTGTTTCATCAAGGCAGCACAGAGCTACGGAGGTGCGAAAATTGCGTTTTCTTTCTTCCTGTCAATATACTCACGGGGTTGCGCGCCGGCTTCTTGGGCCGCACGACACACTACCGTGTGTCTTGATACTCAAATATTTGCCTGACTGCTGCATTAGGATGACTGTTCTATTAGAATGTCTCAATCTTAATAATGCTATATTAAAAGTGACCCTGGAATTATACTCATGTTTTTTGAATCTTGTGGAGCTTGCTGGCTAATAGATGCATTCTATTCCTGTGTCTTCATACAGGGACGATTTACACTGTTGTGTGTGTGTGTTTTTATTGTATGTGTAAATAATGTAGCTATGGGGTCCAGGGCAAATGTCCCAACTGCCACTCACTCTCCCCCCGTCAGTAGCCTGGAATAGTCCAGTCCAGTCCACCAGTCTAGTCCAGTGATTGTATACAGCCATGTTGAGCAGTGACAAAATCAAGCCCATAGCCTTAGCCGTTATTGAGTTTCGCTTGTCTGAAAACATCAGTCAGTCAGTCAGTCAGTTAGTACAAAATTCCACTGAAAAAAATATAATTATGTCAACCCTTTAAACCACCCGCAATTATTAATAAAAGTGCACTGAAAATGCATTGGCCAATATTTCAGCTGTAATTCATAACTGTAAACAAAGCACTGTACTTTCTGTACAGTAAGCACACTAAGGTTATGCAATTTGTACCATTCTATCCATGATGTAATAAGGATTAAAACAATACCTAGGGTTTTATCCTTTGTCAAAAGCATAAGGTTGAAACACACCATTAATACAAACACAAAAACAACTTATTGCATGCCTTCAGAAAATGGTTGATAACTTCTTCACAGCATGTCCTATGGACTTCTGGTAAAGACCAATACCATATAAAGCTTACATGAGTCAAACATTTTTATAAATGGCTACCGACACATAGAGCCGTGAAACTGGACAGAATTTCATAACTGGTTACTGGGCAAATCATAACTGCCAGTCATCCGGTTAACTGAACTTAACTAAATTTTGTTAATTATGTCGAACTTAGTTTTTTTAAGCTCCATGAACCTTAAAATTATAGTATAGTTTATCAGATAATACTTGTAGTGACCAAAGTAATAGCCAACATGTCATTATACGTAAAGCTGAATCTTACAACAAGTTTGATATCAATGTTAAAGAATGAAACAATACATTTTTGAGTGTGTATATTAGAGAACATGTACAGTTATCCGGTTATGGGAAAAATAACTTAGCTGAATTTATAAAAATAACTGGTCGATTAATCGGTAAACCGGTTAAGTTTCACAGCTCTACCAATGCAATGCGTGTTAAGTAACAGGAAATACAGTCGCCATTCTTCGTGGCGTCATAGCAAGTGAGCAATTGTTGTTACAACAATTATTTATGCTTGTCTATGTAGCCCAATGAATAAACTCATTGGTATATGGTTTTCAGTGAATAACATTAGACAAGCTTGTCTGTGCTGGCTGTTTAGAAGCCACTCTTTAGCATGTGTTACTTGCAATATTACATGCTTTTAAAAAATGTACAATATATCGGCCTATGCAGCTTTAAGGGTTAACTTGTAGCAATCTATTGGGAGCATTTCGGGTTATACTGAAGGCACTTTTGGGCTTGGTTATACCTAACTATTACTGCCAAGCTGCCATGAAGGTACTGCAAAAGTTGGTTTTGGATGATATATCATATTTTTGGCCAGAAAAGTCCAAACCCCTAATATACAGTACTATCGTACTGTATGATAAACATAGTTGATAGTGTACAAACATGTAAGGGTATTACTGATCTAGATAGTACAATTTATACTAATGTAATGTTATGGCATGGATATTACAATGAAATATAACTTTCATGGCACTTAATAGAGATTGTTTTACTGTTTATGGATAATCTATAAGTGTTTCATGGCACTGTTCTCTGGTAGTGCTACATGGTGCAGACTTCATTCTATCTGATCTCTCTCCAGGGTTACTTGTTTCTGACTAATCTTTCAACGGAGTGATTTGTATCAAGCTGATCTCTCTACACGGTAACTTGTTTCTAACTGATTCTTCTATACGGTGATTTGTTTCAAGCTGATCTTTCTACAGGGTGATTAAAATGTAGCTTATCTCGCTACAGGTGACTTGTTTCCAGCTGATCTTTCTACAGGTCATTTTTTCTAACTGATTTCTCTACAGGTAACTTCTTACTGGCTGTACTCTCTACAGGGTGACTTGTTTCTATCAGATCTCTCTACAGGGTGAATTGTTTTGAGTTGATCTCTCTACAGGGTGATTTGAAATGTAGCGTATCTCTTTACAAGGCTATACTTGTTTCTTGCTGTTCTCTCTACAGGGTGACTTCAAATGTAGTTGAACCCTTTCCAGGATATCTTGCTTCTAGCTGATCTCTCTGCTAAAAGAATTTGTTTGTAGCTGAACTCTCTACAAGGTGGCTTTTCCTAGCTGAATCACTCTACGAAATGTAGCTGAATTCTCTCTAGGTGATTTGGTTTTAGCTGA